>NW_001813980.1:1213054-1241484 GCF_000149585.1 Histoplasma mississippiense
CAAACCAGGCGGAAGCTACCTCTCTGTCGCTCAGCGGGATCGATTATACGTTGCGAGTCAACTTCATAGCTGAGCAGCGAAGATAGATCCACATGCTATGTGCTGGTCGCTCCGGGTGCCTTTACCTATCAGTTCCAAGTGCAGACAACCATGTACGATGCATTTGGCAGTTCCTGAATCCCGGCTTCTTCAGAGACACTACTCGGAATATCCAAAGTTACTGAAGGTGTTCTTTCGGTTGTTATGAGCCAATGCGCCTTATGTACAGTATATACCAGCTACTGTTGAAGGCAAAGCGTGAGGTCGAGGGAACCTTGGAAAGATGGCCGATACCGCGACAAGTCACGGAGATCACTGCGTGCAGGCATGAATGACATCATCCCTGGCTTATCCTCATTTTAATCCCCACAAGGCGTAACACCAGGCGTGGTTTTTCGGCGAACACCATACCACGCTTCGCATGATGCGCCCGATCTGTTATTCCTACCTCCGACCGCAATTCAAAATACACGGAGGAAGAAAAGGGGCACCCACGACGTTAGGCTGCATAATAACCGTTTGGCATAAATCAACAGAGGCTTCCTTCCGAAGACGAGGGAGAAAAAAGCCTTTGCGGAAGGAAAACAATATAAGTAGTATTACCTACAAATTATTAAAAGAAACGCATCGCGTCCGAAATACAGTTGAAAAATGGGCCTCCCTCCTCACACCCCTCACTCCACATACAACACAAGCATGCAGATAACTGAACAGCTCGATTGGCAATAAATCGCCCACACTGGAATTGGATCCTTTGGGGCTCCTCCTCTGACTAGCTAGCTATCGATGACTTCATCGGATCCCAGCAATGCTGGCCTCAAACGCAATATGGAACAGACTCGTCTGCTTGGGCATAAGCACTGTCCTAGTTAAAATCATTTATATCATACTTAATGCGCGGTTTCCAAGCTCATGCGGCTGGATGAAGGCGCATGATGGTTCCCGAAAGTTGTCTTTTTACTCTGTGAGTTTGTGGAGCCGATGGGCTTTGAAAATTACGCAGAGGGAAGGGGGCATTTCGAGGATCATGCGAGTTTAATATATATATATATATATATATATATGTATATGTATGCTAAGGTCGCTCTAAAACGAAAACGAAAATAATATGGGCGGAAAGCGTAGGCAGTAAGTGAAAGGGACAAGAGAAAAGGAAAAAAGAAATAGGAGTGCAGTGAGAACTTGGTAGTGAAGCCAAAGGAAGATGAAGAGAAGATGAGAGAAAGGATATAAACAGTCTGGGAAAGAGGCTGGAGGAGGAAAAATTAAAGGGTGAGGGAGGCTGTACAAAATGCCAGTAACAAATGTCTGAAGTAAACTTCTGAATGATGCAGCCTGACACCTTAGAAATGCAACACAAGAACTAAGGAAGAGGAGAGAAAGGGACTGAGAAGGGGATGAGAACAACAAACGGGCAAAGTAAAGGGGAGAATAGGGGAACATACACTTACGTATTTAAGAGGCAAATGTTCTAGGAAATATCGGGAATCCGAGTGTCAGCTTAAAATACAAAATAGGAAAAGGTATTGAAAAAGTTTATAAACGAGGATACTGGAAAACGGGTATAGGCACAGCGTGTGGAGATGCACCACCGAACGACGATCAGTTGCTACAGTGTGGCATTGCCAGTTAGTATGAGGGATGTAAGAGCAGGTCTCGAAGAGAAAGCTTACTATATTTCCAAAGGAGATATCTGATCGAGTGTGTATAGCCAGTTTCCTCCTTGTTCCTCTCGTTCCAGCCTATGGCATTAGCAAAACCGTTAGTTCGCAGATATCCCGAATGTTTTGTTTTGGCTCAAGTATCGAAACAGCGCCACTACTAACCATTCATACGGCCAAACTATAAGATGCCCCTGTATCAAATTCATCAAATCTTCCGCTTCAGCCTTCGATATGATATCGTCAGAAGCATGGAATTCCCGCCGCGATGAACGGGTGGTTGCTCTCCGTCTCCGCCTTTGGGACTGCGAGGCTGTCGGGCGCAGGCTACCGTCTGCCCATTTCTGCGGGCTCCTTTCTACCTCAGGGAATGATGCTATCACGCCATCCAAATTCTGGCTGGAGTGCGACGATTTCGTCTCCGTCGCCTTTAATGCATCTTTTTCTCCCTGAGATGTGCCAGGCTCCTGGTGGGAAAGCTCGAACCTCTTCCTCTCGATTTGGGCTTTGTTTGCTTCTGAGGCCCAGTGTCTCAAATCCTCTTCGGCAGCTAAGGTATCGCATTTAACTGGGTTCAGGACTTTATCTTTCATATCATGCCCCATCTTTTCAGCCTTTGCCAGTTGGTTAGGGATCAGGGCAGAGCCAGGAGGACCAGTTACTTTGGCAGCTTCTAGGTTATTTTTGGCTTCGTGAGCTTTGGCCTCATAGTGGCTTTGGCCCTGCATATCAGCGAAGCGTTCAGCATAGGCAGTATATTCTTTGTATTCCTTCCATGTTTTGACTTCGTTATCAGGCATACAGCGAAAAACACTGCGATATAATTTTGTATTGTTTTCTGCTATTGCTTGCCAGATATCCAAATAAAATGAGTCATTCAAAGGGTCCCTCATGCAGTCCTTATCCACCACTGGGAGTTTGATTTCAGACGAAACTATATGTGTTCTGTTAGGGATATCTTGGGAAGTTTGCAGCGAGGGATTACCGGCATTGCTAGATAGATCATAAGCCGTAGGCTGAGTGGATGGTCTGGAACTGGGAACACTTGGATCAAAGTTCTTCGCTGCAGCTGGTGGGGAATCCTCGTGCTCGCCGTGATCTCCGGTCTGAGACGGTAGCTCTTTGGGAACATTAGATTGTCTGCTTCGGCTGTTAGGATCTCCAGGTGATCCTGGGCCAAGGAATTCTATCCTATCATCCACAATGAACGAGTCACGACCATCACCATGACCTGCCTCCTGAATACTCTTCATTTGGTCGACACCGTAGCCCTCCAGATCCTTCTTGTGGTCCTCATTCCTCATTACTCTCGAGTCCTGGGTGAGCTTTTTGTTACTCTTAAGATTGGGGTTGTTTGCCTGTTCCCAATCAACATCGTGGTTGAAACTGTGCATTTCTTCCGATCTAGCAAGGAATTCATCTTGTATTCGGTGTCTTCGTTCTAATAACTCTCTCTCATCTTGTCTTTCTGTAGCCTCATCAAACTCACGATCGAGCATATCGTCGCTGTAGTTGTAAGGAGTATTTGGTTCCCCTCGCGCATTCATTTGGTCAGATTCAGCTTCGGCTTGTTCCATAATTTCATCGACGTCCAAGCCGATATGCTCTCTCATAAGCCGCATCCGAAGTGTGTGAGAGAAACGACCAACAAGGTACGGCTTGCCGCCCATGGTGGACCACAGCAGATCTGTATCTCGAACGATTGCAGCACACTCGGAATCTCTTGAACCAAGCATAGAACGCTCGTTGATATTAGCAGAGCCAACTATCGCAACTCGATCATCAACGATCATGCACTTGGCATGAATATACAACTGCTCTGTTACTAAGTGTTTCCGTGGACCGATCTTTCCCCACGATCTTAGACTGAAAAATTGGATGTAGTCTTCCGGTTCGATTCCGGAGGCTCGAAGTCGGCCGAATATGGATGTCTCTCCGCGACAGATGCTTCGATATTGACATTGCATGATTAAACGAACACTAGTACCTCCCTCCGTATCAACCTGATTTTGGAAACCAGGCATAAGAGGTATCAGGATCACAGCTCGCCATTCTTCATCACTCCTAGATGCTCGAATAATACGTTCCACGAGAGCATCCCCAATAAGGTTTTCAATCTTCTTTCCTTCAATTTCACAACTGGTAATGAAAAACTGGTTTTCGATGTAGACGAAGTGCTCCGACTGTTCAATCATCTTGACATAAGCATTCATGATGCTGTGTTCAGTCACGTCAGGTGTTCCGGTTGACCAAGTGCTGCTTGAACGGAGGATCTGAACCTCGCAAGTGCCATCAAGGCCAAGAGATTCCAAATCTGCAGGATTAAAATCCGGCGGAGGTAGCAGGAATGGAGTTGGCCGAGTAGGTTTTCGTTGTCTTAGAATGTAATTCCATCGCTGAACAAAATGCCTTGTGAGGTCGCGAGCCGGCTGTCCTACCACATGCATGGCAATGTCATGCCACGGCATTCTAGGAACAACCTCGCGGTCGTACATTTCTTCATACGGTTTGTCGAGGTCATAGAAATCCTGAATTCTCGGGTTCGAATAATCTTTCCCAGGCCAGAGCTGACAATGATCCGCATCTTTAGGCACATCAGTCAGTTCAAATCCTGTCAACTTGTCATCTGTAAGAAGATGTTGTGGAGTATCCCATCTCCCAAAGCAAAGATCAATTCCTCCAATGAATGCAAGAGTATGGTCAACCAGACACAGCTTCTCGTGGTGAGCCCAGAAAAAAGTATTTTGTCGAAACTGGTTGGGAGATCTTTGCACGAAGATATTCGGGTGCAGATCAAGCAAAGAAAATTTGGAGTACTCAGAATCAATAGGAATGGCAGAGTTGATGTTTCGATACATTATCACAAAAACCTTGACGCCCTCCTGCGCTTTCTTTTGAAGCAATCGATCGAGCCTCCATTTCTGGCTAATAGCAGCTGGCCGCCGCATGTAGAGCTCGGGACTCAACCACCAATCATGGATATACACGACGTCTTTGGCCTGGTTTATGGCGCGGGATACCACCCACATATAGTCACGGCCATCGACTAGCCATTGAGCGAAACAATTTGGACGCACAGGAGCAAAGCTATCGAACCTATTAGGTTTCGACCAAGGTGTGGTATCCATCATGAATCGAATAGAGTCTTCAAACTGATGTAACTGACGTTCATTTCGAGCGAGCAATCTCAATTTACGTTCGGAGTTCTGAAGTTTTAGTGTATGGTGCTGTGGATGCGCAGCCGACTCTTTTGCGGATCGAGCTAATTGTTTAGGTTTTTGGTCACGTAGCCGTACTTTCTGGTGCTGAATTTGGAAGAAAGGATCTACCAAAAAGACGTCGTAGATGTTCATTTCTTCAGGTGAATCAACACAAACAACATAGCTATGTCGTACCAGGAACCATTTCGGCGAGTGTCGCGATTTTATCATGGCTGGATTGAGTGCTCTCCGGAAATCAAGTCCCTTCGACGATTGAATAACGAGGAACCCCTCCTTGCCATGGTAACTACCTTCCGATGCCAGCCTAACACCTAATGCTGAAAGTTCCAAGAATTTGCAAAGTCTGTTACTGTCAGGGCGAAAAATGAGGAAACGGATCATTTGCTGTAGATAGATCTCGAGTTTTTTCCGTTGGCGTTCCGGGTACGATTCCTTTTTAATCCCTCCAATGGACGCAGCGCGCGTAATGCCTGACTCCAAGACCCCCGACGCACCACTTTCCACTGGAGCAGTCAAGCTCGACCGTCTCCGGGAAAGACCTAGGGACGAGCGTCGTTTCTTTTTCCTGTTTACTTTTTCGTTACCACTGGTACCATCTCCTGCAGTTTCAAAGCCTCCTTCATCGGCTTCTTCTTCCCCCTCACTCTCCAGACCGCGAACACCCCGTAGGTAAGGGAAGGCGCTTCTTGGAAAACGGGGTAAAGGGTGCGCTGAGTCATGGGCTTTAAGCTGAATATACCGCATGGTCCCAATTTGGAGTTTATACTTTATATGTAGGTTGGCGAAATCCCTGAGAGTTCTGTTAATTACCCATTTCATCCGTGTCATTCCGCTGCCATATTCTAGTTCTATTCGGAACGTCAAGTGGCGATCACTAGAGTGTGGGTCAAATTTGCTGTCCGTGATATGAACCTTTAGCTGCTCAAGAAGGATAGGGATACGCCTGCTTCCATGCTCGTCCCTTTGGAACATACTTGCCAACAAAAGAGCAGCGGGGATGCCAGAGATAAGCTCGGCGAGTAGCTCGGCAGACTTGACATGGTCTACTGTGGTTTCGACCTTTTTGCGGTGACCGATCATTTTTAGCCCTGCTTTAATCTGTCGCCATCTCTGAGCACTAAGGCTGGACCCTCTTTCTGCCTTGTGTCTTCTCCATGTTGCAGTAAGACCCTCACCATGGTCAGGCTGGCCACCAAATCCTGTTAAACGCCGAAAATTACTAAGCCTTTTCTCATCTTGAGAACCTCGACCTTCCGTCCGACTTGGACCGCTGTAACTTAACCCGCGAGCGCTATGGAGCCATCCGTTTCGTCTTCTCCACATATTATCACGTTTTAACCTTTCTCGGCCTTCATCTTCAGAAACCCCGTCACGTGTCGGAGTGTGTGGTTCAGTCCTGCGAGAGAAATGGCTTCCGAAGAAATTGTCTCCATGAGTATAAGAGCCGCTTGGATGGAAACTTGGCCGCGCACTTGACTTTGGGGTCGTAGGTGCAGTATGGGACCCCGAGCCACGTTGTCTTCGGATTTTCCGCTTCCTTTTAGGTATACCAACCGCCTGTTCCCCAGAACTTGACTCCGCATCCGCATCCATCTCGCTTCCTTCCTCCTCAAGAGTGTTGGGGAAACGGAATTCCCCTCTTTCTGATCTTGGAGTGGCGGTATCTCCAGGTGGTCTAGGCTCCGCGGATTCATCCCCTGTAGTTAGGCCACTGGAGGTACGGGCATGTGTTGGGAAGGGAGGGGAGGTAGCGAATGTTTTCAGTTTTGAGAACAGGGACGAATGAAACCGGCGGTCCTTCTGGTCTCCATCTTCTGGGCCGATGGAGGAGGCCCTGGAATTCGATCCTCCTTCAACGTCGGAAGCGGTTCGAGCAAACTGCACACTCCGCCGCCCCTGTGGAGTTGAGAAGCCATGTTGCCTCTGCTGTTTTCCCTTTCCAGATTTAGTCGATGGGTTTCGTGAGGGAATGGAAGCAGGCTTAGTCTGATAAGGTATGTTTCCTTGGTGTCCCGAAGCGTCGATATCACGCGCGGGCTGTTCTGAGCTTGGAGGTTCGAATCCCGTGCCCAACTCTACAAGCGTTCCGGGGGCTCCATATGTCCCATTGATTCCGTTCACAGGATCTTTCTTTAGGTCACTCGAGTGCAATGTTTCGTCTTCCAAGGAGGTAGTGAAGCTCGCCCCGTTCGTGGAAAGAGTGTGAGGCATCGTAAGCTTCAAGTTTTGTGGAACACTCGACCGTTGTGGCGACGAAGATTGCTGAAGTCCCTCTGTCATTGATGGCGCTGAGTCTTCTCCCATTGTGGCGGGCTTCCTAGATAATAATAATATTCATTGTCAGGGGTTTCCAAACTTTAACAGAGGTCAGCAGCGAGGAGGTTTATAAGAACTGACTACTTGAATAAACAAAGGAGCTAAGGCTGTTTATGAAAGTATCATTACGATATCTCGAACCCTAAGGTTGCGGGCCCGTGGCGGTCCAAGAATAGCAGATCTGGAGACAGAAATCTATCAGAAGCCTTGATCTGATGATAGTTCTCTCCTTGCCTAAACCTGGATATCTTGGGAGTTACAACGAGAGTGGATCCCACTTGAGGCTTACCTAATAATATTATTTTCTGTTGGCCCTAGGCTGCCTATCACGGACTAGCGCACCGCACATACTGTATATGCCTCAGCTGCCGACATGCTAATACAACCACTTAGACGTCCCACATTTTCCGAAGATGAAACACGTGACTTTCATTTTAGTGGACCTCGGACTCCGAACAATTCAAATATTTCGGCAGACTGGATATAAGATCGATATTACCCGATGAGAATGCAATTGCTTGATGGCTACAAAGTATGTTGCGCAGTCCTCTTACCTTGGAAACACGCCACAGATTAATAATATGGCCTCCCCAATTGATCCAATGTTGAAAACCTACTCTCTGCCTGCTCCGCAGGTGTCCAAGAAACTGTTCCCAATTGCTGGAATCCTTTGCTCCATCTATGGTCTGGATGAACTCCCTATGCAAGCTAAGGAGGTATCATGTCTATACCTCATGCACCCACGACTGAGCACGGCAGATTCAATGGAAGGCTTTGCGTGCCATGCTATTGCAGATTGGAACAACAGACTGCGGGAGGGGCGAGTGTCCGTAAGCCAGCAAAACAAGGGTCTAATTGCGGTAGCATTTGACCAACGGAATCATGGATTGAGACTCGTTGACAAGCTGTCAAACTGCGCTTGGAAGGAGGGAAATCCTAAACATGCACAGGATATGTTTGCTACGTATCGTAGGTGTACTACTTATTTTCCCTCAATTTTTTGCTGGAGATCGGAAACAATAAAATACAACCACACCATGCTGCCATATCTATCGCTCTCACCAGTACTAATACAAATCTGTAGAGGGCACGGCTCGTGATGTCTCCCTCTTAATAGACTTCATGGACACCTATGCCTTCCCGGATGCCTCACGCAAAATCACAACTAACCTTGCCCTCGGTGTCTCTCTCGGTGGCCACTCAGTATGGAACTGCCTCCTACACGAACCCCGAGTCACTAATGCCGTCATCATCATTGGCACCCCAGACTACACAAGCCTAATGACTGAACGTGCCAAACTCTCCAAACTATCCTCTTGGAAAGATTCCACACCGCCAGGCTCCCAATTCCTCGGCTCCGAATCCTTCCCACAGTCGCTCATGGATGCCATCAGGAAATACGATCCTGCTAGATTCTTCCTGAGCCAGCTGGGCAACCCTATCGTCTCAGAACCCATGCTCCATGGCATCCTTCCCGAACCCACCGATCATGAAAAGAAAGTCATCGGCCCACTCATAACACGGTGTCTACAGGGGAAAAGAATCATGCTGATCTCTGGTGGTAAGGATAAGTTGGTCCCATACGCGCGAGGAGAGCCGTTTCTGATGTGGCTGAAAAAGGCGATTTCGCCAGGCGGGTGGTTTGCCAATGGAGCTGTGACTTTAGAGGATCTCATATTTGAAGACGCGGGACACGAGGTTACCCCCGCGATGATGGAGCAGGCAATTCGGTTTATTGGGGAAACCCTTGCAACGTGCGCTGAGAGCGCGCAGCCCAAGGTGCTCACGTCGAAGATATAGAAGAGCCACGTCCTAGATTAACGTCGCTGACACGCATATACAAAGGTGTCCGCGATGATTCTTTTGTAGTACCCCAGGAGACGATATCCACGTTCCTGTAGGTAATGAACCTATGAGAATGGGACATTTGAAATAAATTCACTCGGATTTCTCCATATACAATCCATTGATGTCATGTCAGCGGCGCGTGCATATAGACACAGTTCCTTGTCAGACACAGCCAAAAAAGTAGCTTTGAAAAGAATGGAATCAGTTGTTTTTCATTCCACTTGAGGTATTCTATCTTATATCGTAGTTTTTTTTCCTTTTGCCTCTTTTTCAATAGGAAAGGAATTAAAGCTTTAAGTTTTCGAATGCACCATGATAGAACCCTTATGCTCCAGCCCAATTTCTTTCGCACTTTGGCATTTGGCGGAATAACGGTAACCTTGGTGCTTTCCGAAGAAGTGATCCGTGACACAAAGTCCTTTTATTCTTTTCTCTTTCATGAAAAGTATCAAACCTGACACTGCTCTAACAGGCCTTGACACAAAAAAAAAAAAAAGAATAGAAAATTACATGCGTTTAAAAAGACCACCCTTAACACCCATCCATTATAATTTGCATCCAAATCAAACAATTCGCATGCAACACACCATGCACACATCGTATTTATGCAACGAGCTCAGCAACACCACCAGCCTCTTTGATCTTCCGCTCAGCCTCTTTGCTGAAATATCGAGCCCGAACAACAACGGGAATCTCTGGGAGTCTGCCTTTGCCAAGGACCTTGGAGTAGCCGAGAGGGAGCAAGTCGAGAACGGGGGCGGTATTTGGTTTCTGGTTGTTCACATAGGCATCACGGGTTGCGACGGGGATGAGTGACCATAGCTATACACCCACGAAAATTCAATCAGCCTCTACGTTTACATTCCAAATGGACACCAATTCCTTGTGCATCGCCTATATCGCCGATATCTTTTTGATTCGTTCCATTTGTTTTTCCACCCAAAAGCTCCATTCCTCCTGACTTCTTCTCTCTTCCTAGTAGTTTCCCACTTCAATCCACCCGAATGAACAAGGAATCGAAAGAACGTACCTTATCAAGGTTTATGATAGGTTTCCAGAACTTATTCTGCGTCTTGTGGAAATATCTCATGCCGACCTTTCCAAAGTAACCTGGATGGTACTTGTCTAAATTAGTCCGGTGGTGGTGCTGGCCACCAGCCATACCGCGGCCACCGGGATGCTTGCGGTGTTTTCCAATTCGACCGTAGCCAGCGGAAACATGGCCACGGCTAAATTAAAATAATCGAAAAAAAAAAAGGATATGGTATTAGCAATCGATAATTAAAAGCGCTCTAGCGTTTGATTGCTGATTTCGATGTTCATTGGAAACATTGCGGTTGGAGGGCGGTGCAGTGTTTTTGATCAATCTCTTGTGGACAAGCACTTAAAATAACTCACCTCTTTCTCGTCTTTGAAAGTCGGGTAGGCATCGTGTCGACGATATTGGATTCGACAAGGCTGTCGGGGTGTTGAACGTTGAGATGAGTTTGACGACGTTGGTTGCAAGCTCAAGGCCCCAGAGGTTCATGATGTCTCGCTTAATGTGTGTGTCAGGATTTTCTTGTTAGGGAAGTTGTAGGGCCCAAGCCCTACCTTCTCCAAGAAGGAATTTTAGATTCAATCATGTGACATAAAATCCATCCGATAGATAGAGCTGTGATTAAAACCTCGGTAAATGTAAACAAAGGACAATGATCTACTTCATGGCTTTTGCACTTTCTACTCATTCCCAGCCGTATTTATATTCGATGCTCTTTTTTTTCGAAAGAAGGCAGAAATATCCCCAATTGCTCTCTCAGCTGGCTGCTCTGACGCCCCCGCCACAAGGCTTTGTCGAATCCAACTTGGTAGTTTGTTCTGTATGCGTAGACTGCTATACCGTTTATCCATCATAAGGATCGCAGCGTAATCACCCTGGTGCCTGATTGCCCGACCAATACATTGGTTCACAGTCCTCATGCATGCATTCTCGTAGAACTCCCTCCCAGCAGCTTTCGCCTTCAACTTGCGATTTTGCTCCGAAATCTCTTTGCCCTTATGGTCCTGATCTAACGATGATGACAGGGATAAGTACGATTCATAGGCTTTGGACTCCACATGTTGTATTTTAGCTTGCCATACCGCACTACGGATGTTTGGAAACGGGAGCCCAACGACTATCACCCCTCTGCCCAGCTTATCAGAGAAATTGATTCCTTCAGACAACTTCCCACCCATAACTGACAAGAGCAACGCGCCACCCTGGGATCCAGTGCTAATGGCGCTAGAATAACCTTGAAGTAATTCGTCAACATCTGTAGCTTTGTCTTGGGACTCGTGGAAGACAGCTTTGGATCTTTGGATCGAATCGATGATGCTAGGTCCGGTAGTTGGGATGTGCTTCTTCCAGATCATCAAAACTAGGTTTAAGTAGTCGTAACTTGGGAAAAAAGCCACGACACCATCTGGTATAACACAGCACAATGCTGCGATGGTCTTGCCAAGATCAATTATCTGTAGCCGTCCAAAAATTAGCGACTTTTTCCTGGTGGATCATGAAAGTCCAAGATGAGAGATAGCGTATTCTCAACATACCATGCTCTCATCATTTCGTTTCCCGTAAGTAAAATCAAATTCGGTATTGCAAGTTCCCCTGACTACTGGGATTGCTGCCAGATTATCAGGCGGTATCACGTGGCCAAAGCTAAAAGTTTCGAGTCGACCTGTATCCAAATAGGGAAACAAATGTTCTGCATAATCTTCCATCTACCAAATAAACGAGACATCAACTTGTCACTTCCTTTTCGTCCAAGGGAACGGAATTTAACATACAGGTGACATTGTACCTCCCGCAAGAATCACACTCCTTGAGTCCTCTACGATTTCCCGAAAGTGATTGGTAGGATCCAATAACATGTATTTCAAGAAGACATCGTTCTGGCTAATCTCGTAAAAGAGTTTCCCCTCTGAGGATGGGTTCATCAATGAGAGAACGAAGCTTTGAACTTGAAAGAGAACAGGAACTGAAAGTCGAGTAGCATTTTTGTCCGCAGCTTGTGACTTCATAGATGACTGCTCAGTGAAGCCGTCGACTTTCCTCGCCAGTTTGCTTTTATGCAGATACCGTGATAACTTGTGTGGGTTTATTTGATCAACCCCTTTCCCCGTCATTATGTCAGACGGGAGGAGGACACCCTCTGCAGGCTGCGTTCTTTCCAGAACGATTTTCAAGTAATCAGATATCGAACTCACAAGCCGAATCACCTGGGTGACGTAGACCCTATTGCTCCCCTTTAAGTGAGTCTTATACTTCCTGGCGTAAGTGGTGAGCTGGTAGATGGCCAATTGAAGTTGAGATAGCGACACAGACACAGAATGTATATCGGAAATGGCGTCGATGAGATTATGGGCTTCATCAATAATTACGACGTGGTTTTTGAGAGAAATGTTTAAGGCATCCCTTGCTGATCTCTGGAGGAGAAGGGGGTATGGTAAAGTGACGATCTAATATAGTATCGTTAATTGAGCAGAGAAGTGATATGTTGATTAAAATGCAACAAACCTACTTCGCTAAATTTAATTATTGATCGAGAAGCGTAGTACGGGCATATCCCAATTTTAGATCCTATTTTACCGATATCCTCGATGTCTCGCACTTTTGCTAGCGTAAGGTCGCGAAAATCGTTGACAAGGGTTTCATTCTCCTTCGTGGGTAGAAATGGGCATCTATACTCCGCGGGTGTTTCAGAGCGCTGGATATCCAAACAGCGTTCGTTTACCGCCGTTGAGTTGCCAAGACCCCGTACCGTCGAATTGATACAGAGTGTCTTTCTCGACCCGAGAGAGAGATGTTTCGTGCTCTCTTCCAAGGCAACATCGGGATAGGATATATCTGTAGCTTTAACCTGATCACCTACCTCGGGAGGAATACTTGGCGGTAACTTTACTCGCCGCAACTCGTGGGCAAATTGAGTCAATTGAGAGTGTGTTCTCGAGCAGTAGAATACTCGAATCTCATCCTCCGGCTCGGAATCGGCGCGATCATCAACGGGCCCGCCATTTAGCTTCTCGAGTAAAGCAAGGGTATCAGCAGAGAGTACGCCTTTAGTGTTCGAAATCGCATCCACAGCCGTTCGTTCTTCGTTATCGCTATAATAGTCTTCTAATTCGAATTGGTTCTCATACCCCTGTTCGGAAGCATCGTTTCCCGCAGTCAATTTCTATTTATAAGGAGTAATTAGGATCGCCCATTTCTGTAATCTGTTGGATTATAACCTATTATAACCTACCCTTTTCTTAGAGGTATGGTTGCCGTCCACAAACTGCTTTCGCTGCCGTTCTTCATCTGCGCGGATTTTCGCCAAACGGGCTTCCAATTGCTCTCTCTTCTCCCGGATAAATCTTGTTTTCTCTCGCCGTGAGTATTCTAACATCCATTCTGGTTCACTATTAGCTAATATCTCTGTACATCAGCCTCAGATCCTCCATATCTATGAGGTTGGGATATAGCTGACAGAGTGACTGGTCAATTGTATTGAGGAACGCTGCGCGTTTATGACCACGGAGCCACGTTAAAGAGCCACATATTAAACTGAGCGATTTGCCCTACAGCAAAGCAAACACGTTAGATGCATGAAACACGCGTTTTTGGAGCAAGGTCTGGATATGCCGTTCTTGCAATCTCGTTTTCAATAACCCTTCTTTAGTGAAAAATCGATAAGAGGCAAAGGCTGAGGATTGAAAGAACACATCTCCGGCATTTCCAAATATTTAAAAAGAAACTCTAGCGAATTAGGACTTCCTATATGCTCATAGGATGTTTCCAGTCGACGGATGAGATGAACATACGGTACCTGAGATTTGTCAGACAACTTCTTCAACCTGTCCATTTGTAAGAGTAAAGCAAGGTACCTGTGGGCGACTCAAATATACCAACTTTGCCACCTTCAATACAGTCGAACAATGCTTGCATGAACTGGCGTTGGATGTCGTAAGGGATAAACGGGTGGTGGAAGTTTTTCTCGACGGTGTTCATGTTGGCGGAGAGTTGGTTCAACAACAGTCGAGATTCCGCTGAGGGAGCGATTTCTCTAGCCGGGTGGTATCCGCTATAATCTTCATCGTGCATTATACCGCGCATACCGACAGACACCTGTTCAAAGTTTGAGTTTGGAAAGTACAAGCTACGCCAAGACTTTAACCTCGCTAGCGTATTTCCCAAGATTGTCAAGGCGCTGAACATCTCTTTGCTGCTCCTGGCAAAATCTGTGCCAAATCTGTACATCAATGATATCTACACCTGCATGACTCGGGATGATGGCTAGGTATAAGAGTATGTTTAGAGCAAGATTTATGCTCCAATATTATTTACTTGGATTAGATGACAAGGAACATTCGTATAGGCTAGTTACACTTTAAAAACCCCTTGTCGTACGGGCAATGACGTGTGCGTCAAGCAGGTGAAACCAAATTTCTCCAACCCTATATAATGTTTATACTCAGTGTATTGTGCACATCCTGTCACGTTGCGCGCGGGCCGGGAGGTGTTAATCGCATCGTATTGTCGCGAGAATGGTTTCAGTCGAAGCTCCTCGGTATTCCTCGACCCTCCGTACCATTCGCCGCTCCCCCTTCTGTTTCTTCCTTAGCTTCTGGTTTGGCCATATACTAAAATGCGCATGTTGTTGTGGAACTCCTACAGACCTACATGCCTTCATTCTGCCGGGCAGAGTGGTAGAGGATACTTTAAGCGGAACCTAGAAGTGATGGAAAACTGAGTCCCTCCAAGACGGAATTTCAAAGCGAAACGAACATTATTTTGTGTCTTATTCTGGTCAGACATCAACTACTAGGTCAGAATTGAGAAGCCCAAGATCATGTCGCCTGGACGTCGCAATCCTTCAAAGCGCCCTTCCATTATTGTCTGATTTTCACCAGCACTTCGGGTTTCGTGGTTAATCTGGATCAGGGGAATCTCCTATGATTCTGATTGTATGTCCTTCTCGGCGTGTTCCGCCAGGCCACAGCCATCACTTTTGTCAGCAATTTGTTTATCCTCGAAGGGTGGGTATTATTGCAGTGAGGCTTTACGGAAGCCTGCAATTCCGAAAAAGAACGCGGAGCGAAGAGTAAAAATAAAAACGATTCCATAAACCATAAAACCAGCTGAGAAACAAAAATAGTGGTGGTGGCTGATGCGTGGCTGTTGAATCCAGATTTGTTAGTTACCTCTCGACTGGCTTCATTTCTACCTGGATAAGCAATTCGATGAATAACCCAAAAGCAGCCGGGTCATCCAAAGCAATACGAGAAGCTGAGCAAAAAGCTCTGGAAAGTTATCCGGGACAAGCCCATGAACATTCCCAAGCCAACAGCACAGAGCAATAGTATAGTAAGTTACAAATAGCAGTGAATTAGTTACTCCTAGGAGTTATCATACAAACGCCACAATAAGCTCCCAATCGTCAACAACAGCCGCACGGCACAACTGTTTTCAGCGCCTCTCACTGAGCAGCGGGTGGAGTGCGAACCTCGAATCCAGTGCCCGGATGACGCGCTCCCCATTTGCTCGGGCTCTTGTAGATGACCTCCAACTACACTGTGTGTCTGTTTCGCTCTTCCTGTTTTTGTGTTCTTGTCCTTGTTTTGTTCTCCGTTGGCGGTGTCAATCCCTTTCCAAGTAAGATCATAGACCTGAGAAGTAGCTCGATATAGCGGGGTTGAGGCTCAGCTCTCGCTGTTCTCAGAACATCTTCAATTTCTCACCCTGTCCATTACCTATCATTTTCTCGTCCTCCTCCGCACCGCCTTTCCCTCTGACAAGTCTCCTCTGTACCTCCATCGGCCTGATGAGCCCAGGATCATAGCTGGTTTGAATACATACCATGTCCACCACTGTATGAGAGGACCGCTCCTGCGAATAATACGAATAATACAACAGCCTTTACTCGTCTCAGCAAGGTTGCTTCGCAAATTGAATTAGCCGTTTCCACGCGAACAAAGGTGCACGCTCACCAGCAGGCCCATGTTGAACCCCCCAGCCCAAGAGGGGTTAGCAAAGCTTAGGCAGTGTGACAGCCAGAATATTATTGCTATTATTAAAACCCGCCATCCTCCGTCCCTCTTTTTGACGCCATGCCTGCTCACCATCAGTCTCCCAATCCTCATATGAGCGCCACTTTTTATCCAGGCAATGTTGATGCTTTCCAAATGCCAGAAGTGATTTCTCCAGCGCCTCAAAGGTAATATGATTTCCCTCATAGAATGAAAAAGGAAAAGAAAAAGAGTGTGAAATAACTCGAAAAAATAAAACACGTCCCAATCAAGGGCTTTCCAAAACTTAGAAGGAATCCCTCTCTTGATGCTCTCCCTGTCCACATACTTTCCACTTTTCTTCATTGTACTGTATTGGCTAACTCGGCTGTTATTAGGGTGATGCCAGAAGTCCCGGAAAATATGCAAGATAACCTCGCCCACCTCGAACGGGAAGCCTACACCCCAGGCCGTATGGCCAGCCAACATGCCCAGTACGATTACCAACAACCACAACCACAACAACAATACCCAAATCGAACATCGTCGGTCCCGAACCAAGGTTATCCGCAGGATGACCGGTCGTACTCAGACGCTTACGGCCAGGAAGCGTACGGACAACCTCTGCAGTCCTTGAGCGAACGGCCTAATTTCTCTCCGTTTCCCGTTCTGCGGAACCCCCCGCCCAATGTCCCTCCAACCGATGATCAACGAGAAGCAAATTTAGAGAGTGGCCGCAATGCAGTCCTGAATTCAAGTGACCCAGAAATGCAACTTGCATGGGCTCAAGATGCCCTTTCATATGTCGAAGTTGCCATGCAAAACGAGATCCGCATGGCCGCCTTCCAACCCCCTAGACCGCAAACCCCACAGATTGAGCGCCAACTGAAAACTGACGCCATCAATGTCGTTTCTTTCCTGGCTGAGCAGAGTCACCCTAGAGCGTTGTTTATCAAAGCAATGTGGCTAGAATTTGGAAAATTTGGTTTCCGCGTTGATAAAAAGGAGGCTTTTCTATGTTACTCTCAAGCAAGTGAGAAAGGGTATGCAAGGGCGGAATACCGTATGGGCATGCAATTTGAAAATTCAGGCGAACCTCTTAAAGCGATCAAACACTATGAGCGTGGTGTCAGTCTAGGGGATTCTGCTTCTAACTATGTAAGGGTGACCTCGTTGATGAAGTAAAATAATTTACAATCTAGAACCTACGGTAACTCACAACTTTTCATAGAGACTTGGCATGATGATCCTCCTAGGGCAACATGGACAACGCCAGGACTATGCTGCAGGTTTAGATCATATTCGATATGCCGCACAAACCTGCGACGAAAATGCTCCTCAGGGAGCCTACGTAAGTCTCATGTTTCCGTTTTTGGGCTATAAGGGTCCCTTGCTGATGTTACTTCGTTCTTTAGGTATACGGAATGCTACTGGCTCGTGAGCTGCCCCAGGTTGTTGTTCCAGACGAATATCTTCCGTGGGATTTAAATGCTGCCAGGATTAACATCGAGAAAGCGGCCTACCATGGGTTTGCAAAAGCTCAAGTGAAAATGGGAGCTGCTTACGAACTCTGTCAACTAGGCTGTGATTTTAACCCTGCTTTATCTCTTCATTATAATGCTCTTGCCGCACGACAAGGTGAACCTGAGGCTGAAATGGCAATCAGTAAATGGTTTCTATGCGGACATGAGGGGCTTTTTGAGAAAAATGACGAGATGGCGTATACCTATGCGAAACGGGCTGCTCAGAGTGGACTGGCAACAGCAGAATTCGCCCTCGGCTACTTTCATGAGATTGGAATATACGTTCCGGTAAATATCAAGGAAGCGAGGATCTGGTACGCAAAGGCCGCAGCTAGGGGTAACAAGGATGCTAGCTCCCGGATCGAGAGTATATCTCGTTCCAAAACCCTATCAAGAAAGGATCACGAGCGCGTTGCCATAGCGCGCATAAAATCGCAGTATGCTTCCCATGGACGGGCTCAACGCTTTGCGGAACCCCAGAGCGTGCAACCTATTCAACAAGATACCTTGGAAATGCCAGACCCATCGCGCATGACAATTTCCAGTAGAGAGCCTAGGAACCATCGACCAATGTCGGCAGCACCATATCCAGAAGCACCTAACACCGGTTATGTCAACCCCCCAGGTCATTACAGTCCAAACATGCGATCATCCTCTGCCTTTGGATTCAATCCGAACATCCGCCCTCATTCTGTCAATCCGGGCGGACCCATGCAAGCCCATAACCCGCCGCCCGCTGGCGGACCAGTACATCCACAAGCCCAAGGTCTCCGACCAGAACCCGGAACGCCAAAACTGGACATCGGCTACTCCGCACCTCCAGACCCTTCCGGTGCTGACCGAAGAAGGCGCCTTCAGCGCCCTGACCACTCAAATCACAATGTGTCCATGCAATCCATTGGCCCGGGCCATGGTGGTGTTTCGCACCCAGACCCTCGAGGAAATCGTTTGCCCTCCTCCTCACATCCACCTTCAGGCGTCCACTACCCCCCTCGTGGTGAATCGAAGCCTCTGAAGACTTCCCCCCCTGCCTCGTCAATGGTGCGACCTGGTCAGAACCCCTCTCATTCGTCTTCCCATGCGTCACAAAAGCCGGCGGGTGGACTACCTGGCAAAGGACCTAAAACATTCGAGGAGATGGGAGTGCCACAAGGCAAGGGTGATAGTGATTGTGTAAGTAACTCGGTCATCAAAATTAGTTTTGCTGTTGTACCAGACAATACATAACTGACAAATACTTTTTGCAGATCGTGATGTGATGCTTGCCTTCCAATCCGCTTAATTTAGACTTGATACCTCATTTACTTTGATTTCATTTATTTGTTGTTTCCCCTGTCAGTTTCAACCCATTTTCAGCAGGTGCAGCGATATGGAGTTTCTTTCTCGCTTCTTTCGATCTGAAAACTATTTACCTTCCTAACGCCTGATTGCCGCTTCCACTTTCACCCACACGACTTTTATTCCTTCAAGTGGCTTTCTTTCTACAAGCGCGATCAGTTTTCTCGCTTCTTTTCCTTACACAAGGACAGCAACTACCTCTCCGATGCCTCTCATGCGAGCCCGCCTGTAAAGCTCCGCGCTCTCGACCTCGATCCCGTCAAAGCGATCATACCTCTTCGATCTGTTCTAATCTCAAATATTGTTCTGCTGCCCGCCCTGCTCAGGCATCACTCCTTCAGTTCACATTAGAAGCGTACACCCCTTATTCCTCGAACCACTCGTCTTCAAAAAAACAAAAACGAAGAAAATAATAGTTTCTGTTCCATGTTATTTTTGAAAGCAATTATTTTCTAAAACCACCCCGGCCTTGGTTCGCAATGAATAATCACCAATTCATTTCAACATTTTATCTCTCTTACTATATCTCTATCTTGTTGCCGTTCTACCTACCTCTTTCGCTCCATGACTATTTAGAGATGAGCATGGGCATGATTTTCCATGCAAGAACCCGTTTATTCCAATACACTCTACAAAAGAGAGAAAGAGAAAGGTTCTACATTACTCCTGCTCACAATGGGCTGTTGGATAAATGTTTTTGGTTGTTCGATTCGTTGAATAGATTTCCGTTTTCTCTTGAAAATTCCGTTGTTTATCCTGCTGACAACCTGTACCTTTTTGTTTATGCGTGCATTTCCCAAGATCTGATTTGAGAACCGTCTATCGATATACGTTTATTCCTATAAAAGTTGATGGGACTTTTACTTCTTCATCTTTTTCCTCTTTATATAAAACATTAGGTAAATAATAAAAAGGCCGAGCAAACAAAACATGTGTTCTAGGAACATATCGCTTGGCACGTGATCACTCCTTTACATGGATCGGTTGACCCCTTATCCATATAGTAACCTTCATCTATCTGTGCTGCCTCTTGCGCCTCGTCTGTCTTCTCCCTTCCTCCGGCTGCCTTCTGTTTCCAAGCCTAAGGTTGGTATTGTATGTAACGTATGCAGAGTCATTGAAGCAAGCACGTATTCCTATTCCACTCTATAGCCCCTGGGGGATCGGAGTCGAAACAGGTTGACGTGTTGCATGTCACTGCGCGACTGAGCTCTCCCAGTTTTCCCTTATCCCTACTCCATCTTTCATTCTCTCTCTCTCTCTCTCTTTCTCTCTCCTGTTAATGAGGATGGGGTATGGATACTGTTCAACACCAGTGTATCCTGTATACTATATGCCATTATACTGACATTCTAGCTTGCAGGAGGCTGACAGGTAGACAAGTGGCATGTCTACATGTAGACACAGCAATATCATCTCATCTCATCTCGAGGACATGGCACCACGCAAAGAGAAAAATGATAAGAATAGTAAGGATAAAGGGGAAGATGGTGAGGAAGTTTCTAGTTTCATCTGTCTTCACTCTTCCTATACAACAGTCTTCCCATGTCTAGTTACCGATCTTTTGCAAATGCCCTTCTTTCTTTAAACGCGTAACCTTCCGTTTTGTTTCCTGCCTCCATGCATATACACCCAGGTTAGTTGACGACGTTCAATAGGAGCAACTATGATCCTAGAGTACCTTCGTGAGTTCCTTTTTCGTTGAAGAACATGGAGCAAGCAAACAAGGCATAATTCCCATTAACTTGCCTGCCCTCGCCATTTCATTATTTTTATAACTACATTCACGTGCACGATTGTCGGTTCGAGATTGACTTACAATCTAAATATTTCCTGGTATCCGGAATTGCTATTGTATTGCATAGGTCAGCAGAAGTAGGTGTAAACTACCAGACGCTCCTCGTTGTCTACTTGACTTGCTGTTCTTGGATAGTTAAAAATTACTGAGGCAAACTTACATTGGATTGATAGTCGACCATATTCAGTGAGTGGGTTATGTTTCTTGCCTCGCCGGTGCTATTACTTGTCTCTTAACAAACCCTCAATACACCAACCCGAAGGCGACCGATATTACTGCCAATTTGCACAACAAAGTAAGCAAAGGTACGATCCCTTCCGTCAGAGTATTAATTATATTTTGGATTTTTAAGATGGGGATGTTTTTTCCAACCTGAGAAATACACATATATATGTGTATATATTGGACAAATAGCATATACCGTCAAAGCGTTGAAGGAGATGCACGAGCGGAAGGAGGTCCAGGGACGTATTGCCGGTATGTGATGTACATACTCTATATGACCCTTCGATCATTCCTAACAGGCAACATCCCACAGGCAAACAAATCGTCTACCACGCCCTCCAAGACGTCCCGTCAGACTCCACCTCAGCTCAACTTGCCGCCCTCGACTGTGAGCTAACCGACCTCCGCGCTCAAATTGCCTCGACAAAACAACATGAGAAATCACTCCGTGCGGAACTGGCAGCCCTCAGCGCCCATGTACCCACGGGAAAACTACGAGAGATGGTATCCAGGCTGGAAATGGAAAGGGAAGAGGTGTTAAGCCGCCTTTCGCTGTTGAGGAGTGGGAGGGTTGCAACGAGGGTTGTTTCAGCGGTGGAGCAAGAAACAGTCAATGGGGAGTGGAGGGTGTGGAAGGGCAGAGTTGTGGTGAGGAAGAGGATCTGTAAAGATATGTGGGAGAAATGTTCTGAGGCGCTGCCAGAAGGGTTTCAGAGAATCGAGGAGTTGTGGGAGACTTTAGGGTTAGATGGCATGTTGTAAAGAGGAGAGGATTGCCAGGGAGAGCTATGTATCTTTCTTTCCTGAAGGTTTTTATACTTTTCCACTCATATTAGGAGCTAGCAAACAGTTGATCCAGCTTCTGTTTCGTATATTTAATCTCACTGCCACAATACACAATTCCCAACTAGTGCCCGGCAGCTGACTGACAGCCTGCGGGATCATGCGTTGAGAACAAGTAGGTGAAAAGCTGATCAGATGGACAGGAGCTCGTGGTGAGGGGATTGCTGGGCGGCTATCTGCCAACTTATCGTGTAAGAGGTCAACTTCCAGATGTTCCCAGCTACGCATCAACATCAACAACAAGCATCGATTTAGTAAGCTTCTACTCTCTTCTGTTCTGGGGACTAATAATTAATCCATGGAATAGATGTCTCGAAGCTGGGATTCGCAAGGCAGAGAGAACCCTGGAATAAAATAAAATAGTGTTGGTGAGTCTCCTTGCCCTGGGATGCCCCACCATCGCCAATCGCCGACCCAAATCCTTAGGCTTGGGATCTAAATAAATCTCTGCCTAACACTAAACCTTCGCGTCTTTCTCTCTTCTGGTCGCCTCCCGTCTACTGTCTAGATATCACGCCCAACTTACAGATACCACGGCAGCATTCTCCAACGTCCCTTCTACAGCTTATCCTATCTTCCCTCTCATTCTAGAGTGTCCTACAGCAGCAGCCTCAACAACTGTAGCAACACGTTATCAACAGCAACCAGAACCACAGCTACCCAAGCACCAACAGACCAGCTACCTACACACACTCTCATCACGCAAACAGTAGCGTTGCTCGTTTTCTTCCATCTCGAATGACAAACGATCTACGAAATCACACCCCACTACCGGCACCCTCGGGCTCTACCGCGCATATGCAGAATGGTCATGTCCGCAACATGTCAGGGCTTCCGCCTTTTGACATGGCCCGCAGCCCTCCGAATCCTACCAGCAAGAGTCTGTTCTCCCTGATGATTCCTTCCTCCATATTCTATTGTGTATCTATAATGTGGCTGATCCAATCCCATTTTCAGATACCAAACATGTTCCCTGCAAATTCTTCCGGCAAGGGGCCTGTCAAGCTGGCCCCGCCTGTCCTTTCCTCCACTCAACCGACTCCACCATCGATTCCGCTCCTTGCAAGTATTTTACAAAGGTATCTGCCTATGCCCCTCTCTTCCTTACGGTGCAAAAAATCTGACTAGTGCTATGTAGGGCAACTGCAAGTTCGGAGCAAAGTGCGCACTAGCGCATATCCTCCCGGATGGGCGGCGCGTTAACAGACCAAATCTTCCCATGGGAATGAGCGGCAGCCATCTAAATCTAGGTGGTCGTGTAAATCCCCCACCGTACCACACCCAAGACTCCGCCCTCGCAAACTCCTTACTCTCCCAACAACGGATAAATGGTCATCCCGCGCGATTCTCGTATCCGTATCCAGGCCAGGAAGATCTATATGACCAAACCCAGCAAGCGCCCAGCCCTTACGATGTTGATATCCCGACGATAGATGCGGGGCTTGTGTCCGATACAGGCTCCAAGTACGGCTCCCCCATCGAGGAACCGAGGCTCCCAATGTCACCAATCGGTCGCACAGCTCTCGATGCGCCTCTGCCAGCCTCTTTCGATAGCCAGGGGATATCATACATGGCACGACACGGCCCCGTAGCTGCCTCCCTTCCCTCCAAATTTGGCCTTGATCTGTCCTCACCCCCTCCCCAACGGGCCGGTCCCCCTCCGGACGTGGTCCGTAATCTTCATGATATTGCATTTGGATTTGATTCGCGGAAGCCATCGAATCTCGGCTCCTCGCCCCCCGTCTTTCACGATGAGGGATCAGCCCCCCGACTGATGCATTCGCAGCGTGTGACAAGAACAAAGATCCTTTCAGCAAGCCTGCCGCGCCCAACCGCTTTGGGTGATTGGGATGACAGCTTCACTTTAGAGGAGGATTACTTGCCGACGAACTTGCACGACGACGTGCTTACCCCACAAGAAAGGATGAGACGGCTGTCACGGACGGAGCAAGATAACAACAGCAGCACTAGGGATTTCAGTGGCCTAGGTATACCCGGAACAGGGTCCAGCAAAGTCGGGTCACCGCTTGCCTCCAGCCCATCACGATTTGGTGCAATATTTGCGAAACAGCGACAGAGGAAAGAGGAGGAAGGCCACGGCCTAGGTCATGTTGGCTCTCCCCTTCGCGAATCGTCCTTGAATTTCCAAGCCGCCAGCCCCAGCCCCAATCTACGCCCGATCGGCAGCCGCCCTAGCTCCGGAGATGTCTCCCCTTTCATTGCCAGCCCTTCCCGCCAATCTTCCATGTCTATGATCTCGCAACAGCTCAGCAGCACCTCGCTACATCCCAGCTCAGCCCGACACGCCTCTTCAGTTGGCGTGGGTGGCAGCGGCCTTGGCTCTGGTTCTGGACGACTGGACCGCACCATTTCCTCTCCCATCAGTACCAGCAGGATCGATGAGGAACAGAGTGATCTTGTATTTTCCATGGAAGAAGAGGAAAATAACAAACGGAATAGCGTCATCTGGAATACGAATACGAATACCGATAACCACAATACCAATACCAATACCAATACCAGCGTCACAAGCGGGAATAATGCTGGTAGTATTAATAATAGGGAGGCCCTCGACGAGCAAGACCACAGATAGTGCCTCGACGGCGCCTAATGCAAGAGGGGGTCGGTCTCAGCGACAGCAACAGGAGCACGCCGTGGCTACTGCAACAATACAGAGTCAGCTAGAGAGTAGTGGTACGAAAGGGAAGACACTTCTAAAGGAGATGGAGTCGCTCTATGGTGGGGGACGCGCATAAAATTTTGAGAAAAATCCTCTTGACAAAATTGAACAAAAAAAAGTTTTCTATGTTTTATCACCTGACAATTTCCCGGCCATTTACATATAATATAATATTATATATATATATATATTATTATTATTATTATTATTACCATCATTGTTATTATTCCATTTGCTTTTTTAAATATTTATATCAACTTCATTTATAAAAGTTTATTATTTTATATACTTTGATGTGTTAATGTGCATCTTTTGCTGCTGCTTTCAACAAATCAAATATGAAATTTATAGTTTCAATCAAAGCCTTGAAATCATAAACAAGCTCAATTTTTTGAATTAAACAATATAAATATTTTCAATTGATTTTTATTGCCTTCATCAATAACTGCAAAGCAAATTTGAAAAAATTTTATTTGAAATTTGAAAAAAACATTTAATGAATAATGTTTTGACATCTGCAGGGATGGATTTTCAAAATTCATTAAATTATTTCATCAATTTTTAATCAAATTAATTCACATTTGAATCAATGATAAATTTATTTTATATTTATGAGGGTTGACAACAGTATGAAAAGTGAATAGTAAAAGATAATAAGCAGTGTATATTAAAGTAATAAATAATGATAATAATAGAAGATGATAATAGTGGTAATAATAGTAATTAATTGTTAAAAAAGAAAAGAAAGAGAAAAGTAGATGTGCAAAGTACATGCAGATGTATATATATATATATATATATGAAAATAATAATAATATGTATGTATGTATGTATAGGTTTAACGTCCCGGAGAAAACACGGGCAGCGCCCGTGTTTCAGAAGCCTCCCGAAGGGCATGGAGACGTGCTACGCTGGAGAGATTTCTATGTACACAGAGAGAGAAAACAGAATCCAGGTGGCAACTCTTGAGAAGACTCAGCTCATTGCAAAGGATTTTTCTGAGCTGCGCATCCACTTCTGGCCCGACGTATGGCCATTCATGGTGGGGCTATAGTGTGGTTCCCTGAGGGGACCGCCGCTGCCGTGCCTGGAAGGCTTTATAGTGAGCAGAGAGGGATACCTCTCTCAGTTGATCAGAAAGCTGTCTGTGCTTCTAACATCAGAAGAAAGACAGACAAGATAAATAATGAAGGAGAGAGCACTGAAGAAGGTTGTGACAGGAAAAGAGCAGAGAATGACAGAGAGAGCAAAGAAAAGAAGGAAGAAGAAGCATTTGAGCCGATAGAGACAAGGGCAAACGAGAGGAAAACAAAGCAGAGCACGCGTAGATACAATGCCGGCAGTCAAAACCATATCAGCTGAGTCAGACACGTAGACTGTACTGATTACACCACAGCTAATTGAGACAGATGAGCTCAGTTGTGCTATCTGTACTGTCTGCATAGACTGTGATGTCCCTGGCAGTTGCACTAGCTACCGTGGGTGTACTCAGCAGGCCGGCCTCGTGGAACTGCTGCGGGGGTTGTCAGATGGTTTGCAGCCAGCCGGCTGCGTTACCTTGTGCAGTACCGTGTGTAGAACTGCGTGCAGTCCAGCAGTTCTACAAAGTCTGTAGGGGTCAGAGACCCTAGATAGGCAACAGCTGTCGCCCGGTTGTGTGGCCGTGCTGCTGGCCTCTTGGGCCAGTGAAGAAAGTGCCTCTGTGAGTGTCGACAGAGCACCAAATGTTCTGGGCTCTTGTTGTGTCCACAGACACAGGTACAATGATATTAACTGTAGAGATGTTGTTAACATTTTTTAATTGATTATAAATATGATATAAACTGTTTAACTGTTTGATTTTTCTGTTATTTCATACTTCAATATTATATATTTACATCTTAAAAGCTTTTATTCAGATCAGTAATTTAACATTACATTCAGTTAACAAATTTCTTTCAAAATGATAAAGATTGTATATTATATATATATTGATATTAACATTGTTGCATCTCAATATCAAAGTGAATAATTGTTTTGATAATTTTATAGTGATTGTATTCCTTGTAACAATTAAGATCACTGATATGAAAAGTGATAGCAGATGTAATAAAATTTCAAACTTTTTTATATTTTAATTTTAAAATTTCTCTACATTTCTTCAAGAAAAATGATGATTCATATCCTGATGAATTTTAAAATTTCAATTATCAAAGTGATACTCAGCTACATCTTTTATTGAGAATAATTATATAATTTTTTATTAAAATATTTAATATTTTTCACATAGATTCTGATAATTTAAAGATATTTGTAACATTCTCATAATTAAATTTATATTAATTACATTTCTGTTATGATTTGAAAGTGTTTTAAATGTATTTTAAATAATTGAAATTATCTCATTCAATTTCTACATTAAAATATCATATTGATGTTGAAATTTTTATAATTCTTTTTATATTTATAGTTTTTCAATTTATTTGATATAATGCATTCGCTTATTATTTCCTTATTATATTATCTTTGCTTATTCTTACCTTTTTCCATTATGTTCTCGCTACCACAATTTTTATATGTATATATATATGAATGTATATATTTTACACATCTTCTTTTCTCTTTCTTTTCCTTCTTAGTGATTAATTACTACTATTATTACTACTACAATTACTATTGTTATTACCATCCACTACACTATCTATTATCTTTTATTATTTACTTTTCACACTGTCATCATCCTTCACATTTGATTACAACAATCTTCTCAGTTTTGATTGCATTCGGATTTTCAGAGAAGATAGCTTTTTCAAAATTATATTTTAAACTTGATTTTTTTAAAAAGAAAAATGTTTGTAATATGTTTTTAAATTTATAAACATATTTTATCTATTTTATGAATGATATTGATTGCTTCAAACTTGAAAATGATATGAGTATGCTGAACATTATATATACAAATCATAACTATTACTCAACAAACTGTTTCTTGAAGATTGAGTGATTAGAAACTATGAGAATTGATAGCAATATAAAAAATAAATAATAAAAAATAATGCACAGTGTGTATACATATAGTAATGTAATGCACTCGTTTATTATTTCCTTATTATTATATTATCTTTGTTTATATCTTCGTCTATTCTTACCTCTTTCCATTATACTCTCGCTACCACTATTTCTATATGTATATATATATAGATGCATGTATTTCGCACATCTTCTTTCTCTTTCTTTTCCTCTTCAGCGATTAGCTACAACTACAACTACAACTACAACTACAACTACAACTACAACTACAGCTACAACTACAGCTACAACTACAGCTACAGCTACAACTTCAACTATACTACTACTATAATTATTATTACTATTATCTTCTACTACACTATATACTATCTTCTACTATTCACTCTTCACACTGTCATCACCCCTCACAAGTAAATTGAAGTAATAGTAAAAGATAATAGTAGTAATAACAGTAATAATAATAATTAATCATTAAAAAAGGAAAGAAAGAGAATGAAAATATGCAGAGTACATATGAATGTATATATATAGATATGAAAATAATGATAATAAGAATATGATAAAAAGCAATAATAAATAAAGATATAAAGAAATAATAAATCAATATATAAGTAAATGATAAGCAAGTGCATTACAATCATAATCAATTTCAGATCAAATTTTAATTTTTTATAATCAATCATTTTACATGAAATATTAAAATCTGTTAATTTTAATTTTATTATATTAGATTGAAATCTGATTTTTTTACACTTCATTTTTGAAAATTTTAATCTCTTTACACTCTCATTCTGATTCTGATTTCATTTACAATCATATAAAAAAATGAATTGAAATCAAATCAAATCAAATCAAATGTGTAATTCATGATTTCATCAGCCAGTCTATTAGCAGCTATTTCAATCTTTTAAAAATCGG
>NW_001813980.1:1241902-1270432 GCF_000149585.1 Histoplasma mississippiense
TATAACTCATCTAGAAAATTTTAAATAACAGAATGTAAATGCATTAGAAAGTATTAGAAATTAAAAAAAATCAATTTAATAGAACATTAATGATAACATTGTATTTGAGATTTTAATATGAGAATAAAAACCAGCAAGCAGCAATAAAAAAACAATATATTTTGCTAAATTGTGATATATAAAAGCATGTGCATATTTGAACATTCGGGTTTTCTAATTACAATCTCAAAACTAGTCTTCAAATTTAAATGACTTACCTGGGCCAATGTCTATAAGCCCTCCCCGGTATGAACCCCGCTTTTTTTTATTTTTCTCTTTTGTGAACCCCTTTCCACGAGTGACTGAGAGGTCCTTGTATGCACGTTCCGCATACGCGTATGGAATATAGGCATTAGAAGGGTGGTCGTGTGACAGCTGCCCGGCTAGCGCTAAAGGTGTTGGTTGAGTCCCTGAATGTTTAATAGATGGAGTAGATGCGGCTGGGTTTGAGCCCCGGGCTGAAACGATGTTGAATGTTGAAGTAATGGAGGCGGCTTTCTTGAGGATGGCGGAGGAGGTCGCGGATTTGTTTGATTGATTGCTTGACTGTTCCTTTCTCCTCTTCTTGCTCACAGACGAGTCGGATGATGATGAATTGGAAGATGAGTCGGAAGAAGAGTTGCTCGATGAGGAGCTATTTTTATGTGTTGCATTTGAATCTGCTAACTGTCTGCAGCTCGAACTGTTATCTGTATCGGATGAGCTTCCGGAAAATGGCGAGGATGAGGAGGGCGAAGAGTCACCAAAACCCTTTTTGACAGACCCGGGAAGCGGAATCTGGGCAGCAATGGTAGCTGCTTCTGCTGATTTGGTAATTGGTATCAGCTTCGACTTGACAGATGCGGATGTCGACGAAGAAGAATTAGAGTCAGAGGTGGAATCGCAATCGAAATCAGAACTAGAATCAGAACCTGTATCAGAGCCTGAAAATGATTCAGATGACGATTCTAAAGTAGAAGATGACTTGGCCAATGAGTTCAGCGTTGGTTTCTCGGTTGTCAGCTTTGTTCGCTTTACCTCGGGATGGGCCTCGTCCGAGTCAGAATCACAAGACGAACTCGAGCTATCATCATGTTTGCGTTTTTGATTGCTCAGTTGAGTAATTGGTGCCTTCTTGACGTCCTCATCGCTACTTTCACTTGCAGAAGATGAGCACGAGGAAGAAGATAAAGATAAAACTGAAGAGGGCGCACGCGCACCCTCCATAACAACATCAGAGTCGCTAGATTCAGTAAAGTTGGAATCGGACTCGGAATCGCTAGTATCACTTTTGTCCCTGTCGCCGCATCGCAGTGTGCCCTCTTTCTCCACAGAATGCTGCGCATTGCGAATAAGCTCCCATCTCTCAAAAATCTTAACTAAAAAAGGCTTATTTGTGGTCCCTTTATCATTCGACTTGTCTCCCGCCTTCATAAGCGATTTCTTCGCCTTCCGCTCAGCAGTGAAAGCCTTGCTGGTCTTGTCGAAGCCGTAAGTGGTAAGGAAGCTGCTAATAGCAGCTATGAGAGCAGGAGATACAGAAGCGTTCTCAGAAATAGAAGCGCCTTTCTTATTTCCATCCTACTTGCAAAATGTTTATTAGAACTCTGTTTGCATGTCTAACGCGAGAAACAGCAGCATGGATTGACTAACCTTGCAAGTGACTGGCTTCGAGACAACCGATTTTTTCGCAGGAGTTGGCTTCGCCGTCTCGGATGACTTTTCGACGTCCTTCGAGCGTGCCATCTCGACTACTTTAGTGCCACGAAAACAGAGTAGCCTGTTAAGATTAAAGAGCAATTCAATTGTTCTCGCAAGGTCAATAGATCGAAGACCAAAAAAAAAAACTGCAAAATTTCAGTTTGCGGTGAACAAGAGGAGCTTGTGGGACAAGGTCTGACACTAGGCGATATATGGTAACTAGCCGTGCCAAGCGCACTCACCCTTTACACTGTACAGATGCTCCTGCAAAAAGTTTTGGCTCGCCCTACTAAGCACTAAAAACGCCACAATTTTCTTCTGAAATACGCACTGAAATTAATACTGAAGATCCTGTATCTCATTCTTTTATTATCATTCAAATTAATAAGTAAGTTACAGTGTAATTAGTGAGGTCTTTCTTTCTTATATTCATTGCCACCTTCTAACTCTATAACCTTCTTAATATGAACAGAAATCCACTCTATCCAAGCTTAAATCTGCTCCTGTGGTAGATCCCTTCATGTTCTTTCCCATATTGCTATAGCTGCTGCCCGGTTCTGTGGAGCTCCTTTGACAGTTATTTTTTGTTTCATTCAGATTCAAGCAGATTCAATCATATTGAGAGCTGAGGAATTCACACATCAGAGCATTCATTGAATGTGATGAATCTCATATATATGATGTTGAATATAGTGATCATGAGCAGGAGCTCGATCCTTCTGGACAATGGTATTTGAATATTTCTTTTCACACTCATTGATAAAGGAAAAGAGCTTTGGAAGAAGGATTATGATCTGATATTGATATCAATCAATTTCATTACTTTTATCACAGAATAGTTTGTCTGTTTCTTTTTTTCATTTTTATATTGATTGAGGTTCTAACAGTTGATGAAGATTTAAATATTATATTTCATTTTGAAACTTTCATTTTACTTTCTTGATTGATTTTATTATTTTATTAAAAGAATCTATATCCTTTACTGACTGAGCTTTTTCTTGAGCAGTTTCCAGATTCCAGCAGTGACAGGGATTTTTTTTATCATATGAAAAACAATTTCAAAATATGAACTCTGAAGACCTCTTTCATCACTCATATATACAACTTCAAGAAAATCTTTTCTTGAAAATTCTTCAAATTCAATATTTTTTACAATAATGAAGCAATATAACAGATGTCTTATCTGATTATATAACTCTTTTTCAATCTTTTAAAGTTCAATCTTGATTATCTAGATATCACTGAAGTTGTTCATATTTTATTTTATTGATCAAGCCAGGTTTTCAAGTAGATTTAATCTTTTTTATGCCTGCTTTTCACAAAATCTTTCATACAATATTGAGTGCAATATTAAAGCTCTTCTCATTGAGTTCAAGAGCAATATCAGCACAGAATTTCTCCTATTCATATTAATTTCAATGCATCTACATTAATATTTACTCTTGAATAAAAAAAGTCTGCTTTATAGATCTGTCACTGCAAAGGGCATCTTGAAGAAATTCATCACAGATAGTAAGATAGAAAAAATCAGAGTTGAAATCACATTCAAGAGCTCTGATATATATATAATTGATTTAATGAGCAGAGAGATTTGTAATATTCATGATCTCAATGATAGTTTTTACATTATAAGATGATTTGAGAGCCACTATAAGTGTCTGAGTGGCAATATCAGTATTGAGAGCCATGATTGGAGGCAGCACTGATGATGAAAAGATAACAAACTGAGGCAATAGAAAGTAGATAGAAGCTTTTTATATTTTAAATGAGGGGTAGTTTTATTACATTTCAATACTGTGATGATGCTCACTATTTAATATAGCGATTTTTTAATTATTTTAATGAGATAAATTTTTTTGCAACGGCTTCTGTACAGAGGTGTATGAAACCCGCATTAAGATATTCATGTTAGACCGGAAGTGGTAATTACTTTAAAGATATAACATCATTAAACTTATGTGAGGGGTGATGACAGTGTGAAGAGTGAATAATAGAAGATAATAGATAGTGTAGTGAATGAGAATAACAATAGTAATTGTAGCAATAATAATAGTAGTAGTTATAACTAATCACTAAGAAGAAAAAGAAAAAGAAAAAAAGATGTATAAAATACATACATTCATATATATATATATATAAAAATAGTAATAGTGAGAATATAATAAAAAGAGGTAAGAATAAGTAAAGATAATATAATAAGAAAATAATAAATGAGTGCATTAAAATTGTCTCTCTTTTTTATAAGAGCTGTTTTCAGTGATTTGTATAGATTGCTTCACATCTTTTAAATAATTTATATATATATTGTTATCAATTTCTTAATAAAGTAAAATTGATAGATTCTTTAATTATTGGAAATTGTATATAGAGAAGTAAAAAGAATTTTTTTTTCTGTGAAAATTTTTATTTTTTTTTAATTTAATTATTATTAAAATTTCTTGTCTTTCTGCTGTGATTTTTTCATTCCCAAAAAAAAAAAAATTTTAAACTTTTGTATTGATTCTTTTTTCCCTTTTTTTTCATTGAAATGAATTTTTCTAAATATTATGATTTTAAATAAATTGTTCTCTGATTGATGCTTATCATATATTATTATTGATGTTTTCTATTAGTGATGTTATTAATGTGATCACATACATCATTAATTCATTTTTGTATAACATCATTCACTGTTCATTTGTTGTATTGCTTTAACTCTAATTATGTGATGTATAAAAGTTAAATTTTATATGAATGTTGTGTCTAAGCTGAAAAATATCAATTTTTGATGTGTGTTGAAATTCAATATTTAAAAGTATTGTGAAACTTGTGTTTTTATAAAAAAATTCTGTAACTTTATAAATAACTCTTTTTAATTTTAATTTTCTTTTTCTTTTTCCTCTTTTGTGAATTTGTGTTTAAATAGATAAATAATGTTATTAATAATGTTGATATATTAATAATGATGTTAGATGTGTGATACATTGTTTCTGAAATGCATTATATACAGATATGTGTTTATTTTTGCAGAGATAATGATTGAAGAAAGCCCGCGTGGCGCAGTTGGTAAGACTGTTACTCAAGGTAGCACTGTTAGATGTGCTGTAGGTTCGAATCCTGCCGCTGGCAAGGTCCCATTTTGAGCCACTTCTTACCCATAAAGGCCCCCGTGATCAGAGGCCAAGCTTAGTGAGGCAGTGCTGACAAAGATGCCGCTTGGCAGTGATGAGGGTGGTGGCCGCTGGAAGCCGCTCTCATTAGTGCCAAGCATCTCCCCTGTCATTAATGCTAAGCTAAGCAAGATCCGATGATTACAGAGGGTCGAGTATAGGGTGCTTATACCTGCTAGCACCTGCCAAGGCTCCCGGCACTTAGGGGGCCACCCCAACAACAGGGAATGATTTTAAAAACCATCCGATTGGTTGCCTCATCAGAGAGGTAGTAGCAAACCAAACAGGACACCCTGGTAGGCGCCCAATCTCCAAGGCCTACATCTAACATTATTAGTGGGTAAAACATTAGGTGGGGTAAGCCTATGGTTAGTCCCTTACACGGGGCAAGGCCACGACGGCTGGTTGGTAGGCCAAGGGGGCAATGGGCTGAGATCGGCAACTGGAAGCCCTAGGCTATGGTGATGTCTAGAGTAGGCGGTGGCGCTTAACTAGGACCCCCAGCTGGAAGAGCCAGAACTAGTTAAAGCCGCCCGAGAGGACGGACGCGGTGGTCGGTTGGTTATAGGGGTTATAATATGTAACTAGCTTAAGGTGCATCCTGCGTGGAATAGCCACGTAGACCAACTATTCCTAAATCTTATAGAGTGATATCTCGACTGAATTGTCTGGGAAAAATTTTGGAAAAGATAATTGCAACTAGACTGTCTTTTCTATCTACTACTACTGATTTATTATATGATAATCAGATGGGAAGTAGAAAGCAAACCTCAGCAATTGATGCAGTTCTCTCTGTAGTTCATGATATTCAACTTGGAAAGAATGAAAAAATGGTTATAACTGCAATGTTTATTGATATAAAGGGTGCATTTGATTGTGTTTCACTTTCTTAAATGATTAAAACTTTGATAGAACTGAGAATGCCAAAGTTTCTCATTAAGTGGGTTGTCTGTTTCATGTCAAAAAGAACTATTCAGTTGCTTTTTGATGGAATGAGACAAGATATAACAGATATTGAGATAGGAGTTCCTCAGGGTTCCCCAGTCTCACCCATTTTATTTGCTATATTTATCAAGTTTCTGTTTATTGATAGACAAATGGCAATTATAGTGAGAACTCCAAGCTATGTGGATGATTTGGATCTAGTTGTAAACTCAGAATCAATTGTAAATAATTGCAATTTGATTGAGCAAGCAGCAACTGAAATGATTGAAAAAGCAAAATTAAAAACCATCGTTTTTGATATGGATAAAACTGAATTAATTCACTTTTATCCAAATTTCAAAGAAAGAGATACTGAAGTTAAGCTTTTAAATCATTCAGTTAATCCAAAAAATTTAGTTAGATGGCTTGGTGTCTGGTTAGATTCTCAGTTAAATTTTAAATCTCATGTTCAGATCAAAGTTGCAAGTGCTGAAAGAATCTTAAACAGTATTTTAAGACTTTCAAATACTGAGAGAGGTTTGTCTTTTCAAGCAATGAGACAATTATATATTGCTTGTATAACCTCTGTTTCAGACTTTGCAGTTCAAATATGGTGGAAAAATCAAAAGAGTTTTGTAGAGAGGTTTCAAAAGCTTCAAAATCCAGCTTTGAGAAAAATATTAGGGGTATTTAAAACCTCTTCAATTAAAGCCATAGAGATTGGAGCCTCTCTACCACCACCACAAGTGAGATTTGATAAAATCTGTATGAATTATTCTCTCAGAATTATGAAGTTATATCCCAATCATTCAATTAGAAAAAAAATCTCAACTTCTTTTCCAAGTGAATCAACTGGAGTAGATTTGAATTAGGAGTCATATTTTGATTGAAATAAAATAAATTCATCTGATAATTCAATATCTGTGTAAAGAAAGAAGATACCATCTCAGTTATTTAGAATTTACTCTATGATTAAAGACAGTTTCTCTAGTTTAAATGTGGAGAAAGTGGTAAAATCTCTCTCCTTGGAAGAAAGATCTTGTCAGTCATATTGATTTAAATATTAGTCAACTTTCAAAAGAAGTGCAGACTGAACAATATCTAAATCTTCTAAAACAAATGAGAAACAAAGCAATTCTTATATACACTGATGGCTTAAAATGTGAGAAAACAGGCAACCTTAGAGCTGGAATAGCATATTCAAAAAATGATAAAAACTATATTCTTGATTCTTGGCAAATTGGAAAAGAGTCAGAAGTTTTTAATGCTGAATTATTTGCAATTTCAAGAGCTTTCAAATTGGTTGAGATGAAGATTGAACAATGGAAAAGATTTGAGCATATTTGGATATTCTCTGATAGTCAAGCTGGGCTTAAAAGGCTTCAAAGTAATAAAATCAGCAGTGGACAGTCAATGCTAGAGCTGATTTTGAAAAGTCTTCAAAATATTCAAAGAAAAATCTCACTCAATTGTTCTATTCATCTTCACTGGGTGCCTACTGGGGGGAGATAATCAAGGTGGCCTTCGCATCAGAGAAACTTGAGATGATCCATCTTACAAGAAAGCGACACAATGAGGCACCAGCAGTAGTTGTGTCTGAGGATCTCACTGTTCACCCTGTTACTGCCCCAGCTGGACAGGAGCCAGCACTTCGCTGGCTGGGTGTACACTTCGACAAAAGGCTCACCTGGAGACCACATGTCTCCACCCGGGCAAAGAAGGCAAGGGCCGTGGCCCAGCACATCCGGAGTCTGGGAAAGACCAGAGACGGGCCCCCAGCAGACGCTCTGCGGAAGGCGGTCACCACCTGCGTGGTTCCCTCACTGCTCTATGGCACAGAGGCCTGGTACGGCGGCCGCACGCAGCCAGCAAGGCACACGGGCAGGAGTGGGGAGGTTAGCTCCCGCCTGGGATGGCATGTGGGGACAGTTGAGAAGGTGCTTACTATGGCAGCCAGAGGGGTCCTCCCAGTTTTCCGTACAACGCCCATCGCTACCCTATACCGGGATGCTGGGCTCCCATCAGCAATGGTAGCTCTGGAGGAGGCCAAAATGCGATTCGCGACAAGGCTTCAGGTGGTGGATGAGAAGCACCCACTGGCTTCACGGATAGCACCTCCAATGATCACACGAGGAAGAGGGGCTGGAACCCGGCAGCGCTCAAAGACCAAGATCCAGCGGTTGGGGGCGCTGCTACCTGCAGTCAATAGACCCACACTTGCCATCCCACACTACTCAGAGGGATGCGGGACAGACCCCACAGAGGGTGTAGACAAAAAGAGTGCTGCTCAGGCATTCAAGAAATGGTGGAGAAGTCAACCCTCAACAGATCTATATGTTTTCTCAGATGGATCAGAACGGAGCCTTGACAACAGCAGGCAGGTGGGCTATGGCTTCATAGTCTATCAGGGAAATAAACAGCTGGCCAGCTTCTCAGCTGCGCTGAGCCCTATGTCACATGTCTTCGACGCTGAGGCAGTTGGTGCCTGCCGGGCATTAGAGTGCGCTGTGAAGCTCCTACCTTGTGTCACAGAGGACAGCAGCAACCCTCAGATCTGGCTCTGCCTTGACAACACCTCAGTCATCTGGGGCATACGGGGCAGTGCAGCAGCCTCCTCAAACTGGGCCTACAACCGCTGCCATGAGCTCCTCAGACAGCACAATGTCGGCCTGAAATGGGCTCCTGGGCATATGGGGATAGAGGGCAATGAGGAAGCAGACCGCTTGGCTAAGCGGGCAGTCTCATCCACTGCAGCCCCAGCCTATGGTCTCGAGGCCACACCCACAGTCAGTGGGGTCCGCACAGTGGCCAAGCAGCTCAGCCAAGAGGCAAGGCGAAAGTGGTGGAGTGGAGCCTGTGGCAGGCTCTCTGACTGGTACCGGGGCTGGAGTTTCAGCAGGCCGACTGTGGAATACCAAGTGAAGGCCCCTCCGGAGCTCACCATGCCACGGCATGCCCTTCACCGCTGGCTCGCACTCCGCTCCTCTCATGGGGACTTCTCCTGGTACCACAGGCGTTTCCAGCATGCAGATGCGAGGCTCACCTGTGTCTGTGGACACAACAAGAGCCCAGAACATTTGGTGCTCTGTCGACACTCACAGAGGCACTTTCTTCACTGGCCCAAGAGGCCAGCAGCACGGCCACACAACCGGGCGACAGCTGTTGCCTATCTAGGGTCTCTGACCCCTACAGACTTTGTAGAACTGCTGGACTGCACGCAGTTCTACACACGGTACTGCACAAGGTAACGCAGCCGGCTGGCTGCAAACCATCTGACAACCCCCGCAGCAGTTCCACGAGGCCGGCCTGCTGAGTACACCCACGGTAGCTAGTGCAACTGCCAGGGACATCACAGTCTATGCAGACAGTACAGATAGCACAACTGAGCTCATCTGTCTCAATTAGCTGTGGTGTAATCAGTACAGTCTACGTGTCTGACTCAGCTGATATGGTTTTGACTGCCGGCATTGTATCTACGCGTGCTCTGCTTTGTTTTCCTCTCGTTTGCCCTTGTCTCTATCGGCTCAAATGCTTCTTCTTCCTTCTTTTCTTTGCTCTCTCTGTCATTCTCTGCTCTTTTCCTGTCACAACCTTCTTCAGTGCTCTCTCCTTCATTATTTATCTTGTCTGTCTTCTTCTGATGTTAGAAGCACAGACAGCTTTCTGATCAACTGAGAGAGGTATCCCTCTCTGCTCACTATAAAGCCTTCCAGGCACGGCAGCGGCGGTCTCCTCAGGGAACCACAATATAGCCCCACCATGAATGGCCATACGTCGGGCCAGAAGTGGATGCGCAGCTCAGAAAAATCCTTTGCAATGAGCTGAGTCTTCTCAAGAGTTGCCACCTGGATTCTGTTTTCTCTCTCTGTGTACATAGAAATCTCTCCAGCGTAGCACGTCTCCATGCCCTTCGGGAGGCTTCTGAAACACGGGCGCTGCCCGTGTTTTCTCCGGGACGTTAAACCTATACATACATACATACATAAGTGTCTTTGCTTTGAGTAATAGTCATTGTTTTCTTTTCTGCTGTGGTGTATAGAACAATCTTCTTTTGAGCAAAATGCTTAATGAATGACATTGTGATTCAGATGCTCTGAGTTTCCAACATCTTGTGAACTAGATGATTCTTTATTTTCTTCATCTTCCGTTTCGCAATAAGCGCAGTTGTCAATTCCACATGGATAGAATGTTTCATGGTATGGATGGTTCGGGTTGGTTCGTTGCCAGTTGATGTCGTCCTCTTGTGCTTGTATATGGTATTCACAATCGCAACCATACATCTGATATTCTTTGTGTCGAGGATGTTCCACATTGGCCATTTCTTCATCCATTCGTACAGCATGGTGTTCACACTCACTGTGTAATAGCTTATGCGTTCGTGACTCGTTCGTGTCCCGGAACTGTTGGTGGTAATGTTCGCACTCTTCCCAGGTTCATTGTTCATGATTTGTCCAAAACCTATCTATTGCTCACTGTATGTGTGCTAATTTCTGAGCTCACTCTTCTTTTCATTGATGTCTGTGAATCATTTCAATCCCAGTTCTGACAATTTTCTGCAATTCTCTTCACTTTTCTTGTTGAATTTCTTTATTGCTCTTAGATATTCTACCTTCTGTGGCTTTGTTGTCGCATGTAGTCTTTTGCTTTGTTTCTCAGAGCATTGCCTGGTCATATGTTCTGACTTTTCACAATTTATTGAAACATAACTTCTCACGTCAACACTTCTGTTTCTTATCGTTGTCTCTCTTTGGCGGCAGAGTGGTGTCCAACTCCATTGAATGTGGTTCATAGTAGTCATTCTGTTTCTTGTGGGTTCTAGTTGCAGGTGTGTAGTAACCTTTTTTTTCTAACCTGTGTTCATGAAGTCAATTATCAATTCTGATGGCTGTTTCTACCATAGCTGGTAACTCTTCAGGCCTTTGAGCTAACTTTGATATCTCATCTTTGACTTCTTCGCGCAGTCCTTGATAAAATTGTGCTGCCAAAGCTTCGCTATTTCAGTCCAGATGTGAACTCAACTGTTGGTATTCAGATGCATATTTTGTAATTGATTCAGTCTGTTTGAGTTGATACAGTTTCTGAGCTGCGGAATGTTTCTCATCGATGTTCCCAAATGTTTGTTGTAATTGATTGGTAAACTGAGTGTAGTTATTGAATATCCTTGTGGTTTGTATATCGCGATCTTCTTTTGCTTCGTGGAACCACAATCTAATTCTAGGTTCAAACCAATCGAATGCGGGTCCTATCAAGAATGTTGATGCTAACAAGACTTTGTCCGCTTCTCCTGCTAATTTCAGTGCATTTACAGCGAGATAGATATCCATTTGACTAAGAAAAGCTCTCAACTTTCCATGTTCTTCACTGAATAATGTAGGAGGGTTGCACTTAAGTCCTTGAGCACTGAATGCTTGCTCCAACTTGTTGCAACGTTCGAGTAATTCCTTCACATCGTACTTCCCACCATCGACAATCGATCCTGTCTTTGATGCCATAGTTAACCTTTTTAAAGCTTGGGGATTCGTACCTTAAACTTAGCTAGTTGTGTTAAGCTTAGTTTTGTCTCGATTAACAAGTTGTTCCTTCGAGCAGGGATCTCCGTGACCTTGGATTAGGGACGATCAATGTTGCTACCAAATCTCTAACCTAGCAAGCTTCTCACTGGTATAAGGTAAGGTCGGGGCTTATATAGTGTTGCTGAGCTTGTTCACTAAATCAGGAGGTAGTGCCACTATCACAGGTTAAGATATAACATCAAGAGAAATATCTAGAATGACTAGTAATAGCTACAGCGGCGGCCTAAGGTAAACAATAAGAATACCTAGTAGGGCTTACAGGTAGGGGCGAAGGCTTAAAATATGCGTCATGAAGAAGTATACTTAAGGTGAACTTATAGTCGTACTATGTAACTGAGTATAAGTAAAGGTAATAAGTAAGAGAATGAGTAAGATAAAATTGATCGTGATCAAGAAGATAAGCTCCTTGATTCTAAGGGTAATGAGTGTGTTTATATACATCTTGAGATACATGAGAATAGCTCGGATAGCTCTCATCAAGATAGCTATCAGAGTGAGAATAGCTGTGATCACTCCGCTCACTTTATCTCAGTAAACTCAGCCACTCCACTCCGAGCTAACCCAATCCGAACTACTGCTACTTTCTGCCAAGTCCTGCTAACATCTGAGCCAATCAACTGTCACGGGGCTTACACTAAACCTAAATGGGACATCCCCAGCAAACTCTTCGCGGAGCGTCTGAGAAAAAACGGTTCCTGTTTGTTAGCAACACGGGAACGATTTGCTCCAACCATAATGTTTGAGATAGAATCACTGTGCAACATCACTCATAGATCATTTCTCTACCACCTTGGAGGGTAATTTTCAATTTCCTGTCGATTGATGTAATTTTTATCTGAAAATACATATATTCTGAGTATGAAGTGTCGCGTCGAAAACTGCTACTATGATTTTGAACACGGGAACGATTTGCTAATTTTTCAACCATGATCATGTCTAGTCATCCAACGCCTTGATCTTGCTATCAAAACATCTATCCAGCCATCAGAGACTCTAGTCAAAGCACCGAGTGTATTTTCCAGCGACTTCCGGCAACTTCTGACAACTTCTGACAACTTCTGAACTCTTGGCAACCTCACGCGGCACATCAACTTCTGACAACATCTCTGAACTCCTGACAACTTCTGGGATCTTCCGACAACTTCTGAACCAATCACATAACACTTCTTTTTGACAGCTGGGTCGGACAACGTCCCATCAACTGCATCAAATATGGCCAAGGGGGATCGAAGAAAACGCGCAAGTCAGCTACAACAGCGGCTTCAAAAGCCATCATTAAAGCAAATACTTTCAATGAACATTGAAGATATGCCACAACTTGTCATGAGCTATGCCGGACCAGATAGTATCGACAAGCAACAGGATGTTATTCAGTATTGTCTTCAACGAATACTTCAAGGCCCGCGTCCAGATCCTGAGTGTACTCTTCAGCCACGCATAGAACAAGTCCGTATACTTCGGCGCATGATATATGGATATAGCGACACTTTATTCATTGCCAGAACTGGCTATGGAAAGAGCCTTATTCTTCAATCCTATACAATTCTGACAGGAAAGATAACCATTCAACTGGTTCCTCTAAACAAGCTTGGTGATCAGCAAACAAGAGATATAGCACGGTTTCCCGGTGCCAATCCTTGTCTGGTCAGTGCTGATAATCTCCAGGGGCAAGAAGACTTACTCAAACGCATTCAACAAGGTGAGTATACACATATACTGCTCAGTCCAGAGCAAGCTCTTTGCAAGCGATTTCAGCATGTTCTTCAAGACCCTACTTTACAAGAAAAGATTGGGCTTGTAGCTATCGATGAGTGTCATCTTGTCACACAGTGGAGTCAATTCCGTAGTCAGTTTGCCAGGCTGGGGCGCCTGAGATTGCTTCTTCGTGAGGATATTGTCTGGTTTGGCTGTTCCGCAACCCTCAGCAGTAAAGCTGAAGATATCATTCTTCAAGAGGCTGGATTTCGTTCTATTGGTGTAAACCCACGGCAGACTCAGGTTATTCGAACTTCCATTAACCGTCCTGATATCTTTATCGGCGTACATCCGATTCCACGCGGTAAACTTGTATCCAGGAATAGGATGAAGCCAGTTGCGCTGTTCAAAGATATCTGTAGATTTTGACTGCTCCATCTTGACCGACCGAATGAGTTTTGTGGTCAAAGCATCTCCATACACTGGAAAGAGACGAGTTGAAAATGCTGTATGATCTCTTGATAAATCAAGAAAATCGTTAAATATCTTCTCATGAACTCTCATAGTTCCTGCAATAGTGCCCTCATTTTCAAAAATAGCACCCAACTGCTGAAAACGCGTTCTATGCACAGGCAGTGTATTAATAACAGGCATTCGAGGTAGTAAATCATTTGCAGTACTAAAAACACTTTTAACCCCATCATCATGAACCTTTCGAACAGCATCTGAAATAAGACATGATGTTATTTGCTTCCGAAGCCCATTATCATTGCCTGCCACACCAGGTGCATCAATGATTTCTTGCAGTGTTAGCAGTCTTGTAGAATCATGCATGATCTGAGTTAGACCAGATTCTGGAATCTCGGGGGAAATAACCACAGCAGCAGTAGTCACAGCAGCCATGGAATCGTTGTGCCCGATTGTCTCGTCTCGTACAGTCTCCTTGAAGTTCATATTGTCATAGACTATAACGGCTCGAGGATCTTTGACAAGCTGCCGAAGTTTAATCTAACAGTAAGAATTAGTCAAGTGATTGACTCAGAAGTTGATAGAAGTTCAAAGAACATGCCAGAAAATGACAGATGTTATCAGATATTACTAGAAGTTTGAGATGTTAGGTAGAAATATTAATAAGTTAAGAATATTAAGTCATACCTTCTCTCGTTTAGCAATTTCCATCATCAATCTATTCCCCATCACATAGCTGTGACAGAGTCCAAAGCCAGAAATGGTTTCTATCACTCGTCGTTTTACTCCCGAGCCATGAAAATATGCAGAGAGAATAGAGCTGAAGAAGTTTGAGTTTTTCAAGGAATAAGAGTGGCATATAATACTCATAATAACAAACAACCGTTTGATAGCTGTTGTTTCATCTGAGCCCCATTCATAGCTCTTTCGATTGGCGCGTTTATTTTTTAGAACAGGAGTAAGTAGGTCAAACCAGGTTGGCGCGTCGGTCCGGATGGTCTCAAAAGCAGCCTGGAAGTCAATGGTATCCAGATCAGAATCGTGATTGAATTTTGCAAAGAAGGGAGTATTGATAAGGCATTTCAGCTCCTGTTTAAGCAAGACAGTATAACGTTGATTATCATTGAATACCCCTGCTTTGGAAAGTGCTGAATATAGTGCATTTCGCCGCTTCGTAGGAGTACTGTATCGTCGATGAGTCAAGATATCGGGACTCTGAATCCAAGCCTCTATAAAGGCCTCCATTCCCCAACTGTTTCGCTGTAATGTTCTGACAACGCGAGATAATTTTGACCGTCTTTTCTGCCGGTTATAAGGCATTGTAGGCAGGTGCTGTGGGCCACGGCGGTTTGATCGTGAACAAGCTCGCGGGGTATCGGTATCAGTATCGGTGATCTCGAATTCCGAAGGAGTATCAATAGATTCAAGCTCTGTTAATCTACGAGATATTAGGTTGCGAGCACGTGTGAAGTCTCTTATTGGTCCAGAAGTTAGCAGGACTTGGCAGAAGTCTAAAGGAGTTTAGTTGGTCGCGCTAATCCGAAAATATCGAGAAGAGAGGCTGAGCATGCTGAGATAACCGCTCACTCAAGTGATCCGAGTGATCCAGATGATCCATTATATCACGTGACCTATTGTTTCTATTGGTTAACCGGATCTTTCCTTATCCGATGTCTAGCTTGCATTGCATGCCCTCTACCACCAGTCGTTCCTTGTCCAATGGCTCTCAGAGTTGTGCTGTAGATTTGTAACATATATAATGATGATGATTATGAAATGCTTCTGACTTTGAAAGTGCTGAATATAGTGCATTCCGCCGCTTTGCAAGAGTATGATATCATTTATAAATCAAGATATTAGAACTCTGAATCCAAGCATTTATAAAGACTTCCATTTCTCAATCATTTCATTATTGTAATAGGCGCAACGGAGATATCTATATTAGGAAATAGATACGTGGCGATAGATACGTGGCGATGGCAATATTATCTATATAATGCTCGCTGATATCCGTGGATTTTAGGAGATCAGCGATTAGCTTTGAACAATAGAGATTGCTACCTTCTTAATATCCTTTGCGTACTTCACACTACTCTTGTAATTACTCTTGTAGCCCATCTCTTACAATTCTAATCGCTCTAAACCTTATTTGAGTGGTCCGTTGTTACGCACACCTACAACAAAACACGCAACGTTAGTTAAAACACGCAACTTAAAACACGCAAGATGGTTTCAACACGCGCAAGATCCCTTGGGAACCAACCCGAATCCTCTACCACCTCCGACGACCACAATGCCCGATTGCAACAGTTAAACGATCAAATCCGTGAACGAGAGCAACAGTTAGCTATTCTGCACGCGCAACAACGCCTCAACGAGTTGGAAGCACAGATTCGCGAAGATACTTTTATCGAGTCCCGACCAACCCCGGATATCGCCGCAGAACCGCCGCAAAATCGACCCGTAGATGATATGGATGATGATAACGAAACACCGCCGAGATTGGAGATTAAGGATTACTATCGAGGAAAGAATATGTTAGAATTTAAGGACTATAAAGATCGCATGTTGACTCTCTTTGCACGCCACCGTCGATATTATCGAAAAGAAGAACGCAAGATAAACGACGCCAAACTCTACCTTGATGCCCACGTTAAGCAGAAGTGGTTGAATTTTGTATCAGCATACGAGAGACGCGGAGGAGCAACACCGTTAACATTCGACGATATGCTATCACACCTAGAGATGCAAATTAACGACCCGCAGAATCAGCGTCGATTGGCGAGCCAAAGATTCCAGGATGCTAAGCAACAGGAGTGGCAGTCGATACGCGACTTTTCTAAATATCTCGAAGATTGGGAGTATTACTTACCCCCATACAGCGAGGAACAGAGAATGGATAACCTGCGTAGTAAGGCATTGAAGGTGCTACGCACCGAACTCGACCGTCGAAATCAAGAACCCCAGAACTACGAAGAGTTGCTTCGAACTCTACAGACTCTCGAGGAAAATATGCCGGAGCGACGACGTGCCATTCGCAAAGGCAGACCTGCGATATTCGTAGGGAATCAGCGTCGTTCTGATAAATCTAGCAACCGCCGGAATAAAAGGAAACGAGAGGAACAGACGAGTTTAACTGAACAAACCAAGAAGGATAAATATAATTGGATGAAGGAGTGCTCACACTGCCATAAGAAGGGGCATGTCGCAAACGATTGTTGGATGTTATACCCCGAAAAGCGCAACCAAGTCCGACAAGCAAAAAACTAGCAATCCCAATCGTAGGAGCAGCTGCTGCATTGGGAATACAGACGACTAGGCTGCGAGATAAACACTTATTGGCAATGAACACCTGGATGTTGACAGAAGTGGGATGGTCAATGGCGTGGACGTTAGTAGATTCTGGCGCGGATGCGAACTTCGTGTCCCATGCTTGGGCATTGAAATATTTCTCGAAGTCAGAAGGTAAACCGAAAGTAGTGGAAGCAGTTGATAATCATAGGGTTAAATCATATGGACAACGAAAAGCTGCAATGAAGATTATCGATGATGAACATGTCCTTCGGGAAGGATTCCACCATTTCGAAGAAGCCGACATCAGTGGATACGATGTAATTCTGGGTATGCCATGGTTGCAAGCTGCGAACCCCGACATTGACTGGGTGCGAAGATGCTGGACCTATAGGAAAGCGTCAAATATTAGCCACGTGCACCTAGATACCGCTAAGGAATTTGCAACTTTAATGGACAACAGCAACATTATATTCGCCGCCTTTCCATTGCGAGCTGCGCACGCAGCGACTGAGCCAAATATCCCGGATGATTATAAGGATTATCTTGATGTATTCCGAGAAGATATACCTGACGCGGAACACGCACCCCACGATCATGCCATAGATCTCAAACCTGGCAAGGAACCACCGTACCGACCGATATATAACCTGTCACCTCAAGAACTCTCTGTCCTCCGAGAATATATCGAAAAGGCATTAGAGAAGAATTGGATACGCCCGTCCAAGAGCCCAGCCGGTGCGCCAGTATTATTCGCACCGAAGAAAGACGGAACCCTGCGTCTTTGCGTAGATTATCGAGGGTTGAACGAAATAACAGTCAAGAATCGGTATCCGCTGCCCCTGATAAGTGAAATACTCGATAGGTTAGCAGGTGCCAAAATATACACGCAATTGGATCTTAGGGACGCGTATCATAGAATTCGCATACGAGCGGGGGATGAGTGGAAAACGGCATTTCGAACACGATACGGACACTTTGAGTATCTGGTTTTACCCTTTGGGCTAACCAACGCCCCTGCGACTTTCCAATCTTATATCAACAAAGCCCTCAGTGATATTTTGGACGTATATTGCGTAGCTTATCTTGACGATATCGTAATCTATTCGAATACGCTTGACGAACACGTCGCCCATGTTAAGAATGTGCTGGAACGTTTAAGGCGATGGAGACTATATGTGAAACTTAGTAAGTGTACGTTCCATGCAACAGAAATTGGATTTCTGGGTTTTGTGATTACCACGCAGGGCATCACTGTCGAAAAACGCCGCGTCGATACGATCCTAGATTGGCCTGAACCGCGAACAATAAACGAGCTGCAAACATTCCTAGGATTCGCCAACTTCTACCGACGATTCATATACAAGTTCTCGATAATAACGGCACCCCTGACTGAGTTGCTAAAAGGATACGAAACAAAAAAGGGGAAGAACAACGCACCTGTCCAACTGAACGAGAACTGCAAGCACGCAATACTGCAGTTAAAAGAATGCTTTACAGAAGCACCGTTGTTAGTTCATTTTGATCCGCAGCGAAAACTCCGTATAGAAACGGACGGATCTGGCGTTGCAATCGCCGCAGTAATATCGCAATTAATGGATGATGGTCACTGGCACCCGATCGCGTTTTGGTCCAGAAAACTCACAGAAGCAGAAAGACGTTATCAAACATATGATTTAGAAATGTTGCCGATTGTAGAAGCTTTCAGGCAATGGCGCCACTACCTACATGGTAGCAGGCACCCAATAGTTGTTTTATCTGACCATGCCAACCTCCGGCGCTTCATGACGACGAAGCAGCTAAATGGGCGTCAGATTCGTTGGATGCAAATGCTCTCAGCGTTCGATTTTGAAATTGAGCACCATCCTGGGGAAAATAATCCCGCAGATGCACCAAGTCGTCACTCAGATTATATAAAACACGCAGCTCCCTTGACGGGGCTCCCTACCCTGCAAGAGAAGCTGCGTAAGGGGATCTTTAAGTCACTAAAGACAAAAGAAAACACAAAGTTAGACCAATGTGTCAAGATGGTGCGAAAAAATCTGCAAGTTAAAGAAAATTGTTGGGCGAAGGGGCCCGTAGTCATCGATGACAACAAACCCTGCAGGATAAAGAACGCACCTGCAGATGAGAACGAAGTCGCCGGCGTTACGGGGTTAGACCTAGGGACCCTGGTGCCACGGATTCTAGCCGTTAAGGTATTTGAGTCCGAGATAGCCTATCGCGAAGAGGTAGCTGAATCTATTGTCGAACTCTTGCTGCAGGTTCAGAATAGGGACGCTGGCACGTCTGAACTTCGCAGAAGACTAGAGGTGGGTGACGCTAGCGTAGGTGATCGTTCGACCTGGGCAGTAGACAAAGATGGCCTGCTCAGGAAAGATGGTAAAGTCTACGTACCGCAAGACAAGGCCGTAAGGCATGAAATAATGAAAATGAACCACGATGATCCCCAAGGTGGCCATTTTGGACGTGACAAAACCATCGAAGCGATCAAACGCAAGTACTCGTGGCATGGTATGAGCGATGAGATTGCAGAATATGTGAGGACCTGCGATGTTTGCCAACGCGTCAAGATACCGCGGCATAAGCCGTACGGGTTGCTACAACCACATCCAGTGCCAGATAAGAAATGGCATACAATCAGTATGGACTTTATTGAAGGCCTACCAGATAATAAGAAGGGAAGTCAAACTTACAATGCTATTGTCGTATTTGTTGATTTGTTCACTAAATGGGCCATAATTGTACCCACATCTTCAAAGCTAGATGCGGAAAGACTCGCGGACATTATTGTATGGAAGCTTGCGAAAAACTTTGGCCTACCTGCGAACATTATTAGCGACCGAGATTCATTAATAAACAGCAAATTCTGGTCAACATTATGTTACTTACTCCATGTCCGACGAAAATTATCAACAGCCTTCCATCCGCAAACCGACGGCCAAACGGAACGATTGAACCAGGTGATTGAACATTATCTTCGCACATATTGCAGCTACCAGCAGGATAACTGGATAGAGTGGATTCCCCTGGCGCAATGGGCATATAATAACGCCTTCCACGCATCGATAAAAATGACACCATCTGAAGCGATGATCGGCCGACCAACTGAACTTCGTATAGACGTGGAACCCCCAAGCACGGGCGCGTCAAAGTCGGCGATAGAACAAGTGGAACGGATGAAGCAAGCGGAAAACAGGATTCGAGAATGCCTAGAAGCTGCCAAAGCAGCTGAGAAAAAGTATTATGATCAGCGCCATATACCAAAAAGCTTTAAGATAGGGGACTGGGTAATGCTGCGTGCAAAAAATATATCCACCTTGCGACCTTCACCCAAACTAGATCATCGATTTTTGGGTCCCTTCCAAATAATTGATATACGCGGTACGCAGGCGTACAAACTGAAGCTTACGCCACAATATAAAGGAATTCATCCCGTGTTCCACGTTTCCCTTCTCGAACCGTATCACGCGCGCGACGGACAGATCCCACAGCCAGAACCGATAATTATAGACGCGCAGGAGGAATGGGAAGTTGAAGCTATATTGGATAAACGTCAGTACCGTGGTCAAACCCAATATCTTGTTAAATGGAAGGATTGCACAGACGCGGATAATTCTTGGGAACCTGAAGAAAATTTGGTGAACAGCCAGGAGTACTTGGAACAGTTTAATAAAACCTATCAGGAGCCAGTCAGTAAACGAAAACGAAGAAGGCGACGATGACTGCTGGATATACTTATTCCGCCCAGGGATTAAAAAACAAATCCGCCTCAGCTTGGCCAGTGTCATTTGAGGAATTGTCACCAAGGCAGACCTGCTTATTACCCCGGATTTCCTCAACTGGCGAAGCACGACGTTTCAACGATGACTTGGGAGCTGCGACCGGCGATGTAGCCACCGGGATCTCACCAATCACTGTTTCAGCCGGGGCCTCAGGGGAACCATTTCGTTGAGCCCCACGGATCTTCGCTGCGAAGAACTTAACTGCAGCTGTCACAGCGCCCTGTAAAACGTTAACGTTCGAAGCGTCTGCACCAGCGACAATTAAATCCTCAGCTGCATTGATAGCTGCCTGGGCCAACTCAACGGCGTCTGCTGGCACCAAACACGAGTTATTTTATATCCTGCAAAACATATATAGAACAATGACTTACCGGAACGCAAACGTGCTTCGTCACCGAGCAGTGCTTGCATTTCTTGCGTCGACCCTCAGCAGGCTCACAGTGATGGCGGGGAGACGTTGTTAAATGTCGAATACAACGACAGCAATATGCTGCTGCGTTCCTTTCTAACACTTCAACGGGACCGTCCGCTTCCTCATCTTCGCCAGCGTTATCGGATAACTCAAGTAACGCACCAAGATCCTTGCCCAGTATTCGATATATGGCAGGCGTGACAGCGTGTCCGCCCGTCGTTCACAAAGCAAGGGTATACTGGAGGGTTTTGCAACCTTTCCAGACAACCCAAGCAAATGCTCTCGATGGCATTCAGCATATCACCCTCCATAGGTTCTGAACCGGCAACGGAAGCAGCTGGTTCTGACATTCTATTACGACATTAATCAGTATCAAGAACCTTTTAAGAAGAGAGAAGAGGCAAGAAGCAGCAAGAAAAGAACAGATGTTGGTGGTTAAAACCAATGTTACAATATCGATCAAAGAAGTTGCAGCAACACAAAATCCGACCCAAAATAGAAAACGCAACCACGCAACCAAAACTTCGAATGTCGCAATAAAAATCGCATGGGAAGATACAGTGTACTTTGCTTGATCAATTGGTGTATTCTTTTAAATAAAAAAATTCGTTGTTAGTGATGATGGTGATGATCTCGTTAGGATACGATTTGTGGTGTAAAGGTTAAAGGAAAGGGGTTCAGGGGTTGTGCCTAAATCATGATTGGACCGCGATAACACCGAAACTGGAACAACGTTTTCCCGAGTCAGCAACGCTTCGGAATTAACCCGAACAATTAATTCGGTCCTATCCTGCGAACTTTATACAATTCAACCACACAGCACATATTACGAACTTCGCACAATAAGAAGCCCTGGGGACCAGGCCTTTGAAGAAGGGAGATAATTGTAATAGGCGCAACGGAGATATCTATATTAGGAAATAGATACGTGGCGATAGATACGTGGCGATGGCAATATTATCTATATAATGCTCGCTGATATCCGTGGATTTTAGGAGATCAGCGATTAGCTTTGAACAATAGAGATTGCTACCTTCTTAATATCCTTTGCGTACTTCACACTACTCTTGTAATTACTCTTGTAGCCCATCTCTTACAATTATAATGCTTTGATAATGTGAGATAATTTTGAATGTTTTTTCTGCTGACTATGAGGCATAGTAGGCAGGTGCTGTGGATCATAAATGTTTGATTGTGAATAAACTGATGAGATATTGATATCAGTGATCTGGAATTCTGAAGAAGTATTAATAAATTTAAAATCTGTTAAATCACTATCTGATGTCTCATATTCATCATCTAAATCATTGAAAGAGTGTAGTGATTGTTGAAAAAATTCATTTTTAAATGATGAAAGATATTGATTGAACTGCATCTGATATTGAATGTCTTGAGATTCAAAAGATATAGTGTCTTTAATCAATGATTGTGGCATGATGAGAAGAGGTAGCAAGTTGCAAAATAGCAGAGATGATAATGAGATGATTAAGAATTTAAAAAATATTGATTTGATAATGATCAGATAGATATTTAAGATAGATATATGATTTCAAAGTCAACTAAATATTTTGTATGAGCAGATTTGATTTTCCACAGACAATGGAACTGTTTCTTCTTAGACTCTCTATGAGATATTATGTTATGAGCACATGTGGAGTAATTGATTGGTCCACAAGTTAGCAGAACTTGGCAGAAGTCTAAAGAAGTTTAATTGATCACACTAATCTGAAAATATCGAGAAAAGAGGCTGAGCATGCTGAGATAAGGTAGTTTCTTGGTCATTCTATCGATCTCACGTGCCGCGTTGATCCAACCACACAATCACTTCGCCTCGGAACAGGAGAGCTATTTCCCGAACATGTTCTTTTCCTCGAGCTGCTCAGATGCTTCTATCCGTAGCGTATTTACTATCCGCAAATCTGTCAGCAAACTCCGTTCTCAGTACATGAATTCCTCGGCTGTTGGTAGTGATGCACTTGTACTCTAGTGAATAGTCAGGATGGATGACGTTGGGCTGGAGCAACAGTGTTGGACGCTATACCCCAACGGGCGCGAGGTGGACCTCACCAAACAGGAACGGGCGAGGGCTTGACCGCAACGGGACACGCTAGACCCGACGTGGTAGCGGCTTGCTCAAAAAACTAACATGCACTTGCAAATTTTACTAGTTATCCCCTCGTCTGGAAACCAGGCACAATTAGCGCGGTTTTTTAGCGTGTACATTAGCGTATTAAAAATGCGAAAACTACTGGATTATATGAGAGATCAGCTGTATTAAAATGTTTTAATGTAATTTATGTAATCTATTCAATCTAACTTTAATTAATATCATGAGAATGAAACTCCTGTCAACACTGACTTTTTTTCAAACAGAGAGGAATATTATTACATGCAGTACAATCATATTTTGATCTTGAAACTCTATCTTTATTCTGCTCTGCTCACTTTCTTTTATATTGATATCAGACACAAGTTTAAGATTTTGACAAAGAAATTCAATGATGATTTAAATCTGAATTTGATTGAATGGATGATAAAGAATTAGAGAACTCAAAGAGTTGAAGATAGAGTTATTGATGAAACTGAGTATGAAATAGAGTAATAGAGCTCAGAGCAGCAGAGTTCAGAGCAGCAGAGATCAGAGCAGTAATCAATTAATAAAGAATATAAATATTGACAATCATATGATCAATAATTCAGTATAGAATTGATAACCATGTGTGATTAGTGAGCATATGAGTCTCATAGGAAGCTCTATACTGATTTGCTAGATCAATCCCATTCATATTATGATTGTAGTCATTAATAATGATAGAAATCTTCATAACTTGTTCATATTTATCATCAAATAAACATTGTATCTGCGGGCCGTTGATGAAATTTATCTCAGAATATTTTCAAATATGTTCAATAAAACTGTCTAATTTATGAACTGTAGACAGTAGTAATACCACATTATTGTCATTTCATGTAAGATAGAAAACTTTATTTTGAAAGATTATACACAAAGTATTAAAAGGAATATGAGCTGACAATTCAGAGTTCTTCAATTCTTGCAAAAGAGGTGGTAGATTGGCAGGATGAATGATTCCACATATTTCAATTCCTTTCTTTTAAAGATAGTTGAATAGAGCAATAGATGTGAAGTAGTTGTTCATATAAATTGAATAATTAACAATCTCTTTACTGTTATTCAACTCTGAGTGTGGCTGTTCAGAGCTCTGAATATTGAAATTCTGTGAGTTGAGACTCTGTGAATCAGAGCTCTGCTACTCAGAGCTCTGCAAGAATATTAACAGCTATTCAATCAATTTCATCATAAAAGATTCAGTCTTGATTAACTCTGGAGTAAAGAACATCATACTTATATGGAGATTATCATGAAATATGAAGAAGATTCAAAGATAGTTATATTCTTTTAATTTAAAGATCTTATATTTCTACTTGATTGATTTCTGAGGCATCTTGACTGTGTATTTTGATTGACTAAAGAACCGAATCATCATCTCATCAATGACAAAATTTGAATCAGAAATGTAGTATTTCTGATATACTGTATGAAAGTTTAAGTATAGAGGCTTTAGCTTCTAGATGAAGAAAGATTTCAATTTGCAAGAATTGAATATATGAATATATCTCTTGATCTGCTCAAATCATCTCTATTCTATGTGAAATCTTGATGAATGAACAGGCCTCTAAGTATTATTCTTATTTCAATAATCTTCAATTGCCGGAGATTTATGCACCTTTATATAGATAATCTATTCAAGAAATATCTTAATTTTTGCAGAAGTAGTTGATTGTCAATTCTGCAAATTGAAAGCTGAATTCTTTGATATCTGTATTTTTGTATAAACATTAATAGAGTTTGTAATATTCTGAATATCAGACTCTGAGATATAGAGAGAGAATAGAGCATATGAATTCTGCAGATCAATATTGAGCAGATTGGCAGTTGGCAAATGATGAAGAGGCTTTATAAAATTGATGATAATATTTTTCAGAGGTGGAATATCTGCAAGAAATTTATTCACAGATTGCTTTCATTTCTCACTCTTTTTTATACTGTCTAATAAAATAATCAGTGAATATGATTAGAGGAGATCATAGAGAATTGAAAATCACCTTTGAATGCCATGATTTTTGCAGAGGTGGATGGGTAGAAAGGTGAATTCTTGCAGCAAAGATAGATTCTCACAGTTGAAAGATTGGAAGGTTGAAAGAGGTGCAGTAATGCATTGAGAGAAAACACAAGATAATGAAGCTGTACTAGCAAATAGAATTGTACATAATTTAGTATGAGAAATTATTGGTTGGTACTTCTGCACTAATAGCTTAGTTATTACACTACTGATATTGCGCTAATTGTGCCTGGTTTCCAGACGAAGGGATAGATGGGTCGGGTTACAGCGTGTTCAAACTCAACCCTCACAATAACTCAGTGATATGCAGAGATGCAGTCACTCAGCTATCAACATCATCACATATAATCTGGTTATTGCTGATGTGTGTTCAATTTCATGTTCATATATACAGGATACTTGTATTTAGTAAGAGAAACATTATTAAATTCAGATACATAGGATTTTACATATAAAAAATTATATAATCATTAATTGTCGGAGCTGATATCTCGTATATCAAGGATCAAAGATAACATCATGCTATAATCTGCCTTGTTGCCTATTTGCTTCACCTTCTTCGAAATTGCCTTGCTGCGCATTAGAGCACTGCCCCGCTTATATAATCAAGCATGTTCTTCCTTATAAATACTGCCTACTTATCATGTAATTATCGGAATAATAACAAATAATAAGCAATTCAATATTCTATTTTGATATTCAGTATTTGGGTTAATATTCAGACATTATTCAGTCCCAACAGTTATGAGCCCGGGTTAGCTATCTATCACTATCTCTTCAACTATATTGATATCTATCCATACCAACCTTCTTATCAGCAAAGATATCTATTTGATTATATCTATCTATTCAATCTTATCGACCTTCTCATCAATGATGATTGCAGCATTATCTATATCTATCTATTCGATCTCATCAACCTCCTCATCAGCAATGATTGTGGCAATATATCTACATCTATTCAATCCTTATCAATCTACATATCAATGAGAGATAGTAGTGTATTCTATACTGATTATATTTATTTGATTTTATATTGATTATTCATTCAATTCTATATCAGTTTTATATCTATATACAATGATCAAGATGTTAGCAGAAAATTCCTCATCAAAAGCCTCACTTTTTTGGAATTTTTCTAGAAAGTGAAATTTATAATACAATATGATACTAGATCTTGCCACTGAGCTCCAAGTACTAAATCTTATTAGTGAGAAAAGTTTCAATAGAATGAATGAAATATCTGAACCTGTTTCCCCAGAGTTCTTTATTGAGTACATCATGGAAACAAGGGTTAAAATGAGAGATAAAAAACAGCAGATACAACAATGATAGAAATATTTATAAAAAAAAATTTGCAAATATTAACAAAATCAGACAAGAGATCTTCAGAATAATGACATTCAATGAATTAAAAATAACAATTAAATGAAAACAATTGCATTAATATGAAGAATTTTCTAATTGCTCTTTAGAAGAGGTTATCATCTAGAATAGTGAACTGTCAGTATGAAATGTAAAATAAATATCAGAATTTGTAAAAAATGTTTAAACAGAATCTAAATCAATGATTAAATGTCTAAACTCTGATTGAAACAGAAATGAAGCACTCTGATATAGATTGCAATTTTAATATATGAAAAAACTTTTTCTTTATCAATATATTTATCAATAAAATGAACACTGCTATCTGAAAGAGAGAAGTTGAGATAAAAGATAAAAAGAATTTCTTCTTCACAGATGTGATTAATGATTTTTATTTTGAATATTACAAGAAAAAATACAACAAGTCAAAACTGTTTCTGTTCAATCTTGCTATTTTTAATGATAGATAAGCAGAACAAACAATCAAGATTCAGAATTTATATTTATGATTTTAAATACTTCTGAATCAAATGTTATTATCTCAATTCAAGTTATAGATCTGAAAGATGAAAGGAGAATGAGCAATGATGCAAGAAGATGAATGAAGCACTCAAGAATGAAAATATCAAGAAAAAGATAGATGCAGTATTAACAGAAGTTACTGAGATGATAAAATCAACACTGAAAGAAATGGTTCTTTTAAAGACAAGCAAAGAATCTACTGATCAATCATTCTACTGATCAATCATTCTACTGATCAATCTTCAATCACTTCGAATATCATGTCTGTCGATTGATCAATAAGATGTCTAAACATGAATATCAAGAGCTCTTTTTCAAATCAACACCTCTATCTTTGAGATTCCTGAATATTTGATACCAGTGCTGAGTGACATATCTGCAATAATCGATCGAGATTCCTAACATACGAACCGTCAGAAGAGTTTATACTGGAGATTTGACAATAAAGGTTATGAAATATGAAACTGTTTGAATCTACATGACCAACAATCCCAGCAAGCAGTTCAGAGTGATTTTTAGAAATGCTGTATATATTCCATTCTCTCACATCAACTTGATCGCTTGAAAACCCTGCTATCATATAGGGGGGATCTACCTCGATGGCAAAACATTCAGATTGCGAAGGATTAGCGATAATTCAATCTTTACTCATTAGAAGTATACAGCGGATTGCTGGTTACTGAATATCACAGAATTAGTGAGAACACTTTAATGCTCATTAATATTGCCTCATTTACTAAATTAGTGGAATTTGTGAAGATATCAAAATCATCAAATTTTTCTTCCTCTTACACTCTGAAGAGTTCTATTTCTTTCTCTAAGATTTGACATCAACATCTAGAACATTCCTCGATGAGAGCAGTTGAACATCTGTCAACTGATGTCAAAAAGGTTCAGATATTAGATATCAAAGATATTGTAAAGAGCAATGATATCAAAGACAAAGAACTCTGTGAACTTTGTCATCTTTTTAAAGCAAAAAATCAAATATCTCACTGTCCCCATATAAAATTTAAACTACCTTTTGAATGACTTCATACAGATATTGTACAAGGACCTTTCTGCTACAATGGAGAATGATGGCTCATACATTTTGTATGTGATTATCTTCGTTTTCATATCGCAGTAACAGCCTTGAGAAAATCTGATATAACAAAAGCTTTCAACAAGATTTTAAAATGGATTAAACATCAATTTGATTGTGAAACAAAGATTGTATGAATCGACAAACAGATGGCATTCTTACTAAGAAAGATCTATCTATCACAACTAAACTATGCTATGTTGATATCTACAGCAATTGGTTGCGAGAACGGATACAATCCGGCGATATCTCAATACAATGGACGCCTACAAGCAACATGCCAGCGGACGGGTTGACCAAGCCATTATCACAACAGAGGCAAAGAGAATTTATCAAACAAATAAAATTAATTGATATAACTGATCTTGTCAATAAAATAATAAAATAAGGTATAAAACTCA
>NW_001813980.1:1270532-1274410 GCF_000149585.1 Histoplasma mississippiense
TCATGCTAAATCTGCTTGGTGGCTTATTTGCTCACCTTCTTCGGAAATTGCCTTGCTGTGCATTAAAGCACTGCCCCCGGTTTGTATAATCCAAGCATATTCTTCCTTTATAAATACTGCCCTACTTATCATGTAATTATCAGAATAAAAAAAAAAAAAAAAATAATAAGCAATTCAATATTCTATTTTGATATTCAGTATTTGGGGTCAATATTCGGACATTATCCAGTTCCGACATTAATTAAATGATTTGTTTGACTTCATTTTTATTAAAAAACTACTGATTTCAAACACTGTGTAGAAATGTAAATCAATTGTCTAAATATTATATATAATTCATATAATTAAATCTAACTCTATAATAATATTTATATAATAATAATGAAGAAACAAAGATCAAAAAGCAAGAATAAAAATAAAAAAAATTGATAAAAAAATGAAAAAAAAAAAAAAAAACTTTATATATATTTAATGAAAATAAAATTATTTTATATATTAGATTGAGTATTATAATCTGCATCATTCATTATTGATGTTTATAACTGTGATGATTGTTTATTATAAAAATTATTATATATACCAGGTTGGTTTATCTTTAAAGCTGTGGAGGGAACAATACACTGCATGATTACATCATTTATAATTAACGTATATTTCTTCAAAGTGATCATGCATACAGCAACATAATGGGAATGATCTAAATTCAGAAAATATATAACATTACATACAATTTATAATAAAAGTTATATCACAAAATTGAATCAGAATGATATTTATATATAATGAATGATAAAATAACATTGCCTTAGTGGCCGAATAGGTAATGCGGCCTTAGATAGCGTCTTGATGTGGGGACTTAAGATGTGTAGGTTTGAAACTCACAAGAGAACAATATTACATTCAAAGTCAACTTCTTAACTTCTAAAATAAAAAGATGTGAATTTGTCAAGTAGATATTTTTAAATGAATTTATTATCTGATTTAATTTATTGTTTCTGAGCTGAAAATTTGTATCATAACTATCAAATCCTGTCTTTTATTAATTTTTCTATATTTTTATTATATTTTTAATATCATTCAACATTAAGCACCTTCTGTATAACCAACTCTTATACTTTTGCTTTGAAATTTATTTCATTTTGATTACTTTTGATTTTGACTTGTTTTGAAAAGTTTGATTTGTGAATGCTTTCTTTTTTTTTAATAGCTGCTGTTTTTTATACTCTTTATTTCATTTGTTTTAAATTGAATGTATTGATTTGTCATTCTTTTGACATTCTTTCTTAAATTTTAAATTGAATAGTTTGAATAGTTGTTTGATTCTGGGCTGGAATTCTGCTATTGCATGTATTAAATTGACTTTGTATATTAGCTTATTCTTAAGTTGAAAAGTCCTGGAGTATCTCAGGTAGATGTCATAGTCACTGACTGCATACATCTATAATGGAAGAATAATAATAATAATAATTCAATGATATTTCAAGCATACATTAACAATGTCTTGTCTGATTTGTTGAATATATGTTGTGTTGTCTACTTGGATGACATTCTCATATTCTCCAATTCAAAGCAGAAATATAAAGTCTATATTACTAAGATGTTAGAATGTCTCAAGCATGTGAATCTATTTGCAAAACTCTCTAAATATGAATTTGAAATGAACAAGATCTCATTTCTGGGGTTTGTCATAGATATAAATGATGTTAAGATGGAGTCAAACAAAGTAAGTCTTCACTATTGTGAAATGATCTACATCTAAATCAATTAAAAAGGTTCAATTCTTTTTGAACTTTGCTAATTTCTATCAGCACTTTATTAAGTCTTTCTCCTCCATTGCAGCCTCATTATTCGAACTTACAGAAGGGAGCAAGAAAGGGGAAAGAAAAGTCACTTTCATGTGAATGAAAGATGATTAAAATGCTTTCAATGAGCTCAAATCACACTTTATACATGCTTTTTTATCAACTCATTTTGACTCATCTCAGTATATTCAGATTGAATCTGATGCATCCACTTTTACAATTGTTGTTATTCTGTCACAATTGCAAAATGACAGACACTGACATTCAGTTGTCTTCTGATCAAGAAAGTTGATTGATGTGGAAATACATTATGATATACTTTTAATTATTATAACAGTATTTAAAATTGAAGACATTATTTGAAGAGAAATCAGTATTCAATTCAAATCTGATCTGATCATACCAATCTACAGTATTTTATGATGATTAAAAAATTGAACAGATATCAGAACAGATGAATGAAAGCTTTATTTGTTTATAATTTTATATTATTACATCATTCTGAATTAGAATTTAGCTGATGAGCTCAGTCATCATGCAGATTACAGTGAAGTTTATAATAATCAAATTATATTATCTACTCTGCAATAGAAGCTAAAACATGAAGTTAAATTAAAAAACTGATACTTCTTTTCAAAATGATATTTTTTCTAATATAGTCTGTGCACAGATTTCTAATGACTAAAATGTTTTTTTTAATGAGTGAAAAGTGCTTCATATATTAACATCTTCTATCTCTCATATAAACTCTTCTTCTTTATTATATGTTGAGCAATATATGCTCTGAATTGCGGTCGATAAAATAAGACTCAGCATATACAGAAATGTCTGAATTCTTCATTTTATTTCTAAATAAAGTATAAAAAAATAATTTTTTTACTGTTGAATAAAGAGAGAAAATAAAAAAAAATATAATTGTTGCTGAAAATATATTATGAACAATTTCTGAAATCTACTATTATAGATTTTATTATTAAATTTGCCAGCCTCTACATTCCTCCATCAAACCTACAATGTGATTTTAGTGATTGTAAATATATATATCAAGTTCACAATCTATATTCCTTTCATCAAAAACATTACAGCTGATGAACTAGTGGAAATCATTTATATCAAGTTTTATACAATTTACAAAGTATCTAAAAATCATATATCTGATTGAGAATTGCTGTTTACAAGTCATTATTGAACCATCTTTTGTTACATGCTAGATGCATGCTGGAAACTTTCAACAGCCTTTCATTCTCAAACAGATGATCAGACAGAATGACAGAATCAAATCTTGAAACATTATCTCTGATGCTTTATCAATTATCATCAAAATGACTGAGCACATTGATTATTGTTAGTGCAGTCTGTTTACAATATTTTCAACATGCTTCAACTGAAATAGCATTTGCAGAAGTTTTAATAAGATATCAATTTGATTTAAAAATTAATATCAGCAAATCATCACAACCGGTTGCCATATATGCTGCTAGCTATGCGAAATATATCAAGGAAATATGTCACAAGCTTATTGAGAATTTACAAAAGATGTAATAAACACAGAAAATTTACTACAATGCAAAATATAAACTTCAATAATTTAAAATAAATGATTATATCATACTCAATACAAAAAACCTTCAATTGCTATGTCTGGTTTATAAACTTGATCATAAATATATTGAATCTTTCAAAATTCTGAATATCATCAAAAAACAAGTATATAAATCGAAATTGTCATTTTCATATAAAAACATTCATTCTGTATTTCATATATCTTTATTGAAGCTATACAACCATAGAAATGAAGCTTTATCAGAATCAAAATCAGAACTTATCAACAATGAAGAAGAAGAATATCAAATGAAAAAAATTTTTAAAAAATGACAATGAAAAAACAAACCTTCAGAATATCTTGTGAAATGGACAGATTGAAAATTTAATAATGATATATGAGAATCAGAAAAAAACATATTGAACATTCAGACATTTGAAACTTTTCTCAAATAAGAAAATGAATGACAAGTATAAAACCAATATATTTTCAAATAGTAAAAGCACATTATTATTATTATTATTATTCTGTTA
>NW_001813980.1:1275096-1310588 GCF_000149585.1 Histoplasma mississippiense
TCTTCATCAATCTACTCATTCTTCAGTATATTTAACTAACCCAAAGCATTCTTTCTCATCTTCTTCTTCCACTTCTTCATTGTTCAGAGCACTCACTTCCTCTGTTTCATAGATATTAATGATGAATTGACTGCTGAAACAAATATTATAAACACAATCACTGTCCTCATAATCTGCATTTTCACAGACTCAGCTGCTATTCAGCACTGAAATCACAAAGCATTCATCTCTACTCTGTTCTAAACAAACAATATCATTAAACAAGATGCATTCAATCATTTTATCAAATGATGAAGATGATTTTTATGATTGATCATATTCTCTCCAGCCATCACTTCTGCAAAAATAAACACACATTCATATATAATGTGTCTCAGAAGAGGCGTATCACACATCTAGCATTATTATCAATATATCACCATTGTTAATGACATACTTAATCTATTCAAACACAAATTTGCAAAAGAGGAAAGGGAAAAAGAAAATAGAAATTAAAAAAAAAAAAATCATAAAATTGCAAAATTTTTCTACAGAGACACAAACCTCACAATATTTTTAAATATTAAATCTCAATACACATCAAAAATCAACATTCTTCAGCTTGAGAGCACAATGTTCACACAGAATTCAATTGTTGTGCATTATATGATTAGAGTTAAAGCAATACAATAAATGAACAGCAAATGATGCTATACAGAAACAAGTTAATGATGTATATGATTATATTAATAACATCATTAACAAAGAATATCAATAATAATTGTGATAAACATCAGTTAGAAAGCAACTTACTTAAAATCAGAATATTTAAAAAAAAAACTCATTTTGATGAAAAAAAAAGAAAAAAAGAAAAAAAGAAAAGAAAAAGAATCAACAAAAAAATTTAAAAAAAAAAAAATTTTTCTAGAGATGAAAAAAATCATAGCAGAAGAGCAAGAAGCTTTGATAATGATTAAATTAAAAAAGAAAAAAATTTTTTAAAGAAAAAGACATTCTTTTTACTTTTCTACATGCAATTTCTAATAATTAAAGAATCCATCAATTCTGTTTCATTAAGAAATTGATAACAATATATATACAAGTTATTTAAGAGATGTGAAGCAATCTATACAAATCACTGAGAACAGCTCTTACAAAAAAGAGGGGCAATTGTAATGCACTCACTTATTATTTCCTTATTATATTATATTTGTTTATTCTTATCTCTTTCCATTATGTTCTCACTATCACTATTTTTATATGTATATATATATGAATGTATGTATTTTGCACATCTTCTTTTCTCTTTCTTTTCCTTCTTAGCAATTAGCTACAACTACTACTATTATTATTACTACAATTACTATTGTTATTATCATCCACTATGCTATCTACTATCTTCCACTATTCACTCTTCACACTGTCATCACCCCTCACATGTCTGAAGCTTCGGGGGAGATATACCAACGTGTCGCTCGAAATGCGGAATAGGGATATATATAAAATTTTAGAGAGACTTGGTTACGTTATTCTTTATGTGGCCTCAAATTAACCATCACCGAAATTTTCAATCTCGGTTTTGTTTTCACTGCCTTATCCATCCAGGTTGGTTAAAGAAGGCGGGAAAATGGGACGCCCTTCCAAAGCCGGAGTCAAGGTGCAAGCCAAGTAGGTAGAACTTGAATAAAATTTAAAGAATAGAAAGACAGAAATGATGAATAGATGCGAGGCACAAGACCGCCTGAGATCACATGCCAGCTTTCATCTTTAGAAGAAAACCGGTATTATAAATCACCCGTTTAAACAACTGCCCCTCCTTCCCCCGCCGCAAGACTAAGGACAGGCACCACGTCCACCGGCTCCCTAACGTCCAAGCTCCCCCTCATTGCATCCGCCTTCTCTTTCTCGCCCAAGATCCTCATGAACCTCTCCCTATCTGCCTCTTTAGCCTTCACAGCATTATTCTCTCCATAACGCATTAGATACCAATCCTGATCAGCCTGCCTCATCTGTGCAACGGCCGCGATTACCGCGAGCTCACAAAGCATGTTTCCGTCTGTTTTTGCGAGAGTAGCGTTATTATCATTACTACATGCGTCGGTAGTAGTGATAGTGGTCATAGTCGTTTTCAGCCGCTTCATTGCCCTCTCTTTATCCATTTCTTCCCTCTCGATCCTCCTTTTCTCAATAATCTTTGCCCTCTCCTCCTTTGCTGCCAGATAGCGCAATGAATGTCCCAACCCCGTCTGTTCAGCTGGCTGTACGACATCTAGCGGCGGGCTCGTGAAGAATAGCACGTGCCCTTTCTCGTCACAGTGGAATTGTCGGCGGATTTCTTCTGGTATAGCCGCGTTTATATTATCGCTTAGAATGAACGTTTCCACTGGTCGAGGTGCGTTTGGGTTGTAAATGTTGGGTGGAAGGACTGGTTGTAGCTGTGATTGTGGCTGTGGTAGTAGCTGCGACTGTTGCTGGAGGTGGGCTTGAGGGATGTGAGGGGGATGGGGATGATAGCGACTGGCTTGGTAAGAAGGGAAATTGTGTGGGGCGGAGTAAGGTTGTGGCGGGGGCGGTTGTTGATAAATTGGGGTGGGTTGAGGCGTCTGAGATGCGAATGGGGGTCCTGGCCGGTGGTTTGGGTAGCCGGGGGGGTAGACTGGGGTGGCTGATGTTGGTGTGGCTGATAGAGGAGGGAAGGATTGCTGCATGCGTGTTAGTGGGGTGGGCGCCTGGGAAGCAACTGACGGCGGAGCATGTGGAGTTGGTTGGCCTGCTGAGCCTGCTGGTAGGGAATGTAAGGGACTAGCGCTCATGCGGTAGTCGCTTTGGCTGTCGATACTTTGGCGGGTCGGAGCGCGATTTATAGACATTTGACGTTGGGGTGCGAGGGGAACGACCGGGGGTGCGGGCAGTTGTGGAGGCGGCGATGGGGTAGGTTCCGGGGGTGGAGATTCCTGAATGATGGGAATAGATTAGTTATTGTTGCAGTGTATTGGTTTACATACAATTGATATGAGAGATAGAAGTAGAAGATGATTACGTTTTCCTCCCTTGGTCGGCGGTGTACTGCACCCACAATTGGTGGCGCATTCTCTGCACCCCACGTCGGTTTAGGTACATCATCTGTTTCCTTCGCATCCTCCTTAAGCAAATGTTTGATTGGGCTCGGTATCTTTTTGATTTTCCTAGGCGCATCAAAAAGATCCATCTCGTAATCCTTCTCTCTGACTTCGTCAGGCAGACAACTAGCCCAGGTTTTGATCTTGTTGAGCTTGTGTTTCTCCTCATTGTATCGTGCTTCGCACACATAAACCTGTTTGTCTGGCGCCAGCCCTCGTGGCCTCCCACGATTGTAGCGGGTGAAAAACATGACAAAGCATCGGTCAACGACTTCCCCAATCCGATGATCTCGGTATTGGCCGGTTTTCACGACTTCGTTGGGATAAAAGTGTTTCTCGTATTGGTGAATGGTCTGTTCTGGCCGGTAGTACCAGCAGGCATTAACCCATTTCTGTCCTTCCACATCTTGCCAGGTCCGGTAGATCTGCGCAACTATCGGCTTTGTTACATCGTTCGGATTTTGAATATGTACCCAGTCTCCAACCTTCCAAAGTTCACCTTTATGTAAGATGCCATTTGGTAACGGGAGTCGTCCATCCTCCATCAGATACTCGCTGTCTGGTTTCTTCTTCTCTTGATCAGCTAATTTCCGTGCTTCCGTCTGCAAAGCGGCAGCGTCCTTGTATATTTGGCTATCAACTTGGTTATATGCCTTTGCATTGTTGAACATAAGGTCCATATCTTTCATAAAATGGTCAACCGAGTTGTACTTCTTCCTCTTAGATTTCCTTTTTATGAGGTCAATGGCCATAGGATCCTTAATCTCCGAGAAATAATCGGGATAGGCAGCCTTGTCGGGTAGCCGCTCAAAATGGCGGACTTTTAGCTGGCCCGTGGAATCCTTGAACTTGCGTATTCCCTTCAAGACAGCCTTGATCCGCGCTTCCATCGGGGTATCAACGCGGGGAGGACGACCGCGTTTTTTTCGGAACTCAGGGTCGTTGATTTTATTCTGGTCGTCTTTAGCGCCTTCTCTTTTGGAAGACCCACGGTTCGGTCGTTTTTGTCTGCGGCGACCGGCTTCATCATCTGAGTCCTCAGCTTCATCGTCTTCCTCATCGTCTTCCTCTTCTTCCTCCTCGTCTTCCTCGACTGGAAGAGGGTCTGCGTCGGGAATTTCCCCTAGGTCCGGAAGTTCGGCTGTTTCCGAGGAAATTATCCCTTGTTCGACAAGTTTTCGAAATTCAGAAACAAAGACGTCCTACATTTTGTGAAGACAAAAAATTAAAATTCTATAACCTCAATTTTATTACGGACAGTAGGGTAAATGAAAGACAAACCTTGATAACTAGCGCATCTTCGTAGGCTTGGGATTTAGGGCGATTATATGTTTGCGCGTTGTGGGGAATCTAGATACAACGGGCATCGAAAGGTTATGGCGCAGGTCCGTCCCTGAAACTTTGGTGGCAAGCGGGTAACCAACACGAAAATACTTACCAATGCGCAATCTCTTATAAACTCTGCAAAATTGCAGTATGATTTATTCTTAATCTTTTGCTTCAGCACACTGAGGGCCATGGGCTCTTTGATGACATCGTAGTAGTCCGGCACATTGCGTTTGTTGACGCTGCGATGGAAAAGACGTGAGGGGTCATAGCCGCTATTTAATTTCTAAGTTAGTTTTCATAGTAGACCAGGAATGGGCGCATATCATACTCCGGCTCGCGATAATCGTATATCGCCAGGACAACATCGAACATAGCTCTCCATTGCTCATCCGTTACCTGGTGTTCAGGGTTATTGTCTTCATTTTCTTTAGAATCTGCTATTACTGTCATTTGGGGTTGTGGTGTCTCAAATGGGTGGGAAGTTCGCGAATGTTGTGATAGTCGGTCTGACTGCTCAGCGAGTTGACCGGCTTGCTCTGAGAGCTGCTGGATGAGATCAGTACTCTCTTGGATTTCAGTCTCAGTCTCAGGCGCAGGAGCATCAGCGGAACCAGAGGTGGAGGCGCGCTGGAATTCCGACTGGGCGCTTTCCGCTGCCATGGTGAGAGGGCTGATCGATCAATCGATTATGTAGTGCCAGGGAAAGGAATGACTATTATCGGGTGGTATATATGTCGAGGAGTAAGAAATACCGTGGTCTGGAGGGGCAGCGAGCAGCGAGCACCGGGTGCGTGATAGGCTTCGTCCAGGCGAAGGTTATATTCGGATATATGTTCTTCCGATTGCACTTAAATTCCGACTAAGCAAGGACAAACCCCAGAACGCCAAAGCTACTTTTTGTCCGAAGTTTACTATTCAGAGGGAATTTATTGCCATATATCAGCCGTTGTCCGCAAATATCTCATAAGAGACTTTATCCCCTGATTCAGTCTGATTCAAACAATGAGAATTCGCATACGTGGCCCAAGAGGCCAGTCCACAATTTCCCTCCAAGAGAGCGCCTCAATCCACGACCTCCAAGCCCAGATCAGCGACAAAACAGCATTGACATCGTACGACATCAAGTACGGTTACCCCCCTAAACCACTCGATCTCGACCAGCTGGACCCTGCCCTGTTGATCGCAGAAATTGGGACGAATCTTGATGGAGAGCAACTCATTATTAGCAAGAAGGATGGGCTCTCCGCGATGGACTCCTCCGCCAGCTATCGCCAGCAACAGCAGCAGCAGCCGGCGATAACGGATACTTCCAGCCCTAAAATCTCGAATAGAGTTGCGCAGACAACTCAACAAACAAGAGATATCTTAAAACCGCTATCATTGAGCCGTAAGGCCAACATTGCTGTTGAAAATGACCCTCCCGAGATCTCCTCCCCCGAACACGGCTGCACAGTCGTTCTCCGCATAATGCCCGATGACAATTCTTGTCTATTCCGAGCGGTCAGTAGCGCAGTGATGGGCGCGATGGATGCAATGACGGAGCTACGCTCAATAGTTGCGCAAACAATACAAGAGCAACCAGATGTTTATTCAGCTGCGGTGCTGGAAAAATCTCCAGACGACTACTGCCGATGGATCCAGACGGAGGATTCTTGGGGCGGCGGGATCGAGTTAAGCATCCTAAGCAAACACTTCGACGTCGAGATCTGCTCGATAGATGTACAGTCGCTACGCGTTGATCGTTTTAACGAGGACAAGCCGACAAGGTGTATCGTGGTGTACTCGGGCATCCACTATGACGTTATCGCGCTCTCCCCCTCCGACGAGCCGTATACCCATTCGTATGCGCCGCCAGAATTTGACACGAAGATATTCGATGCTGCCGACCCTATTATCCTGGAGCGGGCAGTGGCGTTATGCAAGATCCTGCGTGGTAAGCACTATTATACGGACACCGCATCGTTTACGATCCAATGCCATACCTGCGGACGCCAGTTTGTGGGTGAGAGGGGGGCGACGAAACACGCTACGGAAACAGGCCATTATAACTTTGGTGAAGCACCTTAACGGGATGAGTGATGGCGATCTACCTATCCACGTATTTTACTTATGACGCAATAGCGGCCGTACGCTCTAACGTTCAGCGCTGACTTTCATGTGATGAAGTGAACAACACTTGTCTAAATTGAACACATACAACTACAAAATCTTCTACCTCCATAATGTGACCTGGCAGAGGAGGTTACGGGGATTATTATAGACGAGTATTTTGTTCACTTTCATAGTTGAATAATTCACATGATGTTCGGATCGACAATCGACCGCCTGTCTCAACCGCGATTATGTGTTGTTAATAGTGTTTTCAGGCCCATGTTAATTCAGCCCCTATGTAGTAGATCCGCTCGCCTTCTGCGGCATTTTTGTTTCTGACATAGCGGCTCGTAATAACAGGGTAAAAAGAAAGTTCTACAATGAGAGACTCGAAGAACACTTTTCAATAAATACCAAAAATAGATCCAGATATGACAGGAGGTTTCTAATCCATTACCTGCTCCAATGTTCAGAGAAATGATCCAGGAAGTTATAGTCACCCAGAGAGGCTAGTGCCGATCAATGAATACCTCCACTGTGCCATTGGTACACGAAGTATTCTTGTGTCGGAGCTGATATCTCGTATATCAAGGATCAGAGATGACATCATGCTATAATCTGCCTTGTTGCCTTATTTTGCTTCGCCTTCTTCGAAATTGCCTTGCTGCGCATTAGAGCACTGCCCCGCTTGTATAATCAAGCATATCCTTCCTTATAAATACTGCCTACTTATCATGTAATTATCGGAGTAATAATAATCAATTCAATATTCCATTTTCTATTTTGATATTCAGTATTTGGGTCAATATTCGGACATTATCCAGTTCCGACATCTTGTCATTATTATTATTATTCTTCCATTATAGATATATGCAGTCAGTGACTAAGACATCTACCTGAAATACTCCAGGATTTTTCAACTTAAGAATAAGCCAATATACAAAGTCAATTTAATACATGCAATAGCAGAATTCCAGCCCAGAATCAAACAATTATTCAAACTATTCAATTTAAAATTTAAGAAAGAATGTCAAAAGAATGACAAATCAATACATTCAATTTAAAACAAATGAAATAAAAAGTATAAAAAACAGCAACTATTCACAAATCAAACTTTTCAAAACAAAAAATAAAAATAAAAATAAAAATAAAAAATAAAAATAAAAATTGAATTCATTATCAGATCAAGTTATTCAATTGAAATCTTGTAACAATATTTGATTCTTTCAAATATTCAATCAAGAATTTATTTCCAGTTTTTATATTGAATAAAAGTTTTAAATTTAACTGTCTCAATTCAAACTTCTCCCTCAATCTCAATCTTAACTTTGTATGCTTTGTACAAAGTAAAAGAAGATGCTCTGGATTTTTATATAACTGACAATTTGAACATAAATCACTTAAATCATTTCTAATCTTTGTTAAATATGATTTAAAATAACCATGTCCAAGCTTTAGCTGCATTATTGTAGCAACAAGTTCTTTTTACATTTTATTGAGCAAGCTTTCCATTTGGGCTTAATTTCAAACCTGGAATAATGTACACTCTTTTTTTGTAAAAACCAGATATCTTACCATTTTTGCAAACATGATTCTCTTATTTTTCTCTTAATAAAAGCTCATGTTACAATTTTTTAAAAACAGACTTCCAATTCAGTTGCTTTTTTTGCAGCTTCATCAGCCATTTCATTGCCATATATACCCATGTGAGCAGGCACCCAGTGAAGATGAATAGAACAATTGAGTGAGATTTTTCTTTGAATATTTTGAAGACTTTTCAAAATCAGCTCTAGCATTGACTGTCCACTGCTGATTTTATTACTTTGAAGCCTTTTAAGCCCAGCTTGACTATCAGAGAATATCTAAATATGCTCAAATCTTTTCCATTGTTCAATCTTCATCTCAACCAATTTGAAAGCTCTTGAAATTGCAAATAATTCAGCATTAAAAACTTCTGACTCTTTCCCACTTTGCCAAGAATCAAGAATATAGTTTTTATCATTTTCAGAATATGCTATTCCAGCTCCAAGATTGCCTGTTTTCTCACATTTTGAGCCATCAGTGTATATAAGAATTGCTTTATTTCTCATTTATTTTAGAAGATTTAAATGTTGTTCAGTCTGAACTTCTTTTGAAAGTTGACTAATATTTAAATCAATAAGACTGACAAGATCTTTCTTCCAAGGAGAGAGATTTTCAAAGACCACTTTCTCCACATTTAAACTAGAGAAACTGTTTTTAATCATGGAGCAAATTCTAAATAACTGAGATGGTATCTTCTTTCTTTGCACAGATATTGCACTTCTTATCGGTATGAATTTATTTCATTCCAATCAAAATATGACTCCCAATTCAGATCTACTCCAGTTGATTCACTTGGAAAAGAAGTTGAGACTCTTTTTCTAATTGAATGATTGGGATATAACTTCATAATTTTGAGAGCATAATTCATACAGATTTTATCAAATCTCACTTATGGTGGTGGTAGAGAGGCTTCAATCTCCATGGCTTTAATTGAAGAGGTTTTAAATACCCCCAATATTTTCTTTAAAGTTGAATTTTGAAGCTTTTGAAACCTCTCTACAAAACTCTTTTGATTTTTCCACCATATTTGAACTGCAAAGTCTGAAACAGAGGTTATACAAGCAATATATAATTGTCTCATTGCTTGAAAAGACAAACCTCTCTCAGTATTTGAAAGTCTTAAAATACTGTTTAAGATTCTTTCAGCACTTGCAACTTTGATCTGAACATGAGATTTAAAATTTAACTGAGAATCTAACCAGACACCAAGCCATCTAACTAAATTTTTTGGATTAACTGAATGATTTAAAAGCTTAACTTCAGTATCTCTTTCTTTGAAATTTGGATAAAAGTGAATTAATTCAGTTTTATCCATATCAAAAACGATGGTTTTTAATTTTGCTTTTTCAATCATTTCAGTTGCTGCTTGCTCAATCAAATTGCAATTATTTACAATTGATTCTGAGTTTACAACTAGATCCAAATCATCCACATAGCTTGGAGTTCTCACTATAATTGCCATTTGTCTATCAATAAACAGAAACTTGATAAATATAGCAAATAAAATGGGTGAGACTGGGGAACCCTGAGGAACTCCTATCTCAATATCTGTTATATCTTGTCTCATTCCATCAAAAAGCAACTGAATAGTTCTTTTTGACATGAAACAGACAACCCACTTAATGAGAGACTTTGGCATTTTCAGTTCCATCAAAGTTTTGATCATTTGAGAAAGTGAAACACAATCAAATGCACCTTTTATATCAATAAACATTGCAGTTGTAACCATTTTTTCATTCTTTCCAAGTTGAATATCATGAACTACAGAGAGAACTGCATCAATTGCTGAGGTTTGCTTTCTACTTCATCTGATCATCATATAATAAATCAGTAGTAGTAGACAGAAAAGACAACCTAGTTGCAATTATCTTTTCCAAAATTTTTCCCAGACAATTCAGCAGAGATATCACTTTATAAGATTTAGAAATAGTTAGTTTTCTATTGGGTTTTGACAGAATAACTCCAACAGCATGCCTTCAGCACTTAGAATGATACTCATATTTCAAAAGATTTGAGAACAATTCAACGAGCTCATCTTTTAGTACTGAATAAAACTCTTGAATTATTAAATGATTTATAGTATCAGCTTCTGCTGCTGTGACCTTTGAAAATGAAAAAATAGCTGTCTTTAATTCATCTTCAGTTAAGTCAGGCCATTCCCATTTCTTATCATGTTCATATTCATTATCTTCTTGCAAAGAACAAACCTCTCAGTTGTTGATGATGGCTTGTAAACAGTGATTTTTGATCAGATATATGGTTTTTAGATACTCTGTAAATTGTATAAAACTTGATATAAATGGTTTCCGCTAGTTCATCGACTGTAATGTTTTTGATGCAAGGAATATAGATTGTGAACTTTGTATATATATTTACAATCATTAAAATCACATCATACATTTGATGAAGGAATGTAGGGAGGCTGGCAAATTTGTAATAAAATTTATAATAACAGATTCAAAACAATTTGATGATAAGAAAAATTTTATTCAACTCTTCATATTATTTGTGATGTTTTGATTTTACTTTTTGACAAGTATCATAAATGAATATATAGTTTTTAATATTTCTGATTAGCTCATGTCAATAGTATTTGTTCTGAATGCTGTTTATGAACTTTTTTATATCAAAGTGACCCCTCTGCAGATCATCATAAATTGCATTGATAATTTCATCAATGAGTGCTTTTTATTGAGAAACATACACATGATCATCAGCATGTAATATATCATTCTCAGAAATTATTCATAATATATTTTCAGTGACAATTATGTTTTTTTTTTTTATTTTCTTTCTTTGCTCAGCAGTAAAAGAATCAATTTTCTATACTTTATTTAAAAATGAAATAAAGAATTCAGATATTTCTGTATATACTAAGTTCTCAAAAATAATCTTATTAACTGCAATTCAGAGCATATATTGCTCAACACATGACAAAGAACAAGAGTTTATATGAGAGGTATAAAACATTGATGTATGAAGTGCTTTTCATTTATTAAAAAAAAGCATTTTGCTCATTAGAGATCTGTGCATAAATTACATCAGAAGAAATATCATTTTGAAAAAAAAAAAAATATCAACTTTTTAATCTATTTTAACTCCATGTTACAACAGCTATTACAAAGTAAATAACATAATTTGATCATTATAGATCTCATTGTGATCTGTATAATAATTAAACTCATCAGCTGAATTCTTTGATTCAGAGTAGTATAGTAATATAAAATCATAAACAAATAGAGCTTTCATTTATTTAATCTGATGTTTGTTCAATTTCTTAATTGTTATAAAGTACTGCAGATTGGCATGATCAGATCAATTTTGAATTGAATACTGATTTTTCTTCAGATAATATCTTCAATTCTTAAATACTGTTATAATAGTTAAGAGTTTTTTTATCATGAGTATCATAATGTGTTTCCACATCAATCAACTTTCTTGATCAGAAGACAACTGAATGTCAGTGTCTGTCATTTTGCAATTGTGACAGAATAACAACAATTGTAAAAGTGGATGCATCAGATTCAATCTGAATATACTGAGATGAGTCAAAATGAGTTGATAAAAAAGCATGTATAAAGTGTGATTTAAGCTTATTGAAAGCATTTTAAGCATCTTTCATTCACATGAAAGTGACTTTTCTTTCCCCTTTCTTGCTCCCTTTTATAAGTTCGAATAATGAGGCTGCAATGGAGGAGAAAGAGTTAATAAAGTGCTGATAGAAATTAGCAAAACTCAAAAAAAATTGAATCTTTTTAATTGATTTAAATGTATATCATTCCATAATAAAAAGTTTTGCAAATAGATTCACACATTTGAGACATTCTAATATTTTAATAACATGCACTTTATATTTCTGCTTTGAACTGGAGAATATGAGAATGTCATCCAAGTGGACAACATAACATATATTCAACAAATCAGACAAGGCATTTAATGTATGTTTGAAATATCACTGAAATATTAGCTAGTTTAAATGATATAATTATATTTTTAAAATGTTCATATCTCATTCTAGACTGTCTTTCAACAGTGTTTTGTCACTATAAATATGCAGTGGTAGGCATTTCAAAGATTTAGTTTAATGAATATCTTGACTGTTGAAAGCTTATCAAGTAATTCATTTATTAGAGGTAGAAGGTATTGATTTTTAATGATGATTCAATTTAATCTTTGATAGTTTACACAGAGATGAAGTTCATCATCTTTCTTGAAAATAAAAAGAATTAATGCATCAATCAGACTACTGAACAATGTATTCATTCCTTTATCTAATACATTCTTTAAATATTCCCGTAGAGCAGTTTGAGATCTATACAATGTTTCATTTTTTCTGATTTTTACACATTTATAGCAGCTTCTTCTGAAAAAATATATGTGTATGACATAACATAATTGGATAGACCGGTCAGCAAGTCTGAATACACCGCTGAAAATAGATATGAAGCATGTTTTGAGTTTTTTGAACATTTTGTAGATAATAATACTACAAGTATTTCTACTCTAACTTCTGTGAGAACTTCAGTTAAAACATCTTGTTCAGAAATAATTTGAAATTGTTGTTCATTTTCAAAGCTTTTGAAGAAGAATAATTGTCCATCCAATCAATTTATAAAAGGATTTGTTTGTTTTAATCAAGGAAATTTTAACACAAGATTGTAGTCCTTCATCTTCATTGCATGAAAGGAATGAGATGTCTGTTGCGCATTACCTTTGTGATCAGTGACAGTAATTGCAATGTTATACTCTTTAAAAAAGTGTATTATATATTCTTTCATCAATCAATTTAATCATCTTGATTTTGCAATGAGCAGCTTCTAAGTTGTGATCCTTTGCTCAAAATTCATCAACACAGTTCACTTCTGACTCAGAGTCTATTAATGCAAGCATTTTTTGCAAACTCTTAGATGTAGTGATTTCCATTGTGACAGTGAAGTTTAAGATGTTTTTGCATTGATTTTCCACATTTATAGCTGTCATTGTGAATTGAATGATGTGTTTTAAGCATTTTTTAAATCTTTTAAGTTCTTCATATCTTTTACATTGATTTTTGAATCTGATTTGATGTTCTTGAATTCATCTTTTAATCATTTAAAGCATAAATCGATGATATGTTCTGATCACTTGCAATAACAACAGTATTTTGATCAGATGAAGTTGTTGGACTTTATAATATCATTTTATCTATATTTATTATTAGCATTATTTTTGTTGTTAAAGTTTTGAATGAGGTTTTTGAAATTTGACTTTTTTTTAAATTTCATCTGTCTTTCTGACAGATTTGATTCTGTCATTGCAAGTTTATGATGAGTGGCATCATAGCTTAACTCCTTTAATTTGATTGCATATTTATCAAATTCTTAATGAATGAAAGGTAGAACTTTTATATAAAGGTGTGATTTTTGATGATATTCATTATAAAAATGCTGCAGATGCTCTTCAATTGATTGTAAATATAAAATAAATTATTGAACTATCTAATTTTCTTGTTGCTCTGTTTTTCAGTACTGTCTATCTGCATCTCAAAAACTTTTATCTGAATCGGTAACTTGACATTGCATCCAGCTAACAAATTCTTCCCATGGTGGCAAAATCTGTATATCATGTGTATATTGATACCAAGGTTGTTGCATCTCGACATTGAAATGAGTGACAGCTTTGATGATCTTCCGATGGTTATATTCATTATAGTAATCAAGATCACTGACATGGAAAGTGATAGCAGCTGTAACAATGTTTTTGAATTCTTTCATATTTTAATCTCAGAACTTTTCCACATCTCTCTAAAGAGTGATCACTTATATCAGAATCTCAATATTCTAATTGTCAAAGTGGTATCTGACTACATCTCTCACTGACAGTACTCACAGCACTTTTCACTAAAGTGTTAGACATTTGTAATGTAGATTTCAGTGATCTGAGGATGCTTATGATATTTTCATGATTACAATTCATACTAGTTGCATCTCTACCATGGTTCAGATGTGTTTCAAATGTATTTTGAGTGGCTGAAATTGTTTCATTCAATTCTTGCAATAAAGTATTGCATCAGTATTGAAGTTCTCATAATTTCTTCTCAATCTATAACTTTTTAATTCTTTTAATCACAGCTATTTTCTCAGCTTCAATTGTATTTAGATTTCATTTTCATTTCAAAATAAAGCTTTTTCAGAGAAGGTGTCCCCTTCTGAATTATACTTGAAGTTTTGACTTCATAGAGAAAGATGATGCTTGTTGCGCATTTTCAGTGCCAGAGAGGTGTATGTTTCACAGTTTTCTTCATTGATGTTTATTGCTTCTGATTTGACAGTGGCATGAGTACAGCAGATGCTGCAAATAAAAATCATGATTATTATTCAACAGATCATTTTTTAAAGATTGAATAATTAGAAACTGTGAGAAGTGATAGCAGTGTGAATAGTGAAAGCTCTTCAGTCTTTAAAAAGAATTAAAAGAAATATAAATTTTTTGAATAAGAATTCTCTGTTTTATTAACTCAGAATTAAAGCAGAGAAAACACTTTATTTCTCAAACTTTATCTTTTTTTTTAAATAAAAAATTTATCAAAGTTTTTGCTTAAATTAAATTTCATTTCAGTTTAAAATTATATTTCTGAAATATTAAAAACTTTCAATATTAAATGAAATCTCTTTTCATTCAAATTGAATCACTTTATTTTACTGAATAACTCTCAATAAATTGATTATTAGGTTTTCAAAGAAATGAATATATAAATGAGAAATCAAAAAATTAAATCTCCATTTTTTTTCTTTATAATAATTTATATATATATATAAACTACTTGTAGAGATCAAGCTATCATTCAAACACTGATATTTTAATTTTTATCTTGTTTATTTTTAGATGAAAGGACAGTTTGAGAAGCAATTAAAGGATTTGAGAGATTTGAATTGATGAGATATGCATTATTCAATTGTGCTGAGGTATCTTTTTGTTGCTTGACAGGCATGTGTGACTGGGAGGTACTCAGGGGGGACTTGACATGAATGCATTGAAACATCAAAATCAATCAGAGTTTTTTCAAACACAGAATCAAGAATAACTCAGTGAATTGTCAGTCAATTTATACAAAATTTTGATAGATTATCAGTACTAGATAAATCTATCACTGATTTAAATTTGAGTTAATTTGATCAAGAAATGGTGAAGTATTTTAATGAATTATCAAGAAAACATCTCTGCAGATGCCAAATCACTATTCATCAAATATTTCTCTCAAATCTTGATTCAATCTTTTCAAATTTACAGCAGTTATTGATATAGACAATAGGAATTGATTAAGGGTATTTGTATTGTCTAATTCGACGTATTGGGCTCGTTCGTGATTCCGGTGGTATAATATTTGAAATTTGTTAATAGACAGTCAATGCTAGAGCTGATTTTGAAAAGTCTTCAAAATATTCAAAGAAAAATCTCATTCAATTGTTCTATTCATCTTCACTGGGTGCCTGCTCACATGGGTATATATGGCAATGAAATGGCTGATAAAGCTGCAAAAAAAGCAACTGAATTAGAAGTCTGCTTTCAAAGAATTGTAACATGGGCTTTTATTAAGAGAAAAATAAGAGAATCATGTTTGCAAAAATGGCAAGATATCTTGTTTTTACAAAAAAAGAGTGTACATTATTCCAGGGTTGAAACTAAGCCAAAATGGAAAGCTTGCTCAATAAAATGTAAAAAGAAACTTTTTGCTACAATAATACAGCTATAAAGCTTGGACATGGTTATTTTAAATTATATTTGACAAATATTAGAAATGATTTAAGTGATTTATATTCAAATTGTCAGTTATATGAAAATCCAGAGCATCTTCTTTTACATTGTACAAAGCATACAGAGTTAAAATTGAGATTGAGAGAGAAGTTTGATTGACATAGTTAAATTTAAAACTTTTTGTTCAATACAAAAACTGGAAATGAATTCTTGATTGAATATTTGACAGAATCAAATGTTGCTACAAGATTTCAATTAAATAGCTTGATTTGATAATAAACTCAATTTTGGTTTTCGGTTTTTTTTTTTTTTTTTTTTTCTTATTTTTACTTTGAAATTTATTTCATTTATTTTTGATTTTGACTTGTTTTGAAAAGTTTGATTTGTGAATGCTTTCTTTTCTTTTAATAGTTGTTGTTTCTTATACTCTTTATTTCATTTGTTTTAAATTAAATGTATTGATCTGCTATCATTCTTTTAACATTCTTTTTAAATTGAATAGTTTGAATAGTTGTTTGATTCTGAGCTGGAATTCTGCTATTGCATGTATTAAATTGACTTTGTATATTAGCTTGTTCTCAAGTTGAAAAATCCTGGAGTATTTCAGATAGATGTTATAGTCACTGACTGTATACATCTATAATGGAAGAATAATAATAATAATTATATATATATAATTTAATTTAAAATTAAAACTTTATTAGAGCATCTCCTTCTAATCAGTTATAGACACATAATAAATTTATATAAAAAAAATTTATTGTCAATTCATTTTTTTTCAAGTTTATTCTTTATTTTTTATTTTTAAATTAAATAGATTGAGAGCTACTGTGAATTTATTCAGAAAAAAAAAGTTTTCTTTTTTCATGCATAAAAAGATGTAACATTTGTATGATTCTCAATATATTCATATTCAAATTGGTTTAATGTATTAAAACTCTGTCATTTATAAGAACTGCTGTTAAAGAAAGCTTTGAAATTCAACATTATTTTCAATGAAATTTCTTTTATTCATGACATGATATTTATAGAGGTGTTTATAAATTCATTTTATTTTCATGCAAAATCATGATTTTTGATTTCAGTAACTTGAAAATCAGAAGATTCAATTTTTATTTTTTTAAAAAATACTTCATAAACATTCTAATTTTTTAATAAACATACAATTATGAATTTTTTAATGCTCAAGCTTCTTCGCAATGCTATTATAATGATGTCACTTTGTAGAGTTTAAGTGATTTATTTTTATATTTAATTTGAACATCTAGATGCAGTTATAAACATAGAATAAATTGATACAGATAAATCAATTTATAACATAACAACTTTATTTTAATTAACAATTAACTCTATTCTAATATAGTTTATAAATTGATTAAGAAAAGAAAGAAAATGAAAAAAAGATCAGAAAAAGAAATTGTATAAAAAAATTTTTATAAAAAAAATTTAAAATGAAAGAATATTAAAAATCATGCTATGCTGTAGTAAAACATGAAATGAAAAAAATGTAAGAGATTATATAAAAAACTCAAAGAAGAATTCCTAAAGGAGAATCGACAATCACCATCGAATCATACTGCACCCTATATTATCAACAATAGGGCAGGGCCTTTTAGACAACCTCTTACCACTTGTTCAAGCACATATTAGAGTCTCCCCCATAGACGATGAATTTGAATTCCTCTGAAATTTTGCCAGAAGCGAATATGATCTGGGATACCGGAGCACACCGAACTATAATCTCTGCGGACCTTCTTTCCGAACCCATTCCGTCGTCGTCTTGAAAATGGGGAGAATGACATATATCAATTTGAGAGTGGGACAGCTGTTCAGGTGACAATCCTAGTTGCCCTCTCGAACACTACAGTCACCATTGAGGCGATTGCTTTAGTTTGCCCTAGAAATCTTATGCCAAACGGGTACAATGGCATTCTCTTCGGACAGAGCCAATATATTAATTCACTGGTATATACCAGTATTCCCCGCACGGCTCTTCTTCATTCTGGAGAGGACGTTGCTGAGGATGCCTGGGGCGACCTTTCTCTCAGTTCTTATTTTGATCCGTTTGGTGACCCCAATGCCTTTCGAGATCATTACTTGTTGGGGGATCTTTAAGGTGGCTCTCCCTCATTTTCATTGGTGTCATGGCATTGCTGCACACAATGGTAATGGCCCTTGCACGACTTTTTCATAAATTTTAAAGCGCTTCGTGACTGTTTTAGCATGTTTCCTATGCAATTTGCCTGCTTGCTATATTCTTACTCTTTGGCTTGTCCACTTTTTTTTTTTTTTTTTTTTTTTTTTTTTTTTTACACCTTTTTACTTCTCCTTACGAATTGGTTCTGGTTCACCTGAACTATATCATGTCCGCTAGTCAAATCCCCAGCATGGTCACAGGGCTTTTAACTCCTACACTTTATCTTTATTTTTGATTTGAGATACCAAGGCTACGGTTATATCAAAAGGATCAATTAATGAAATATAACTAGAGAAACACGAGCGTCTTGAAAGAGAATTCCCCGAGGGAAACCAGTCTATTGAAAAGGTGGATTGCCGAAGATGGAGACAAATGCCCCAGGTGTCCTCGGTGTGACAAACCCCCACCAACGATGAGATAGATTTGTATACCCATCGGGGAAACAGGTATTGCTGGTTTGATGGTGGCCTGCTCTGTGGACTACATTAGGGAGTCAAGCTGTACACCGAGACACTGATCTATAGCAAAATTCAAATAACCATGAGGGTTTCCAACTATAGGAGACGAAACTACGCTATGTTCTATCACATACGAACATAGGAAGTGGAAAATAGGGCTTCCCGTCCGCTCAGCCGTACTCAAGCCATTTGCCGGCCTGTTAGTAGTTGGGTGGGTGACCACCAGCGAATCCGGGCTTTTGTATGTTTTCTTTTTTTTTTTGGATTGTTTATTTGGGTGTATATGGAAAATATATAATTAACTCCAAGTACTTTTAAGATACTGTTTATATAGTAGAAAGACCCAAGTTTATACTGATTGTGATAGGCTTTTAATTTTTCGATAACCAAAGAATATTTCTGATTCTTCTGTAACCTTCGAAGGAGGACATATAAACAAGATATGCAGGGCGACCGTCAGATAGAACATATTCGTCAAACTCTGACAAAACCGCGCGAATGACCTCATATATGCCGTACTTTTGCAGTAAGTAAACAAGATGTGGCCTACAGACGTAAACGACAGGCAACACGAAAGTTATACACAACGTCACCAATTCTAGCAGGTTATAACCGGAAAGCAAAAGGTGAGGATATTATACCTTCTGATAATTGCCACAGAGGAAAGTGCCCGGAGGTTATTTGTAGTAAACAACTTCATCTATTTACAAATTATCGCCAGAATAAAAAAAAAGGTCAAGAGGCAATGATTTTAATTCTCCCTCCCTAGTACGGAAAGAAGGTAGGAAAAAGTGAATCAAAATGACAGTCGGAAAATCTATTCACACCTGTCCAGTTAACGTAGCGCTAGAAAGGAAAAATACCGTGATATACATATATTTTCTGGCTGGGGGGCCTGGCATGATAGGAGTCAGAGTGCAGCGGGAAGGCAATTATGCCAGAAGCATTCGCCTCGGATCTTCGATATACTCCTTAATCTATCGAAGGGGTTAGGGTTAGTAAATCACCACAGTCCTCATGATGGGACAAAACAAGACGGACCTTAACCAAGAACGTGACGGCTTCCCGACCATCCAGAAGACGGTGATCGTAGGTCAATGCGAGATACATCATCTAAAATAGATATTAGTTAGATGCATATGAAAAATGTGAGTCATCACACGGGAAAACACTTACAGGTCTGATCTCAATTTTTCCATTGACGACGACTGGCTTATCCTTGATCGCGTGAAGGCCGAGCACAGCTACAGGAATCTCGTAAGTATGATACGACCATAATATGCACACACTCGTCGGATGAAAGAGCGCTGCTCACCTGTTTGTGGAAGGTTGATAATCGGGGTACCCATCAGAGATCCAAAAACGCCTCCCTGGAAAGGATATTAATAAAAACGCGACCGCTGAATGGAGTTTAGAGACCCTTACATTGCTAATGGTGAACGTGCCGCCGGCCATATCCTCAATGGTCAATTTATTATCACGTGCCTTTCAAAAGCGAATGTTAATATGAGCTTGTCTATAATTCTAAAGGGAGAAGTAGTATGGAACCACATCACACAAGCATACCTTTTTACCTAATTCCGCAATCGCCTTCTCAATCCCAATGAGTTCCATAGACTCAGCGTTTCGTACGACCGGCGTGACTAGACCCTTCTCCGTCGCTACCGCCACGCTGATATCGACATAGTCTCTATAGACGATTGTATCTCCGCCATTGGGCCCTTCAATAGACGCATTGACGGTTGGAATATCTCTCATAGCCAAAACACAGGCACGAGAGAACGCGCTCATAAAGCCCAATTTTACACCAGTTTTCTTCAAAATATCGTCCTTGTATAGTTTACGGAATTCCATGAGAGATGACATGTCGACCTCGTTGAATGTAGTGAGCGATGCCGCTGTATTTTGGGACTGCTTCAGGCGCTCCGCAATTCGCAATCGCATACGGTTCATTTTTACCTAGATAACATGTCAGCCGAAAGAGCTTTTTCTTCAGTGGAGGGGAGAGTACTCTGCGTTCTTCCCTATTCCCAAGGGCTGATTGAGACGCTTGGGCCGGCTCCGGTTTGGATGGGGAGGATTTCTGGACGATTGGCTCCGACTTTGGTGGAGGGGTAGTGGCCTTTGCTCCTTCTTTCGGAGACGATGACGGTGGCGGGTGAGCAGATTCTGTTTTGGCTGCTGGCTTTTCTTCCGCTTTCGCAGGCTCCTTTTCTTCTTTGGACTTCTCGGGAGCGGGGCCCCCTGTCTCCAGCCTGACGAGATCTTGACCAACGGTAACAGTGTCCTCCTCATTTACAAAAAGTTCCTTGATCGTACCTGCCTCTGGAGCATTGACGGTGACATCGATCTGAAACAAAAACGTGCGAGAGTAAGTGTCTTTTTTCTTTCTTTCTTTCTTTCTTTTTTTTTTTGGGGAGAGGGAGGGAAGGGAGAGGATAAAATGCAGTTCGGGGGAAGCGTGATAAAATATTACCTTATCTGTTTCGATGGTTGCAAGTTCCTCGTCTCGCTCAACATATTCGCCAACCTCTATATTCTTGTTTAGAAAGATTCCATCAATGGACACGTAATATGATCCAGGAAAGCGGAGAAAGGCTTGAGGAAGGTAATATCTCACTTTTAGAAAACTGTTTTAATGTTCCTTCTGATATCGACTCGGCCATCGGCGGTACCTTTACGATCGAATCCGCTACCAGACTCGTTAGAAACGTTTCAAGGCAATTAAAAAGTTTGACAAGGGGGCGAGCATATCAACCATAAGTTCGTCGCTGGCTGCCCATAAACAGCGGGTTATTCGACAGGGCTACAGATTGTCTACACAATAAATGACCGATCAGAATCAAAGAATCTGTGACGGAATGGGGATATATACCTCCATGGAACCGACGAATTCAGAAGAGTGGTGTGCGCAGTTCTCAGGCTGCCATTGGATCGAGACGCCCGGCTTAGAGAAGACACAGCTCTGCAAGAGATTGAGCTGGTATAAACATGTCGAGGGACAAGTCGCAAATGTTTCGACATTTCTCGCGGGAGCTGTAGTCGTGGAGCCATCGGGTTTAGCGGTTATCAGTCTCAAGGCTGAGAATTAGGATAGAGGATGGTTGTGATTTAACAAGGCCGGAAGAAAACGACAGAGAGATAATACTAAGCAAAGATCAATATTAACAGAGAGTGTGTTGTCACGCAACGAGAGATGTCAACATAGTAGTGCTCGGTCCAAATTCTTGTTCTTGTTCTTAGTCTTGTTGTTGCTTGAAGCCAGCATGGTTGCGGAACAGGAACATCTTCCCTCCCGCGTCCCCGGCCCAAGCATCACACCAACCAGCTGCTTTGACAACCAGCGACAGCCAGACAACGCCCTTGCCACTGGCTCGCTCAACGGATATTCAACAATCAATTAACTACCCACTGGGTTGGGGCCACTTGGGATCAATTCTTCTTCGTCCACCACCATGACGCCCAACCCAACAGCCTTGTAAGCTACCCTCAAAATTCCGCCAGATTACTATTGCACTTTCGTTTCCATCTATCCTATATCTACTAATCGCACCCACCTCCAATCTGTATTTGAACAGGTCTCTCTACCGACGGTCCCTCAAGCTCGCCCTCGATTGGGCCGTCCATCGTCACCTATGGCGTGGCCAGGCTGTCTATATCCGTTCGCTCTTTGATGCAAATAGACATGTGCGCGAGCCTCGACAACAGAAAGTACGACACTGCACTGTTCAACCATAATTGATGTATATATATGTATATGTGGGCTTGGGATTATAGTTGACGCATTCATTAGGTTTTATTCCGCGAGACCGAGAAGTTGCTGGAAGAGTGGAAACATCCTGATCCGTATAGAGCCCCGACGGCACCAGGCGGTATGCATTTTCCCCTTTGATGGATGGATCAATTGCACCGCGTAGTTTTTGCTTCTTTTTTTTTTTAACACGTCACTGACACTTCGTTGCGTAGGGAGCAAATACGAGCGAAATTCCGAATTACCAATTCTACCATGTACGTGGGAAATACGTGTATCTATACAACCGAATCATACTAACTGAGGTTTTAAATAGTGGGCAAAGCACAACATGAAATAATGGAGGAAGAGGAACAGCGAATCAGAGAAGCTTCAAGACTTAACCAGGCAAAAGCACAGAGGCAGAAAGCAGATGAGCAGGAAGTGATCAGACTTGAAAAGGAGCAGAACCTTCAGTGATTTTGTTTATGTGTGTATGTGTAACACTGGGTTGAGTATTTTTTGCTATAGAGAAAGGAAGAGACATCCTCAGTATAAGTCCTTTCTATGTATATAAACTAAATGTTTCCTTTGGGTTTTCTTTTCCAATAAATTATCTCTCAGTCACTGATTGCTTTTGTCTCAAGCTGATAATGTCCACCGCACAGATATGAGTGCTGACTCTGATCGCTCATTGATGAGCCTCTAAGAAAAGATTTTACATGCAAATCAGACCTGTATATTCCATTTCAGTCCTAATGTACGTACATACATAGCAGTCTCAATTGCACTCACTTCCTTTGTTGGATTTGTGACCAACCATGCATCACCAACCCCCACCCCAACATTCAACCTTGGAAGTTCCAAGGGTTGGAGAAACCCACATCCTCATGTTTTTGTCAACTTGCGTTCCATAAAACTTGCAAGCCGTGGTTGATCCCGGAGCGATATCAACAAAAGCCAAGCCAGTGGGATTTCCTGACGCGTCCTTAGTAGATATAGCAGCTGGGAGAAACGCGAATTTTGTTCTTCAATTCTGAATCACTGATAAAAATGCGGGTAAATGCTTCACACACGTTAATGAAAGAAATGAAGGGGAGAACAAGTTGGAAATAGAATAATCACTCTTCAATTTTCGAAGAATCAAGCTATAAAAACGCAAGATCGCCAGCACGCGTCAAAATATGCTTTCGTGGGCGATGAGCCGCTTTAAATACCCCCATCCGCACCGATTTGCCGTCGAGACGTAATGTACACCAGTAAAAACAAACAGGAGCCATAAAACTTTGCCCAACCAGAATCCCATGATCACGTCAGAAAACCCAGACTGCGCCGAAGAACAAGAACAAGAACAAGTAGAAAACTCGAAAAGACATGAGGTGGAGGGGGAAATTAATCGATGGAAAACAAAAGATAAGAAAATCTGCTTAAAGTTCAAGACTGGAACTAGGGTTCTTTCCTGACTTGGGGGTCTTCTTGGGGAGCAGATTCTGGTGAATGTTGGGCAGGACACCACCCTGGGCGATAGTGACATGGCCAAGGAGTTTGTTCAATTCCTCATCGTTGCGTATGGCGAGCTGGAGATGACGGGGGATGATACGCGTCTTCTTGTTGTCACGGGCGGCGTTACCAGCCAATTCGAGAATTTCAGCAGCCAGATACTCAAGGACAGCAGCGAGATAGACGGGAGCACCTGCCACCAACGTGTTAATTTCAAAATATGATAGCATAAATGATAGAGCCCATAAAAGGGTTGAGCGACTAACCAGCACCAACGCGCTGTGCGTAGTTTCCTTTGCGCAACAGGCGGTGGACACGACCGACTGGGAAAGCTAGACCAGCCTTGGAAGAGCGGCTGGAATTCGATGAGTTAGATTAGATTCATACAATGGAACAAGGATGTTTTATGTTGTATCCCGCCGCAAAACCCGAGAGAACGGATGTCACATACGATTGCGAAGTCTTGCCGCTGGCCTTTCCTCCTGATTTGCCTCCAGTCATTTTGAGTGTTGTTTGGTTTTTTGGTTTAGAGAGGGAGTGGATGCAGAAGCGTAAGTGGCAGTAACGTGAGCGGTAGAAGACGTGAGGAGAAGCAGAGTCAAACTGGAATGTGGAGAAGAAACAGAGAGGAGGAGAGAGAAGAGAGCAAAGAAGGGCAGGGAGGACGAGACACTGGTTTATAAGAAAACACGGCGTCGGCTCTTGTTGGGCGGAGTCGCAACCCAGATCACGCAGGAGAGTCACGGGATTCTCGCTTAGCTGAGCTCGATCAGCCAGATCAGTCCAATCACAGGCTCTCATTTGCTGCGTCAGCTTGTTATGGCGTCCTGCCCGATCCGGTAAGCGTGGTAAATGGCGCTGTTACCGTCCTGTACGGCCCAGTATTGTCGCGTGGCCATACAAACAACAGCCGCCACGCCCCTTAATCATACGGATCATACGAAACTGTTACCGTATCGAAATTCTGCTTCCTTCACCCACCTCAGATCACGCTGGGTGGACTGGCGCTCTTTGCTGCTGCTATAAGTACTCGCCCCCCGCCAGCTTCCTCGTCGCGACTCTTGTTCTTTTCTTCTTCCTCTCCATATCCCGCTAACAGCCGTCCCCCGTCGTCCATCTCCGCACGTCCACGTTTGTGTTTATTCTCACTCCGCATTCGCCTCTACCAACTTTATTTTTTTAAATTAAAAATCAAACAACCAAATCACAATGCCACCAAAGGCCGCTGAGAAGAAGCCCTCCACTGCTGGCAAAGCCCCAGCTGGCAAAGCTCCTGAGAAGAAGGAGGCCGGCAAAAAGACCACTGCTGCTGGTGGTGAGAAGAAAAAGCGATCCAAGACCAGAAAAGAGACCTACTCCTCCTACATCTACAAAGGTATGTTGTATATTTCCCTGTCGCTGCTCCTTCTCTCACCCATAATTCGAAGAAGTCTCTCTATGACGCGATGGAAGCGTGCTAACGCGTTTTTTCCTTTTGTCCTTAGTCCTCAAGCAAGTCCACCCAGATACTGGTATCTCAAACCGCGCCATGTCCATCCTCAATTCTTTCGTCAATGGTATGTCGCCTCATTCACGTGTCCCGTAGGAGCCATAACTAATTCTTCTCCTAATAGATATCTTTGAGCGTGTCGCCACTGAAGCCTCCAAGCTTGCTGCATACAACAAGAAATCCACCATTTCTTCCCGAGAAATTCAGACTTCGTAAGTTTGCTCGTTCCGCAATACAATCCAGCACATCGCATCGCTAACAAAAACCTCTTCACAGCGTGAGACTCATCCTGCCAGGTGAACTTGCCAAGCATGCCGTCTCTGAAGGCACAAAGGCTGTCACCAAGTACTCCTCGTCCGCCAAATAAACGACATTTTGTTTTCTTGCTTTCCTTTTTCTACTATATGATTTTGCTTTCCGTTTTAATTCCTCACGGTCAAGTGTCTTTTCTGCGGCTCAGTGAGGTGGTTACGGGTGTTCAGTGGGGTTTTCTTTTTATTTTAACGTTTCATGGGACGGCTTTGATTTTATTTCCTGTTCAAATTTTCTTTTTGTGCCGATGCCGCATGTTTATGGGTTGCAATTCGTATCGGTGTGATGGAATGTACAATAAATTACTGGAATATGGAAAGGCAATCCGGCATGGGATTACTGGTCACTGGCTCTTCCTCGATTAAAGCAGCAAAATAAATGTGCTTTATTCTCGCGCAATTTCTCTCATCGTCCCATCCCTGTTTACATTTTGAGAACCAGCCACCTGGGATTTCGGCATCTTAATTTTCAGATGTTCATAAGAGGTCTTCGTGCGGTATACGATACTTTGGTAAATGGCTCATTTCTATTCCATTCCATTTGCTAAGTACAAAATCCAATGATGATATTGCAGACAGCCCATGCCAGTTCATAACGTGAAAATGGCGGTTGTAAGACCAGGAGATCCAAAATGGAGAGAAAAGTGTAACCCCCCAAGCAGAAACATAACATGCGCATTATTTTGATATATGTAGGAAACTGGAGCTATCCCCGGCGTCTTCGCGGATGCTCACATCATTATCGTCATCAACACTCGCATCATGATCTTCACATTTGTTGACATCGTCATCGTCGTCGTCGTCGTTGTCGTCATCATCATCCAGCGACTCCACTTCATCAACCGCCCCTTCCCTCTCCGGCCCATGCCCACCAAACGGTGACTTCTCCTTATCAAACACGTGTATGATAGCTTTCCCTGTCCCGATCATCGCGCCATTGTGCACGCTCCTCTTCCACGAATTCCAGTCATCCTCGTCACGAATCAGGAAGCCAATCAGCATACTGGGGTCCATATCCTTGATATGTAAACGCCGCAGCCGACGCGTGTGGTAGGTGTTCAGCTCTTCAGTGGTGTACGGTCTATCGCCCGCGTCGTGGTAGGCGAGGGCTGGGCGGGTATGGTGCGGGTCCAGGTAGAAGAAGTGGGACGCTTGGGCGCCGATGAAGTAGTGGGAGGAGGAAGGGCGGCCGCTGTGAATTTATTTTTTATATATATAATGAGCATTGTGGTTAAGCCGGAAAAGCGCACGGGCTCACCTACCCAGCTATCCCTACGGACTGTGGATATTTCAATACGGCCTTGAGCGCTTCCCAGTAAACTGGTGTAACGCGATCGATGCCCAGCCTGATCCCCAGGAGGATTAGGGTGGGGTGGACGTCTGTGCTCGTACCAGCACCTGTGCCGCCTGCGCTGGCTATTGCCCGGAATCGATCTTCGTAGACATCTGAGCCGTCACTTGTGACGTAGACATTGAGGCCGGCGTGTTCGCATTCGCTCGATAATGCTCTGCAGGCTATACTTTAGGCCACCGAGATGACAACGAGGGGGATAGGAAAGGCCACCTACTGGATGCATCTTGCTGTTGCGGACGGGCCAAACCATTCCCCAGGGTATTTGCCACATGCGGAAGCTCCGTGTTCCACGAATCTATGTATTGAAAAGGGGGCTTTTGGATCATCGGCAAATAGCGAGAGTAGCTTGCTTTCTTCCTTTATCTTGGTACCACGTCTCCAGTCTACAGGGTAGTTTCCCTTTAGCCTCCAGATATGCATAGCAAATCATAAATACAACGAGCGTACTGAGACCTCGCGGGCACAACTTACCTCGACCTAGATATAATATTGCCAGCGCATTTGCAAGCAAACTCTGTCCTGACCGAATCATACAACCCCATCCAGTATCCGTCGTGAATCCCTGCGAATCAACCAGTTGACTTCTAAGGCGGACACCCAATGTCATGGCCGACAAAGCGTTCGGGTCGTTGGACTTGGGGATCAGCGGGAAGTTGGAGCGATAAGTAAGCCATATCTTTGATTCAAAATCATCGAGGAAAGCGTCTGGCCAATGCTGCTGTCCTTGCTGTCCCAGAGGGCTTGTTGTTGATCCACGATGGATTGCGAAGGGCAGTAGATGCCTCTGTGGCTTTGTAGCACTATCCGATGATCTTGTCGGGCTTGCATTTGTGGTCTGATCTAAGTGATTTTTTTGTTCATCCTGTGTCTTTTTGTCATCGCCGGCGTCCTTGGTGCCGGTATCAACCGCCTGGACATGTGGTGATGGTGGTTGTGGTTGCGGAGGAGTCAGTGGCTGATACTCTCGCCCGAGGCACCAGATGGGCGAGCCAGGTTCATCGTCATTCTTCGGCTCGGGATCCCAGAGGTACTGCACGATTCTCTTGTATTTTCCAATATCAACGTTATTCATGACGGCTGTCGGTTTAGAGTATATTCATACCCCATGGAGGTTGGCGTCAACCGACGGGATAAAGTCGGTCAATATCAGTAGTGATGGTTGTAGGTTGGGAATCGAGCACCTGACGGGAGAAATTTATACATTTATACGGACATACTAGTATATATATATTCTGGACCCGACAAAGACGTCACCAGGACCTAGAACTGTAGACAACGAAAACAACGGGGATATAAACGCATTCAAATACGCACCTTTATCATCAAATCTGCCAATATGCCCCCCCAGCTCAGCGAATTTACCACCAATGAGATCGTACGCCTTCTAAATGATGGTTATATGCCTGCTCAGATTGCGCGGACCATTGAGTGCAGTCTGGCCACTGTATATCGAATCCAACGAAATATTCGCTGCTTTGGAACTGCTAGAAGTCCTCGTTCAACATGGGGTGTAAAGCCAAAGATCACACCGGATATCTTGTCAGGTTTGGAGGACTTTTTTGAGGCATATCCAACTGCATATCGCGATGAGGCTGTCTGCTTTGTGAAGGATGAATTTGATGTTGATATCCACCCTCGATCGATATCTAGATTGTTGAAGAAACTGAATTTGACATGGAAGAAGGTGATTAATTATTGCAATTGTCACTTATAGAACCTGCTAATCTGTCAGTTCTATTTGATATAGGTTGAACCTGTGGCCAGTCAACGCAACGAAGAACTTCGAGCTGAATGGCGTATTCAAGTTACTCAGTATCAACCTGATCAACTTATCTTTTTAGATGAGAGTGCTGCGAATGAACGTACTGCAGATCGACGATATGGATGGTCAAGCAGAGGATTCCCTTGTCGCATTAGAAGGCCCTGTAAACGATCTCGCAGATGGTCAATCTTACCTGCAATAAGTGTCGATGGATATCTTGATTATGATATATATCAGGGGTCCTATAATACAGAGAGGTTCAATGAGTTTGTACGTGTCCGGATACTGCCCAAATGCCAACGAGGTTATCACTACTTAGTGATGGATAATTGCTCTTCTCATCGTTCACAAGCACTGCGAGATCTCTGCAGAGAAGCTGGCATTGGACTTTTATTCTTACCTCCATATTCTCCTGATTATAATCCTATAGAGGAGTCATTTCACGCGTTGAAAGAATGGATTAGAAGATACAGATGTCAGTTAGAGAATCAGTTTGATGGAGATTTTGAAGCCTTCTTGCATCATGCAGTTGAGAATTTCATGGGAGAAGAAGATGCAAGAGGATATTTCAGATCGGCTCATATAGGATATATTGTAAAATTTAAAAAGATTCAGATTACAATTCAATTATGATGATATATAATATCTAAGTTTCAAATTCAGAAGCAGAAGCAGTATGAAGTCTGCTGTCATCATTACAAACAGCAGATAAAGACAATTTAATCTCCTTCAACTGTGACTGCCAGATAGAACTCTTTAACCCATTTCTTATTATCGAGAATATACCCATTCCAATATTCAACTGAACCACCTGCTCATTTGTCATTGTCCGTATATGATCCAGTTCAAATCCTTCATTCTGAATAATGCTCTTTGCAGTTAAAAGAGCTTCTGCTCTTCGAGGTCTCTCTGTCATCAACCAGTTGAAGAACTCATCAATAAACAGATCCGCGTGTTCACCACACTGAGGGATTGGACTACTTCGAATAGGAGGCAGGTTCGGATTCGATGGCAGGTTCGGATTCAATGGCAGGTTCGGATTCGATGGCAAGTTCGGATTCGATGGCAGGTTCGGATTCGATGGCAGGTTCGGATTCGATGGCAAGTTTGAATTTGATGGCAAGTTTGAATTCGATGACAAGTTTGAATTCAGTCCTCCCATGCCTCCCATTCCTTCCATCATATATTTCATCACAATCACATTGATTATCTCACTTGGAGACACAATATTAGATGAAGAAGGAGTTGAGGGAGATATTGGATACGATAGAAGCTGACAGTCATATCATTTGTTGTGACATTCCGTAACTTGATCTTTATAGGCTCCTTTATCCCATTGATAATCACCCGTTCATACAGCTGAATGAGATCTCAGGCTCAGGGGTAGGTGTTCGCAGAAATCGAGGATCTTCTGACTGTGTCTCCTCCTCCTCCTCCTCCTCCTCCTCCTCCTTATCGTCCTTCTCATCATCAGTTGGATTCTCGTCATTATCCGGAACATCCGGAACACGCGGTTTGGACAGACGAAGGCGCAGGGTAGTTGGGAGTCCTATTACCAGCTTGCGAGGCAGTAGAACGGGTGGGTTGTTGCGGCGCATATTCGGCAGATTTGATGATAAAGGTGCAGATTTGATGATAAAGGTGCGTATTTGAATGAATTGGATGATATTTGAATGATTCTAGAGATACGTGGATATTTTGGTTATTTCTGCGGTGTTTTGCTACTATTTTTCAGGGGGTGGCAGAAAATTCTGTTTTCGCAAGCTTTACGTCCCGCCACAATATCTCTAGAATCATTTAAATATCATTCAATTCATTCAAATACACATCTTATCATCAAATCTGTCAATATGTTCTGCAACATTCATCATTCTACTGCCTCATAAACTTATAAAAGAACTTCAACTACTCTGCATTTTTATCTATTCAAATTGCTTGTTTCAAATATTCTGAATAGTGATGAGAATCTAACTGATGATAAGAAGAAGAATAAGAAGAAGAAGAAGAAAAAAAAGAAGAAGAAAAAAATACAATTAAAAGATTTTAATTTTTATAAATATTTATTTCTGAATTTGGGATCTTATTCAGATTGTATGAATGAATGATTATCAATAAAATAAAGAAGTTTATAAAAATCAAGTTATAAAATATCACAACAAATAATATGATTGTTAATTTTTATTATATTCAATATATTGTAAAAAAAATAGCTGAAGAGTATGTTATAAAGCAGAACTGCAAGAAGATAAAAGTTGCAAATTGTATAATCATCATCTTATTAAATAAATATAAATCTTCAATCAAAATCACTCTTGAAAAAAAGACAGATTGAAGAGAGATTATCACTCTTTTAAAAAAATTATATAAGAAGAAAATGAATGAATTTAATATTGAAATTATTATTTTTTTTTGATTTTTTTGATATTTCAAGTTTATTTTCAAACATCTTTGTAATACACAGTTCTGCAGCTTTCATTGAAGTGTTGAATTCATAATTAACAATTCAAATATTGATATTAAAAAACGTATTAAATGTTAAAGAAAAAGTAATGTTATCATTTATCAAATTCTTTCAAATTCATAAAATATTTGACGATGGAAAGCTGCTGTTTATATGTATAAAATCTACAGCCATTAGTCAGCAGTTGAAAAAGATTTGAAATTGACAGTTAAATGAGTATAATTTTTTACAGATTGAGTGTGAGATAACTGCTCATTGATGTTGTTAAACCCCGGTGGCCGAATGAGTAATACGGCCACCAGGTAGCGCCTTGGTGTGGGGACTCAAGGTGTATGAATTTGAAATCCACAAGAGGACAACATTACATCAGAGTCAATTTCTCAGCCTCTAAAATAAAAAAATGTGAATTTGTCAAGTAAGTATTTTCAAATGAATCTACTATCTGATTTAATTTATTGTTTCTGAGCTGAAAATCTGTATCATAAGTATCAAATTTTGTCATTTATTAATTTTTTCATATTTCTGTTATATTCTTGACATCATACAACACTAAGAATTCCTTCTATATAATCAACTCTTACCTGTATTTAACATTACACAAGAACTTGTCATAAGCACTGCTTGCATACAAATATAACAGAATAATAATAATAATAATAATCTTAATTGATGTTGTTAAAAAATGAATTGTCATAACTTTGAATAAAGTATTTGTTGAATAGCTTTTGATGATACTCATATTCAACTTTTGAGTAGTGAGATTGTCAGTTGAATAGATGATGTTGAATATGAATATACAACAATTAAAAATCTCTTAAAAAAATGATAAAAAAATTGATGGATAAAAAGAAAAAGATAAAAAGAAAATGAAAAAATGAAAAAATGAATTTATTTTTACTTTTAATTTTTTCATACAAATATTTCAAATGTCAGCAATTATATTTCCTTTCTCAACTTCTTCTTCATCTAATATTGTATCTTCAAGTGAGATAATCAATGTGATGGTGATGAAATATATGATGGAAGAAATAAGAAATATAAAAAAATTGAATTTAAACTTATTATTGAATTTAAATTTATCATTGAATTTAAATCTGTTGTTGAATTCTGTCATTAAATTTGAATCTGATATTGAATTCAAATCTGTTTTCTATTTAAAGTTATTCAATCTCTTAATTTGATAAATATGTGAATCTGTTTATTGATGAATTCTTCAATTGATTGATGACAGAGAGATCTTAAAGAGTAGAAGTTTTTTTAACTGTAAAAAACATTATTCAGAATGAAAAATTTGAACTGAATTATATACAAACAATGATAAATGAGCAGATGATTCAGTTGAATATTGAAATGAATATATTTTCAATAATAAAAGATGAGATAAAAAGTTTTATTTAACAATCACAATTGAAGAAGATTAAATTATTTTTATCTGTTGTTTATAATAATGACAATTTTTGCACAATTTCATAGAACATTTGAGTATAGTTGTCATTTTTGTTTGAAAAAGAGAACTCTGTATGAGCATTCTAAATCTATTGCAAAGTGTGTTAATTGTAAAGAGCCTCACTTTGCAAATTCAAAAGAATGTGTATTTGCTCCCAAATCAGGAAAGCCATCAGTACAGACAAATAACTCAGTCTTTACTAATGTAAATGATAGCAATAAACAAAAAAGAAGAAATTCTCAACTCTCTAAATCTGCTATCTTTGAAGCCTCTGCAAGGCAAAAAATTAGATCACAGAGTCACCAAGAACCCCTGTTCAAATAAAGATAAAAGATACACATATACAGAATATGATAGCAGTTGAAGTTGTGAATAATAGATTCAGTCTGTTATCTGACTCTGAATAAAGAGAAATACTTGTTAATATTTGTGTAATGTCAAAAAAAAAAAAAAAAAATGTTAAAAGCTCAACAAAAATCAAATTTATTCAAAATAATGTGGATAAAACAAATCCATGCTTTTATTCCTGTTTACAAATTGGCTATGAGCAAAAAGCAGACTTTGTTTTTATTTAAAAACCCAAACTTGATGCTGATCAAAAGTATAATGTATCTCATCCAGCATACTATTGTTTTCTACCAGAGAAAACAGATATTAGAGTTAGAATGGCAATACATGCTAGAAAAAATTCAAGGTTTCAATTGAATTTGAGATATGATTTAATATCTGACATTGATATTCTTATTGGTGACATTGTGGATATGAAAAAACAGTTTGAAAATATTCAATTAATCAATATCTACAATAAAAAATCTCTGAGAGAAAACAATAGAACTTGGACATTTGATAAATGTTTAATGTAGTTAAAACCAGGGAAAAACTCAATAATCATAGGGGATTGCAATGCTCATCACTCCTGGTGAAATTCAGAAAGGACTCAATCAATTAAATCTGAAAAACTAATTGAATGAGCACTTTTAAACAAACTAGAGTTGATAAATGAGTAAGATATTCCCACTTTTCACAAGCCAGGTTTGAGACAGAAATCAATTATAGATCTATGTTTTTTCTCTAATAATCTATATGAGAATAAACATTTTAATTGGTGTATTGACTCAAATGAAACAAATGGTGCTGCCACTGGACATGAGATAATTTAAGTTGATATGGAATTGGATAGTAATCAAACAGTTCAAAACCTATTATATTCAAATCAATACAATTTTGAAAAAGCTCAGTGGACAGAAGTGAAAAGAATGATTAAAAAGTTGAAATTAGAGAATAATGAAATTCTTTATTGGAAATCAGATACAAATGTTACAGGCAAAATGCTTGAAGAAAAAGCAAATTTAATCACTGAGATTATAGTATAAAAAATTATATTCCATTGAAAAGAGTCTCTGAATTCTCTAAGCCTTGGTGGAATGATGAGATTTTAAATAAAAAAAGACATTTAGCTAAAGTTAAAAGAGATTGGAAAGAAGACCTTGCCTCATGTGAGTATTTAAAAAATATTAGAAATGATTATTTCTCAACAATTAAAAAAGCAAAGACTGATTGTTGAAATAACTTTCTAGAAAATGCTCAGGGAAAAGAGATCTTCGAAGCTTTTAGATATACAAAGTCAAAAACAATGTCTAAGCTATCAACATTAACTTATAACCTCGAAGCTTTCAGATATACAAAGTCAAAAACAATGTCTAAGCGACCAACATTAACTTATAACCTTTAGAATGAGGAAATTATAGCTAGTTCATTTGAAGATAAATGTTAAGCTTTTATGAGAATATTGTTTCCATCATCAAATAATTCAACTGAGGTTTGTTTTTTGCAAGAAGATAATGAATATGAACATGATAAGAAATGGAAATGATCTGACTTAATTGAAGATGAATTAAAGACAGCTATTTTTTCATCTTCAAAGGTCACAGCAGCAGGAGCTGATACCATAAATCATTTAATAATTCAAGAGCTTCATTTAATATTAAAAAATGAGCTCTTTAAATTGTTCTCAAATCTTTTAAAATATGGGTATCATTCTAAGTGCTAGAGGCATGCTGTTGAAGTTATTCTGTCAAAACTTAATAGAAAACTAACTGTTTCTAAATCTTATAGAGTGATATCTATGCTGAATTGTCTGGGAAAAATTCTGGAAAAGATAATTGCAATTAGATTGTCTTTTCTATCTACTACAACTGATTTATTAAATGATGATCAGATGAGATGTAGAAAGTAAAACTCAGCAATTGATGCAGTTCTCTCTGTACTTCATGATATTCAACTTACAAAAAATGAAAAAATGGTTACAACTGCAATGCTTATTGATATAAAAAATGCATTTGATTGTATTTCACTTTCTCAAATGATCAAAACTTTGATAGAACTGAGAATGCCAAAGTCTCTCATTAAGTGAGTTGTCTGTTTCATGTTGAAAAGAACTATTGAGTTGCTTTTTGATGGAATAAGACAAGATATAACAGATATTGAGATAGGAGTTCCTTAAAGTTCCCCAGTCTCACCCATTTTATTTGCTATATTTATCAAGTTTCTGTTTATTGATAGACAAATGGCAATTATGGTGAGAACTCCAAGCTATGTGGATGATTTGGGTCTAGTTGTAAGCTCAGAATCAATTGTAAATAATTGCAATTTGATTGAGCAAGCAGCAACTGAAATGATTGAAAAAGCAAAATCAAAAAACATTGTTTTTGATATGGATAAAACTGAATTAATTCACTTTTATCCAAATTTCAGAGAAAGAGATACTAAAGTTAAGCTTTTAAATCATTCAGTTAAATCAAAAAATTCAATTAGATGGCTTGATGTCTGGTTAAAATCTCAGTTAAATTTTAAATCTCTGTGAGGGGTGATGACAGTGTGAAGAGTGAATAGTAGAAGATAGTATATAGTGTAGTGGAAAATAATAATAATTATAGTAGTAGTATAG
>NW_001813980.1:1310688-1314404 GCF_000149585.1 Histoplasma mississippiense
GAAATACATGCATCCATATATATATACATATAGAAATAGTGGTAGCGAGAGTATAATGGAAAGAGGTAAGAATAGACGAAGATATAAATAAAGATAATATAATAATAAGGAAATAATAAACGCGTGCATTACAATCTCATATTCAGATCAAAGTTGCAAGTGCTGAAAAAATCTTAAACAGTATTTTAAGACTTTCAAATACTGAGAGAGGTTTGTCTTTTCAAGCAATGAGACAATTATATATTGCTTGTATAACCTCTGTTTCACACTTTGCAGTTCAAATATGGTGGAAAAATCAAAAGAGTTTTGTAGAGAGGTTTCAAAAGCTTCAAAATTCAGCTTTATGAAAAATATTGGGGGTATTTAAAACCTCTTCAATTAAAGCCATGGAGATTGAAGCCTCTCTATCACCACCACAAGTGAGATTTGATATAATCTGTATGAATTATGCTCTCAGAATTATGAAGTTATATCTCAATCATTCAATTAGAAAAAGAGTCTCGACTTCTTTTCCAAGTGAATCAACTGGAGTAAATCTGAATTGGGAGTCATATTTTGATTGGAATGAAATAAATTCATCTAATAATTCAACATCTGTGCAAAGAAAGAAGAACCATCTCAGTTATTTAGAATTTGCTCCATGTTTAAAAACAGTTTCTCTAATTTAAATGTGGAGAAAGTGGTCTTTAAAAATCTCTCTCCTTGGAAGAAAGATCTTGTCAGTCTTATTGATTTAAATATTAGTCAACTTTGAAAAGAAGCTCAAACTAAATAACATTTAAATCTTCTAAAACAAATGAGAAACAAAGCAATTCTTATATACACTGATGGCTCAAAATGTGAGAAAGCAGGCAATCTTGGAGCTGGAATAGCATCTTCAAAAAATGATAAAAACTATATTCTTGATTTTTGACAAATTGAAAAAGAGTCAGAAGTTTTTAATGCTGAATTATTTGCAATTTCAAGAGCTTTCAAATTGATTGAAATGAATATTGAATAAGGGAAAAGATTTGAGCATATTTAAATATTCTCTGATAGTCAAGCTAGGCTTAAAAGACTTCAAAGTAATAAAATCAGCAGTGGACAGTCAATGCTAGAGCTGATTTTGAAAAGTCTTCAAAATATTCAAAGAAAAATCTCATTCAATTATTCTATTCATCTTCACTGGGTGCCTGCTCACAAGGGTGTATATGGCAATGAAATAGCTGATAAAGCTGCAAAAAAAAGCAATTGAATTGGAAGTCTGCTTTCAAAGAATTGTAACATGGGCTTATATTAAGAGAAAAATAAAAGAATCATGTTTGCAAAAATGGCAAGATATCTGGTTTTTACAAAAAAAGAGTGTACATTATTCCAGGGTTGAAACTAAGCCAAAATGGAAAGCTTGCTCAATAAAATGTAAAAAGAAACTTTTTGCTACAATAATGCAGCTAAAGCTTAGACATGGTTATTTTAAATTATATTTAACAAAGATTATAAATGATTTAAGTGATTTATATTCAGATTGTCAGTTATATGAAAATTCAAAGCATTTTCTTTCACTTTGTACAAAGCATACAGAGTTAAAATTGAGATTGAGAGAGAAGTTTGAAAGAATCAAATATTGCTACAAGATTTCAATTGAATAGTTTAATCTGATAATGAATTCAATTTTTATTTTTATTTTTTTCTTTTGTTTCTATGTGTTTTTAATTTTTGTTCTTGTTTTTATTTTTATTTTGTTACTTTTACTTTGAAATTTATTTCATTTTGATTATTTTTGATTTTGACTTATTTTGAAAAGTTTGATTTGTGAATGCTTTCTTTTCTTTTAATAGCTGCTGTTTTTTATACTCTTTATTTCATTTATTTTAAATTGAATGCATTGATCTATTGTCATTCTTTTGACATTTTTTCTTAAATTGAATAGTTTGAATAGTTGTTTAACTCTGGGCTGGAATTCTGCTATTGCATGTATTAAATTGACTTTGTATATTGGCTTATTCTTTAGTTGAAAAATCCTGGAGTATTTCAGGTAGATGTCATAGTCACTGACTGTATACATCTATAATGGAAGAATAATAATAATAATAATCATTGTTTGACATCACAAACATGTTCATAATTAAGAGTTCTACAGTCATTGCAGTTCTTGAAGGCATGATTAGCAGCATGAAATAGATGAGATGAACAGTCTTTACAGTATATATCACAGTGTGACAACTCAACTCACTGTGAATTGAGCACAGAGGCAGCTACATTTTTCAATGATAAATGAGAGATTTAAACTGAACATGACTGATGTATGTGATGCTGAGCTTGACAGCATGTAGAGTATATATAGAATAATGCATTGAATTGAAGCTGTTCAAATACATTTAAAGAATGCGAATTCCCACACATCATGCAGCGGCGCATGAAAAGAGTATATCAATGAATATATAAATTGTAATAAATATAGAGATAAATATAAAGAACATAAATACAATAGAGAACATTTGTAAAGAAAAGAATGAAAATTAATATCAGAGCTGTACAGATCATAGAGCCAGCTATTGAGTTGATCATTCAATCTTTTTATGAATTTAATGAAATGCACATGAGGTCATGTGAGGTCATATTACAGTATTTTTTGCACAGAAAAGTTGGTTTTTCTATCCTCTTGTCTGACCGCGAGGCACAATTAGCTCAATATCATTAGTGTAATCACTAAGCTGTTAATCTCAAAGTATCAATCAATAATTTCTCATATTAAATTTTAGATAATATGATTTATTGATACTGCTTTATTATTTCATATTTTCTGATCTTCAACCTTAAAACTTTCTCATCATAATTCATAACTACTGTGAATGCAAGACCTCTACTCACTCTGCTCACTTTGAGATAGAAGTATAAATTCTACAAATGATTTCCAATTATTCAATGCTTCTTTTAATCAAATTGACTGATTTTTTTATTAGACAGTATAAAAATAAATGTAAAATGAAAACAATCTATCAGTTTACTTCTTGTAAATATTTCACCTTCAGAAAGTATTAGATTTAAATCTGTAAAATTTCTTCATTGCTCTTCAACTGCCAGTCTGTTCAATAATATTGATCCGCGGAATTCATACACTCTATTCTCTCTTTATATTTCAAAGACAGATATTCAGAATATAGTCTATTCCATCAAAGTCTATACAGAGATTCAGATAGCAAAGAATTCAGCCATCAATTTCTGAAATTGGCAGTCAACTACTCCTGCAGAAATCAAGGTATTTCTTGAGCAGATTATTTATATGAGAGTATATAAATCTTTAACAATCAGAGATTATTGAAATAAAAATGATATTCAGAGACCTCTTCATTCCTTAAAATTTTATATGAAATAAATGTGATTTGAGCAGATCAAAAAATATATTCATATATTCAATTCTCACGGATCAGAATCCTTCTATTTCTTCTTTATACAGAAATTAGAGTCTTTATATTTCAACTTCCATATAATATATCAGAAATACTACAACTCAAATTCAAATCTTTTCATTGATGGGATGATGATTCAGTTCCTTAAATGATTTAAATATATAATCAAGATGTCTTAAAAATCAATCAAGCAGAAATATAAAGTCTTTGAATCAGAAGAACAGAGTTATCTTTAAATTTTTTTCACGTTTAATAATAATCTCTGCATAAGTACAATTTCTGAATTTTAAAAATAGATCAAGATTAAATCTTTTATGATGGAATTGA
>NW_001813980.1:1314504-1336985 GCF_000149585.1 Histoplasma mississippiense
GGACAACTCTTTTGAAGATCTGAATGCAATTGAAACTGAGAAAATAGCTGTGATTAGAAGAATTAAGAAGTTACAAACTGAGAAGAAATTGTAAAAAGTTCAATATTGATGTGATATTATATTGTAAGAATTGAATGAAACCATTTCAGCCATCTGAAATACACTCAAAGCCTATTCGAATCATGATAGAGATGCAATTAGTGTGAATTGTAACTGTGAAAACATCACAAGCATTCTCAGATTATTGAAACTTACACTACAAGCATTTAACATCTTAATGGAAAGCGCTGTAACTACTGTCAGTAGGAGATGTAGTTGGGTACTACTTTGATAACTAGAATTTTAAGATCTCAGTATGAGTGTGTAATGCACTCGTTTATTATTTCCTTATTATTATCTTTGTTTATATCTTCGTCTATTCTTACCTCTTTCCATTATACTCTCGCTACCATTATTTCTATATGTATATATATATGGATGCATATATTTCGCACATCTTCTTTCTCTTTCTTTTCCTCTTCAGCGATTAGCTACAACTACAACTTCAACTATCCTACTACTATAATTATTATTACTATTATCTTCTACTACACTATATACTATCTTCTACTATTCACTCTTCACATTGTCATCACCCCTCACAGAGTGATCATTTTTCTTAAAAAGATATGGAAAAGTTCTGAAGTTAAAATATGAAAGAATTTGAAAACTTTGTTACAGCTGCTATCATTTTCCATGTCAGTGATCTTGATTATTACAATGAACACGATCATCAGAAGATCATTGAAGCCATCACTCATTTCAATGTTGAAATGCAACAATGTAGATATAAACATACACATGATATGCAAATTTTGCCACCATGGAAAGAATTTGTTAGCTGAATGCAATATCAAGTCACTGATTCACATAAAAGTTTTTGAGATGCAGATAGACAGTACTGGAAAACAGAGCAATAAAAAAAATCAAACAATTCAACAATTTACTTTACATTTACAATCAATTGAAGAGTGTCTACAGCATTTTTATAATGAATATCATTGAAAATCACATCTCTATATGAAAGTTCTACCTTTCATTTGCTGAGAATTTGACAATTATGCAATCAAACTGAAAGAGTTAAATTATGATGCCACTCTTCACAAACTTGCAATGGCAGAATCAAATCTGTCAGAAAGAGAGAAGAAATTTAAAGAAAAGTTAAATTTCAAAAGCTCTACTTAAAGCTTTAACAACAGAAATAATGCTGATAATAAATCACGAAACAAACACAGATGAAATGACATTACAAAGTTTGATGACTCCATTCAATCAAAATAATGCCGTTATTGCAAGCGATCAGAACATACCATCGATTCATGCTTTAAATGATTTAAAAATGAATTCAAGAACATCAAATCCAACTTAAAATTTAATATAAAAGACATGAAGAACTCAAAGAACTCAAAAATCATTTTTTAAAATGTGCCATTCAGTTTACAATGACAGCTATAAACATGGAAAATCAATGTAAAAACATCTTAAACTTCACTGTCATAGTGGAAATTGCTACATCTGAGAGTCTGTAAAAAGTGTTTGCATTAATAAACTTTGAGTCAGAAGTGAACTGTGTTAATGAATTCTGAGTAAAGAATTACAATCTAGAAGCTGCTCATCATAATATCAAGATGATCAAATTAATTGATGAATGTATAATGCATTTTTTTAAAAAGTATAACATTGCAGCTATTGTCACTGATCACAAAAGTAATGCACAACAGACATCTCATTTCTTTCATGTAATGAAAATGAAGAACTACAATCTTGTGTTGGAATTTCCTTGATTAAAACAAATAAATTCTTTTACAGATTGATCAGATGAACAATTCTTCTTCAGAAGCTTTGAAAATGAACAACAATTTCAAATTATTTTTAAATAAAATGTTTAATTAAAGTTTTCATCAGAGTTAGAGTAGAAATGCTTGTAATATTATCTACAAAATGTTCAAAAGATTTAAAACATGCTTTATATATATTCTCAATCATCCTTACAACTACCCACGAACGTAGGGGTACATTTGAATTTTCCACTTTTCCAACTGCTTTTCGTATAATTTTAACCCTCCAACCCGTTCAATATCATCGCACGCCCTCTGCGATCTCTCTACGTGTGTGTACTGCACAGGTTGAGTGGTCATGGAGCCCTCAACGCCCTCCCGTCCGCCCAAGGACATCGACACGGCCTACACCAGGCCACTGGAGCCGGAGTCACCGGCCAATTTTGTCGTTGGAAAGGCTGGCAAGAGGCAGAGGAAGACTGTCACAATGCCTCCCCCAGTCCTCAAAGGAGCCAGCGACAGCATCCCCACGGCCACCTCTCGACTGCAGAAGCAGTTTGAGGAGGCTCAGCAGCAACAGAACCTGCAGCAGAAGGCTCTCATCAGATTGGCAAAGACTCTGGACAGCTGGGTTGAGGAGGAGAAGCAGTCAGTCAGTCAGAACTTTGCCCGAATCTTCTGTGAGAGGTTTGTCAAGTATGTGACAGCAGATCTGAATGCAACATCAATTCTGAGAGGGGGTGCTGCCCCGGATACTCATCCGCAGCCAAATGCAGCAAAGACAGGTGCGAGGGAGCCGACTACCTGGGCGGGTGTTGCTCAGAGGGGGAAAAACTCTGCCCTCCCTGGGGTTGCCCCTGCCAAGACTGCGGCTTCCTCGGCAGGCAGGGCTAGTGGAGCGAGCCTGCAGCCCAAAAGCGCCAGTCAGCCAGGGGGCCCCACAGGGGGCACAAAACAGCAGGAGGACCCACGAGTCCTCGTCACCCTCCAGCCAGGGAAACGGGTCGCCCGGCTACAGCCATATGCTGTGCGGCAGGCAATCGCTGCAAACATTCAGGGGGTGGGGGATGTGGCCAATGTGCCGAAGGTGGAGCCCACCAGGACAGGTTGGGCGATCACACCAAGCGACAGAGGCATACGCGACGCTCTGACCACTGAGAAGGCAGTGGCTACTCTCTGTGAAGTCCTTGGCGCCACGGAGATCCGGCTACCAGAGCGGTGGTACAATTATGCTGTCCCAGGGGTCCCAGAATTTGTCCAGGACTGGGAAGGGGCAAGAATCCCCACAGACAAGATGATTGAGGGAGAGGTTCTGGCTCAGGCAAAGGTAAAGCCAGTGAGCTGTCGACCCTCGCGTCATGGGGTGAACCCCAAGACAGGGAAGATTACATGGATTGTCTCCTTCCTTGCCCCGGTAAAAGGCTTCTCACTCTTCAATGCCAGTGAGAGGGCCAGGCTGATTGAGAAACGGCCTTTGACAGTGAGACATAACCCAGGATGCCAGGGGTTCTGCCACCCACCAAAGTGTGCGCGACTGGCAAGATGCTCCAACTGCAGTGAGCCCACAAGCCAGCATGAGGGGCCAACAGGCGCGGAGTGCAAGAGAGCGCCAAGATGTGCCAACTGCTGCCAACCCTACCCAGCTGGGCATCAGCACTGCCCTGCCGCACCCAGGCGTGTGAATGGCACCCTCAGGCGCCTAACTCAAAAAGAGCTAGCAGCTGTTCGCCGCCTTGGCGACAGGTGCCACAGGGACGCTCAGGAGCGGCAACCGCCGCCAGCACAGCCAGCACCAATGGTCGCAGTGGTGGTGCCTACACCAACCGCTCAGTCAACCCAGTCAACACAGCCCGCTGGGCTAGCACCCCGCAAGCGGGCGGCGACTCAGAGTTCCATCAGTGAGGAGGGTGCCACCTGGCAGATGGCCCGCACCAGGCGACGCTCAGCTCGCACAGCAGTGCGGCAGCACAGCCAAGCAGCTAAAGAACAGTCTGACTCCAGCATGCAGATGGCAGGTCTGGAGGTCTTCAACCTCATCCCGCAGGTGGACTTCGGCAGCAGCTCACCAAGTGACTCCTCATGCTAGGACACCAACACCAGCGACGCGGCTGGCGCCGCAGGAACAACCAGCAGGAAAATCGCCCCCTGCAGGTCTTCTGGGCAAATACAGCCAGGGCAGCCCCCTGTCACACAGCAGCTTTGCAGCTTGCTTTCGAGCAGGGCTGTGAAGTGGTCTGTATACAGGAGCCATACACACACCCTGGCACCAAGACTTCTAACCACCCAGCGTATGAGTGCTTTGCGCCTATAGACCGCTGGGATGACACTAACCCGGAGCAGCAAGAGGAGGAGAGGCCCCGGGTCATGACATATGTACGCAAGGGCTCAAAGACAAGGGCACAGCAACACCGGTCTGTGCAAAGCAGGGATCTGCTATGGGTCAGTGTAAATGGCTGCCACATTCTCAATGTGTACAGACAGGCTGGGACAGACGCAGTCATGGACTATCTGACCAATCTGAGCCCACCAGCCCGCTGTCTGATAGGTGGGGATATCAACGTACGGCATGATGCCTTTGAACCAGGGGCAGTGAATCTGCACCGGGGCGGGGAGCTTGTCCAATGGGCCAGTGAACATGGGATGGACTTTGTGGGAGAGATAGGGGTTCCGACTCATGCAGCAGGTCATGTGATTGATCTCACCTTCTCCAATGTGGCCTTTGCTTCCACTACAGTGCGTCAAGATCTACACTGCGGCTCAGATCACCAGTCTATGATCACTATGCTGCCAACAACACCTCAAACACAGCCGAGTGATGCTCGGATCAAGATCACAGACTCTCAGCTGGAGCCCTTTGCAGATCTTGTCAGAGGTCTCATGGTGGACATGCCTTGCCCAGAGGGGGTTGGAAATGTGGCACAGCTTGATGATCTGGCCCAGCACTTCACTCAGAGTCTTCTGGCTGCAGCTCAGGCAGTCAGTAAGCCAGCTCAACAAGGGCGGACCACAGCCCCCTGGTGGACAGCAGACTGCCGAAGAGCGCACCGAGAGCTCACCACTCACCAGACAGAGGCCGCGAAGCACCAGTTCAAGGATGCAGTGCGCAAGGCCAAGCGTGCATACTGGAGGCAGGTGATCAATGAGGCCAGAGATGGTAGAGACCTGTACCGGGTGGTGGCATGGCATAAGCTGGAACCCAACCTCAGAGCACCCCCTCTGGTGATTGGGGATCAGGTCATAGAAGAGACAGCCGCCAAAGCTGAGGCACTTCAACAAGCAATTCTGAAGCGATACAACTCAGCTGATGATCTGGAGTACAACCCACTGGATGATGAGCACTGGAGCGGCATGGGGAACCTGCCCTGGAACCCCCGGGTTGGGATGGAGGAGGTGGAGCGCAACACCATTGGGGTACAGAGCACCTCCCCAGGCACGGATGGAATCACAGTGCGGATGCTCAAAGCATGCTGGCAGCATGTGTCCCTCTTTATACAGCAGCTATACAACTGCTGCCTCCGGCTCTGCCACTTCCCACGAGCCTGGAAACTGGCAGAGGTGGCAATGATACCCAAGGTGGGTAAGAGAGATAGAAGCTCAGTCCGCTCCTGGAGGCCCATTGCCCTGCTTTCAGTAATCTCCAAAGGGCTGGAACGCATCATTGCAAGGCGACTGGCCTACACGGCACTCATTCACGGCATAGTCAGCCCACAGCATGGGGGGGCGCTGCCCAGACGATCTGCAATGGACCTGGTAGCTGCTTTCACCCATGAGGTGGAGGCAGCCTTCGCACAAAACAAAGAAGTGTCCATGGTCACAATGGATGTGCAGGGTGCCTTTGATGCTGTGCTGCGCAGGCGGCTGCTTCAGCGGATGGCGCAGCAGGGGTGGCCACGCGAGCTGCTGCAGCTCATTGACAGTTTCCTCACTGAACGCAGAGCTCAGGTCCGGCTGGAGGGGACCACCACAGCAGCACATCAGATGCAATGTGGCACGCCACAGGGGTCTCCTTTGTCACCAATACTGTTCCTTCTGTACCTGGCAGAGCTGCTGTGGCAAAACTCGGAGTTGCGCTTTGGCTATGCGGATGATCTGAACATCTGGCGGGCGACCCACTCACTTGACAACAATGCCACCCTTCTCAGACAAGATATACAGAGTATTCTGAGGTGGGGGGAGATAAACAAGGTGGCCTTCGCACCAGAGAAACTTGAGATGATCCATCTTACAAGAAAGCGACACAATGAGGCACCAGCAGTAGTTGTGTCTGAGGACCTCACTGTTCACCCTGTTACTGCCCCAGCTGGACAGGAGCCAGCACTTCGCTGGCTGGGTGTACACTTCGACAGAAGGCTCACCTGGAGACCACATGTCTCCACCCGGGCAAAGAAGGCAAGGGCCGTGGCCCAGCACATCCGGAGTCTGGGAAAGACCAGAGACGGGCCCCCAGCAGACGCTCTGCGGAAGGCGGTCACCACCTGCGTGGTTCCCTCACTGCTCTATGGCACAGAGGCCTGGTACGGCGGCCGCACGCAGCCAGCAAGGCACACGGGCAGGAGTGGGGAGGTTAGCTCCCGCCTGGGATGGCATGTGGGGACAGTTGAGAAGGTGCTTACTATGGCAGCCAGAGGGGTCCTCCCAGTTTTCCGTACAACGCCCATCGCTACCCTATACCGGGATGCTGGGCTCCCATCAGCAATGGTAGCTCTGGAGGAGGCCAAAATTCGATTCGCGACAAGGCTTCAGGTGGTGGATGAGAAGCACCCACTGGCTTCACGGATAGCACCTCCAATGATCACACGAGGAAGAGGGGCTGGAACCCGGCAGCGCTCAAAGACCAAGATCCAGCGGTTGGGGGCGCTGCTACCTGCAGTCAATAGACCCACACTTGCCATCCCACACTACTCAGAGGGATGCGGGACAGACCCCACAGAGGGTGTAGACAAAAAGAGTGCTGCTCAGGCATTCAAGGAATGGTGGAGAAGTCAACCCTCAACAGATCTATATGTTTTCTCAGATGGATCAGAACGGAACCTTGACAACAGCAGGCAGGTGGGCTATGGCTTCATAGTCTATCAGGGAAATAAACAGCTGGCCAGCTTCTCAGCTGCGCTGAGCCCTATGTCACATGTCTTCGACGCTGAGGCAGTTGGTGCCTGCCGGGCATTGGAGTGCGCCGTGAAGCTCCTACCTTGTGTCACAGAGGACAGCAGCAACCCTCAGATCTGGCTCTGCCTCGACAACACCTCAGTCATCTGGGGCATACGGGGCAGTGCAGCAGCCTCCTCAAACTGGGCCTACAACCGCTGCCATGAGCTCCTCAGACAGCACAATGTCGGCCTGAAATGGGCTCCTGGGCATATGGGGATAGAGGGCAATGAGGAAGCAGACCGCTTGGCTAAGCGGGCAGTCTCATCCACTGCAGCCCCAGCCTATGGTCTCGAGGCCACACCCACAGTCAGTGGGGTCCGCACAGTGGCCAAGCAGCTCAGCCAAGAGGCAAGGCGAAAGTGGTGGAGTGGAGCCTGTGGCAGGCTCTCTGACTGGTACCGGGGCTGGAGTTTCAGCAGGCCGACTGTGGAATACCAAGTGAAGGCCCCTCCGGAGCTCACCATGCCACGGCATGCCCTTCACCGCTGGCTCGCACTCCGCTCCTCTCATGGGGACTTCTCCTGGTACCACAGGCGTTTCCAGCATGCAGATGCGAGGCTCACCTGTGTCTGTGGACACAACAAGAGCCCAGAACATTTGGTGCTCTGTCGACACTCACAGAGGCACTTTCTTCACTGGCCCAAGAGGCCAGCAGCACGGCCACACAACCGGGCGACAGCTGTTGCCTATCTAGGGTCTCTGACCCCTACAGACTTTGTAGAACTGCTGGACTGCACGCAGTTCTACACACGGTACTGCACAAGGTAACGCAGCCGGCTGGCTGCAAACCATCTGACAACCCCCGCAGCAGTTCCACGAGGCCGGCCTGCTGAGTACACCCACGGTAGCTAGTGCAACTGCCAGGGACATCACAGTCTATGCAGACAGTACAGATAGCACAAACTAGGCTCATCTGTCTCAATTAGCTGTGGTGTAATCAGTACAGTCTACGTGTCTGACTCAGCTGATATGGTTTTGACTGCCGGCATTGTATCTACGCGTGCTCTGCTTTGTTTTCCTCTCGTTTGCCCTTGTCTCTATCGGCTCAAATGCTTCTTCTTCCTTCTTTTCTTTGCTCTCTCTGTCATTCTCTGCTCTTTTCCTGTCACAACCTTCTTCAGTGCTCTCTCCTTCATTATTTATCTTGTCTGTCTTTCTTCTGATGTTAGAAGCACAGACAGCTTTCTGATCAACTGAGAGAGGTATCCCTCTCTGCTCACTATAAAGCCTTCCAGGCACGGCAGCGGCGGTCCCCTCAGGGAACCACACTATAGCCCCACCATGAATGGCCATACGTCGGGCCAGAAGTGGATGCGCAGCTCAGAAAAATCCTTTGCAATGAGCTGAGTCTTCTCAAGAGTTGCCACCTGGATTCTGTTTTCTCTCTCTGTGTACATAGAAATCTCTCCAGCGTAGCACGTCTCCATGCCCTTCGGGAGGCTTCTGAAACACGGGCGCTGCCCGTGTTTTCTCCGGGACGTTAAACCTATACATACATACATACATACCATCCTCCTCTGTGCCGCTGCCGAGTAGCAATCGCCTCGGCGCCGTCACATTACACTGACACTGACATTGACACTATTACTCTCTTTCATGTTCAATTCCATCAGCAGCTCTATCATCAACTCTTTAAATTTGCAAATTCATTATCTTTCACTCAAACAAATTTAGATCTCAATCATCATTGAATTCCTCTGCCATTCACTCAAACTTGTATCTGATATCAGTATAAAAGAAAGAAAATAAAGGGGAATAAGAGTAGAGCTTCAAGATCTAAATTTGATTATGCTGTATGTAATAATATTCCTCTTTGTCTAAAGAGTCAGTGTTGACAGAAGTTTCATTCTAATGATGTTAATTAAAGCTAGATCAAATATATTATATATATTACATGAAAACACGCTAATACAGCAGATCTCTCATATAATCCAGTATATTTTGTGTTTTTAATACATCAATATACACGCTAAAAAACGGCGCTAATTGTGCCTCGCGGCCAGATGAGGGGATTAATATAAAGAGAGATTTCCACCGGAGCTGGCTTACAGTAAAGGGTATTAAGTTTGAAACCCCCCCCTCTGACCGCTGAGATTACACTAATCATATAACATTAATATCTATATGCTGCTTTTTGTAAAGATCTTTATATTAATATTTTGTATACCATTCTTCTGCCTCTATAACTGCCTTCACTCAATGAGATATTGTAGCAGAAAGATTATATAGAATGCTATCATCAATTACATTTCATGTCTTTTTAACTGTCTCTATTAAAGCTCTTTTTATAACTACTATATCTGATGCATGCTTCAGCTCTAAATGCAGCTTATACATCTTCTGCTTCAACAGTGCTCAAAGATTCTCTATAGAATTCAAATGTGAAGAATATGAAGGTCAAGACATGATCTCTATATTCATCTCCTTAAGAACCTCTCTAACTATGTGAGTTGTATGAACCCTGGCTCTATCATGCATGAATATATCCCCCTCTCTTACAAATTCAGGTAAAAAGGGCCTTTACACATCCTTTATCACTTTTGAAGCAAGGGGTAAATAGTATGATAAAAGCAGCATTCCAACATAACTGGGTTTGGGTTAGTGATATCTTGGCATCACAGGTGTGACAGGGGGGGGTTTCAAACTTAATACCTGACACTGTATGTAAGAAGCGAGAACTTGTTTGCAGTGTTTGTCTGGAGGGTGAATGGTCGAGAGCCACAATGGAGATCGAGGAAGATGTGACATCTGTTGCAGCGTCAACATCACGGGTGGGGACAAGAATACCACACCCTCCCGCCACCGCCCCCGTGGAAGAGATCGCACAGTGCCTCCTTGGTCCCTGCAACGCCCATGGCCAGGCCAAAAAAGACAAAGGCCAGAGCCGGAGGAGCCTACAGTCAGGGTTCTGCTGCCTTTGTCGTGGCAACACGGCAATCCCGCGCGAATCAACAGGGAGTTAATCATGCATATAATGCCTTCCCCTATATTGGCTTTAGTAAGCCCCTTGCTACTTGCTACAGGACCCCGATATCAAGCTATCTCGCTGACTGCTTACTTGGTTCCCCAGGGAGAGCACCAGATGAGGTTCATCTTACCATGGCCCAGGAAGCTCGCAATACCGAGCGCTATACTAGCCGAAGAAGTAATCTCAATCTACGGTACAATGAAATAAGATTTGTCAGCGCTGGTGATTTGGTACAGGAGAGCCTCGAGGTCCCGAATGCACATGATATAACAAAGGCCCCGAACGTAGACCCACCGAGTACGATGGGCGAGGGAGATCTGGAGTCGGAATGTCGAAAGTGGTTAAATAACACAGTGGAGGTGGAACCGGGCCAGGCCGGAGCAGAGGAGGAGAGAGGAGTAAAAGAGGTTGGAGAAAAAGTCGAAGGATTGCTAGACGCCGACCGGGACTCCAAGGATATATTTTTCATAGATCGCGAGGGAGAGGATCCCGAGGAGAATATGCGAAGTGAAAATTCCACTGTAGCGCTTAACGTGTGCATGACTGCTCTATCAGTTTCCAGTGAAGATGAGGTGGTCTTCACAGGAAGGGGAAACCGATCCCAACGGCCTCCGGCTCACCGCAGCCAGAATCTTAATCCAAGTCGCCAACATGGACCCTCGATCCTGGATGATCCATTCATCCCAGGTTGTGGGGATGATGGAGATGACTATGAATCGGTGAGTTCCGGCCCGGAGTCTGCGTTTAATAGCGAATCGGATCCGGCAATGATCCATACCTCCGAATCAACCTTACTGCATCCAGCCGGGCCCCCCGAATTCATTAACCTCAACGGAAAGGAAAAGCGTTCCCACGCGCGTAAACCAAGAAGACGAAGATCGCGCTGGGATTCTGATGATTCGGAGATCCTGGCTGATTATATCGCGAACATGATGGATGATAACACCAGTGATGAAGGCGAAGATGAAGGCAAAGATGCTGGGATAGGTCAGGTTCACGTTCAGAACCAGAATAAATCTAGCCATTCCAGCACGAAGTCATGGAATTCTGCGGATCTTGAAGACTTGAATGATCTCAGCTCCTCCGATGAACTTCCGGACGAGATTGGACGCATCCTTTCTATGAGGGAAAAGGGCAAAAGTATTCAATACTTGCTTACCGGCGTGGGCCAGAGTGTTGACAAAGCGCGTTGGATTCGAAAGGAGCTTCTTACAATGCCTAGCGCGTCCGAATTGATTCGACGCTTCGAAGAAAACGTCGCTTTGATTGAATCACCGTGCGAGACAGTATCTGAGCCTTCGTCGGAACCTGGCGAAGAAGAAGAAGAAGAAGAAGAAGAAGAAGAAGACGATGATGATGATGATGATGATGATGATGATGATGATGATGAAGATGAAGATGAAGATGAGTTTGATCAAGATTTACATGACGGTATGAAACAAGATTTGAATGATGAGCAGATGGCTCGTCTACTTCAAACTCAAGACTCGTTTGGGTTGGGCACCGATGATTTCTTACTTCTCGATGGGAATGGAGGCTTTGGTGGCTTCAACAATTTCTCCGGACCAAAATTCTCTTACGGGTCATCATTATCCAAACCGAAAAAGCGACGAAACCGAAACGGGCATTTCCCCTCCGCCTCAGCTTTCGCAGACGCCCTCGATAAAGATCCATACGGTGGATTCGACGTTATGGATTTCGATCGTCCAAGCTTAAGGAAGAAACCAAAGGGCCGCCGCCATGCGCATCAATACGACTTCGACCTTTCTGATAGCGACTTGGTGCGTGAACTGCAAGCTTCCTGGGAAAACAACCGAAACAAGAAGAAAGCAAAAAAGCAGGAGCGCGAGGAACTAAGGGCAGAGGGGCTTTTGGGCACAAAATATGGAAAGATAGATATGAAGGCGAAATATACGGAAGGCATGAGCATTGATGATATCAAGCTGGAAATAAGGGCCTTCCTAGCATCCTCTTCCCAGAGGTATGATACCCTCCCCCATCTGTCTTCTATTTGAAAATTACTAACGGGCACTTGCAGCCTTTCATTGCCCCCAATGGACAAACGAAACCGCAAACTCGTCCATGAGATCGCAAACATCCTTTTGCTCAAGTCGATATCGCGCTGTAGCGGCACCTCGCGCTTCCCAATCCTCACCAAGACATCCCGCACACCCACCTTGGATAGCCAAGCAGCCGTCCACCGAGTCGATAGAATCTTCTCCAGTGGGCGCTTCATGCGGCGGATGGATAGACCCTCACGAGGTGACGGTGGTGGCTTTAGGCCGGTGGCCAAGTCCCGTGGTGGTGGCGGTGGTGTGAAAGCTGCTTCGTACATGGATGGCGACGTCGTTGGGGCGTCAGCGCCGGAGATCGGGGCCGGGAATAAAGGCCGCGCGATGCTTGAGAAGATGGGGTGGAGCACCGGGACGGCGTTGGGCGCCGTTAATAATAAGGGAATTTTGCATCCTGTTGTGCATGTGGTGAAGAATTCAAAGGCTGGGTTGGGTTAGGGGATTGTGATTTTTTTTTTTTTTGTCTTGTTGGGGATCCCTTTCACCCTCGTGCTTTTTTGTTGGTATGTTTAGCCTGGTGTCCAGGAGCTTACGGCATATAAAGAACCTTGCGATATTTATTATGGCATTGGATGCGATGGAGTAGACGGTGAGCAATTTGACTAGAAACGGGCGCGGAAAAATATTTAAGCGTTTTGACGCGTTCTTGAACAACATCAACACTCTCCTCATCTCTCCGTGATGCATCTGTAGCAGCACCAATACATGAGCAAGGCTGGTAGTAGGTGCTCAACTTTGGAATAGGAGGGTTCTTTAAAAAGAAAGGCACTGCATATCAAGAGGCTTTGATCAACCGTGGCCCGCCAAATAAAGGGTTGCTATACTCAAAACGCGAACAAGGCAGTAAATCACCATCTACTTGAAGTCAAAAATAAGTCGTAATGGTACGAATGATGTCTCGCGCTATGCACTAAATAAAACACCCAACAAAACCAAAATAATACCCATGCCGATCCGTGGAAAGCGGAAAATCTATGACAAAATCGTGAACCGTTCGTTACATGCCGCCGCATCAGCGCTTTGCGCCCTTCTTGCCGACTGCCCTGCCAGGCTGCTTATTATTAGGTTTAATGGCTGCCACGGACTGAGCATGGTTCAACACCTTGATATGGTTAAACAGTTTGGTGTTTGAAGTGAACGAGCTTTTGCAGGTCGCGCATGTAAACGTCTTGCCCTTCTTCCCTTCATCTTCGGCTGCAGCCGCAGCCGTAGCCGCACGTTTAGCGCGTTTTAGCTTTGCTTTTCCTAGTTTTGGCTGTGTTGGTTCGTCGTCGTCGTCGTCATTATCGTTGATGGATGTTTTTGATACGTCTTCCGTCAGGTCATTTAGGTTGTTGTAATGCGCTGTGTTGGTCGCGCTGGTTGTGTCTGTAGCGAAACGCTTTAGGAGAACCGCTCGCGGCGCGTAATCTTGGTCTGTATCGCTTGCGTTGGTGTAGTCTTCTGCTTCCTCAGGCTCTTGGGTTCGCGTTTGGGGCTCAGCTTCGCTTATGTTTGACTCCGGTATTCTAGGGTGATCCGACAGGTCATCTACATCATTTTCGTGGGCTGGTTCAACGATGTCTTCCAACTCATCTTCTGTGTCTGGGGAAATGGGCTCGGCATTTGCTTGGGCGGAAGTGGCGGTGGATGAAAGGGTTTTTGCGGAATTCTGTATTGAACTAGATGTGCTAACGCCCGTCTCCGTTTCCATTCCCGTGCTCAATTGTTGAATATGTTTATCCTCTGTCCTCATTTCCCAACGAAGCTGCTTGACAGCCTTTATGTGTTTTTTACTCCGCTCATGGGCATCAAACTGCTTCTCGCTCTTAAAGATTTTACGACAGACAACACACTCGAAATAATCCTGTTCAATCTCAGATTCACTGCTGCCGCTGAACATATCTTCCTCTACCTCTTCGCTCCGTGCCCATTCAGGCACCTGGTGGCCCTGCAACTTTGCTTCGTTTGCAGCGCGCGAGCGCGCCGCCTGGGCGGCCGCCGCATCCCGGAGGGATTTTTGCCGCTCTTCTTCGCTCTGCACGGTGGCTTTGAAACGGGGATCTCGCTTCTTCACAAAGGCGACAAGAGACCGGACCGCGTCGTTGAATTCTCGAATGCCCTCGTCTCTGAGTCGTCTGTTTTCCTTCTCCATCAACCTGCGGACCCTTCTATCTGGGGCTTCGGAGTAGCGGTATATATCCTTCCACGAAAACGATTTCTTTGTCGCAAACCCGCTCCATATCGAGTAAAACAGGCGGATGCTGTCATAACCATCATCTTTGTGGCCGAACGAGGGGTAGTCGACGGGTTCCAAGCCGTCCCATTGGCATGCCAGCTCCTCTTCTCGCGCCAGTGTCTCAAAGGTTTCCCGCAGGCCGCCAAAGAAGCCGGATGGTGCATCTGAGAAGTCCATACGAGGGTTGAATTTCATGATGAGCCTCGTTATATCCTCCGCGGTGGTCATCTTGATGTCATGAGAATACTGCGCAGCCGTGGGACCATCGTGGCCGGCCAGGATGGCGTCTCGATGAGAGTCATACCAGGCGCGCTCCTGGGGGTCTGATAAGACCTCATAGGCACCCTGGATCTGGGCGAAGATAGCAGTGGAAGCCTCAACATTGCCGTAGTTTCTATCTGGGTGGTGTTCGAGGGCCTTTTTTTTATAGGCCTTTTTGATCCTGTGCGGGGGTGGAAGATAAGTAATTAGTCTCAGGGTTTACCGGTGCCCTGCTTATGACTTCGCAGCATGCTGATCCCAGCGACTAACGCTATGCATAAGATAGAGCATAATCATAAACAAATTGGAGGATGTAGCATACTCTTCGTCTGTAGCAGTTCGTCCTATACCCAGCAGCTCATAGTAGTCCGTCTTCCTCGTAACATTATCCGCAGCTGGGGCACCACTGTTTCCCCCCGCAGCCGAGGAATGGCTCTGGCCCATGACCTCCCTGACGAAAGGCAGCAAGGGCGACGAGAAATAAAAAAAATCAAAGCGGGAGATTGGCAGTGACTTTGACATACAGTACGATGGTGAACAATTGAATCAAGCCAGAGCCGTGCCCGCAATTTCTTGATTAGTCATCCACATGTGCTCAAAGTGTATGGTATTATTGGTGCAATACGGTAATATATGCACTCTATTAGCGGTATTTTAAGTGTCAGTCGGTCATTACCCTGGGATTACAGCACGTGGAGGGCGTTTCACACCCATTGGAGGGCTTGGCATCCAAGGTTGCTGCCAAATTGCCCAAAACTGTCGGAGTCATCGATATCCGTGACATTCGCCTTCTGCTTGTCTCGCTCATAAACGCCGGCCACGCCCAGGATCCGTTGTCTGTCTGTCGTCTGTCGTCTGTCGCTTGCTAGACACCCCGTCTGAGGCTCGTACCGAGACAATATTTCCAACCACTGCAATGTATATTTGCGCCCTGTCTTTTCCATCCTTCGTCTCTTCCAAGATATCGGGCCGCGCTCCAGCTCTCCGCGCTTCTGAGATGCGACAGCCTTGATGGGGGCGATTTTTCCCGAGAGAGATTAGTTATTAGAGAAACTTAAATAGTTCCCTGTTATTGTTGCACATAGAAAAGTTCCGTTGGAGTTGGTTGAAAAATACCCATTGTCTATCCGCCTAAGCCAGCCCCGGTTATGAAGTTTGCGCATGACTACACGCAGATCCTCAACGCTGAGGATTACCCTTCCCAGTGGGTTCAGTCTGCAATCTCCTACAAGCGCCTCAAGAAATGTATCAAAAAGGTGCGTAAGGAGCTGCTGTCCCTGGGCCTACGCCCGGAGATTCTGAACCTCCTCTGGCACCAGAGTCAAGCGGCAAACGCGGCAGGGTATGATGGTGCTGGTGGTGATAGCCGGCCTTTCGGCTTCCAATACTCTCTGAGCAGTAAGTTTTTGATCGTTTTGAGTTATGATATTGCGCTTTGGGTATGGCTCTTTGACTATTTTTCGCAGAAAGCCCTTTAACGTCGTTCTGGCTGCCGAAATTGACCTTCGTCGTCGACCCCATGGATGGCTCCCCAATTGATGCCTTCGTCTCTCCTGAAACCCTTGAGTTCCTTCAACAACTGAACAAAATTCCGCTTCCGATACCTGCTGCTACTTTGGCTAGACTGGACTCTGAGTTGGGATCGTTTACCCATCATGGTTTCCTGGAAGTGGTTGCTGATGGGGAATTGAGCCTTGACAAACAGGGGGAACCGGTCAAGAAGCTAGATTATGACGCCGAAACAGTGCACTCCGTCGAGATACCGCTCTCCGCTGACTCGGAATTTTTCCATATTCTAAACAAAGAGTTATCCGGCTTGGACGAGCTCCAAGAACGAGAACAAATTGGACTAAGTGAACGGGCTAAGGACTTGCGTCAACAAATCGTTAAGATCACGAAGCCCCAATTCAGAAGATCTCAATCCGCCCTATATGTGTGGCGGGAAATATTCCGACTGTATATAGACATGCAGGTTTTTTTCTGCACCGACGAGCAGGGTTCTGGCCAGAGAGACGCCGAAACTGCCAGCCGGAAACTGGAGAAATTCCAAACAACGTTAAAACAAGGCCGGCAGATCAAAAAGCTTGGAAAGGAGGGCCGTTCCGCGCTTGAGGCCTTTCTGTGCATTAACAATGTTTTGTTGCAAAATCTAAAGTTCCAGGAGATCAATCGCACTGCCCTCACCAAGATCTTGAAAAAGTTTGACAAACGCACCGCTCTCCCAGCTGGGACTATTTTCCCAGAACTCATGGTTGTTGAGACGTTTTTAGCTGAAACTATGGCCAAGGCTGTCTGTTACACGATTTCCGAAGTTGTCCTTACTGTCATACCCCAGCTGGACGACTACCTATGTCCTATCTGTTTTAATATTTCGTTCAAACCTGTGCGACTGCGTTGTAACCATGTTTTCTGCATCCGTTGCTTGGTTGTTATGCAGAGAGCTAAACAGAACAACTGTGCGCTCTGTCGAGAGGGTGTCGTAATGGAGGCTACAGGAGGTATGTTAATATGAATTTTCTCCTTCTCTTTTTTACTTTAGCTCTCGTTCCCACGAGCATTGAAGTCCACGTCCTCCACAATATATAACTGACTTGGTTTGATGAATAGCAAACCTAGACAATGAACTTCTTGCATTCCTAGCGTCCAATTTCCCGAAGGAGACGAGGGCCAAACAAAAGGAAAACGAGCGAGCGGCGACGATCGACCTTTATGGTAATTCTTACGATTCTTGCTCCGTGATGTAGTGTGCTCCCACTGCCCACTTTTACTTCTATTAAATTTTATTTCAGTGATAATTTTAATTATAATTAAACCGACCGGACCCATGATAGGAAGAGGAAGATTTGTCCCGTATTCCAAGGCTTCTCTCTGTGCCACTGGAGAATAGGTAGAGCTGCCATCAACCGGGAGATAAGTATAGGGAGCTTACTCGCTTATTTGTCTTCTGTTGAGCCACAGATAAAAAGCAGGGCTAGAGGAGTTAGGTTGTGGCCATATATTGCGTTCAAGAACGTTTGATTTCAGAACACTACTCCTGCTGTACTATTTGGTTTTCAATGGGTGTATTGGGCTCTAATACTGTACATTCCGTATATATGTTCTGAATGATGGATGGCAGTTGTGAATAACGGTATCATGAATATAATACTCTTAATTTATTAATGTATATGTTTTTTTCTGTATTCGCATTATAAGTCACGTAATTAATTGTTATTCTTATTACATTATTATTCTTTTCTCAAAAAACAAGTCCAACCACTCTGGCAGTCCGCAGGTATGATGCAATCACAACTTTACTCTAAACTCCGAATTACCACTTGGCTCTGGCATTGGCTCAGTTTGAACTGCTCCAACACAATATTGGGGAGGCCTGCTATTTATTAGATTTATCTCCGGGAACAACAATGTCCTTCGCACTCAATCCCAAATCTCGTCCCTTCTGTTGCTTTTTTTGCATGGAAAATTTCTGTTATCATATTACTATCACTTATTTAACCCGTTGAACCCCTCCACCGTACAATCAACGAATAATGGCGCGGGCAACCCCGCCTACCCTTGAAAGCCTCCCAGACGAAGTTCTGCACAGCATCCTTTGCTACTCACCCGCAAGGACGGCACTAGCCCTGGAGCGCACATCTCGCCGTTTCAAAAGCGCAACAAACGTCCCTCTCCTATGGCGCCTGCACTGCCAGAACGATTTCAAATTCTGGGACCAGCGACATGAGCTCGCGCGACGATTGGTTGAGCCTGTCGGCTCCGTGGACTGGAAGGCGCTCTACGCGCTTCGGCGCCGGATTGATATCAGCACAACGCAGATTCTGGATAGCATTGTTAAAAACCAGACAGGGAGGATTGAAAAGACCCATCACATCGTGGAGTTTGGGTATGATGCGAAGGACACGTTGTTGCGGCATGCGAGGGCTGGGGAGGAGTGGGAAGATCATTTAGCAAGACGGTACGGTGGGATTTAAATACTTTTGCTCCCCTTTCCCCCTTCCCCCCTTCTCAGAACCTGGTTATTTACGAAGAAAGGGTATTGATCTGGGTTGCATAAATAGATATCATAGCAACGCTATTCTCGGTTGCCTTCATCGGACAATGGCCATACCGGTATGGAATAAACTGAGAAATAATGAAGATGTCTCGTTGGAGCGCGCTCTGGGGGCGTTTGACATGTTCGTTTTGGAAGATGGACCGGGGGATTTTAACGATGTACGTGGGATGATACCCCGATGCACTCATGCTTTAATCAGGATCAGGGGTTCTAATTAACAATGCTCCATAGATCTCAGATTGTCTTGAGAGTATCGTAACTCATTTGTCGACTGAATGTTTGGAGATCATGGAAGTTAAGCCCACGGAATAGAGCGACAAGGATAGCTAAGTATCTACGAGAGCATGATCTCACGGGTATCGACTCAAGCCGAGAGTATTACAACATTGAGCACAACTTTATAGGTTTGGCGTTAAGGAATCCCGGTCATAATTCTTTACCTCTCATTTCTTCAGCTATATACTGTTACGTTGCACGGCGATTTGATCTTGATGCTCATCCGTGTGGATTTCCATTCCATGTACATGTGATAATTCACCCTGCTGATGGCCACGATATGGATGGCAACCTGCTCGAGGATCCAGGCCAGCCTGGTGATCCCATATACATGGACCCGTTCCGCTCAACGGATGAAACGCGGGTAACTGAACTACAGGAACAACTGAGCTTCCTGGGGGCCTTGACACTGTCGCGGTCGACGTTTTTACGCGAATCCCTCGTGCAGAATATAGTGCTTCGCTGCAGCAAGAATATTATAAACTCAGTCTTTCAAACCCCGCGCATTCGCGACACCTGCCTTGATTCCGCCAGCGTGAAGTACGCCGCACTTTGGTCCTCCATTCTTTTCGCGGAATATGCAAACCACGACGCCCAGTTACCGGGCGTTTTCCCACCGCGGGAGGCTGGCCATGCTCCCATGCGACGGCATCTGCCATCGTTGATGGATAACGTTGCTTCCGATTTTCAATCGGATGTTTACCTCATCGAGGAGTACTTGATACCGCTGTTTGCGGATCTACCGGAGTATGCTCCGCTGCAAGAGAGTGTCCGCGTTCTGCGTGCCGGCGATGAGATCCCGAAACAGGTACGGAGACGCACTCCAGAGCATAAGAATATAAAATATAAGATCGGGCAGGTGTTCCGACATCGTCGTTACGACTATGTTGCTGTTATAACTGGCTGGGACGCCGAGTGCGGAGCTGGGGAGCAGTGGATGCAAAGGATGGGGATCGATCGGTTACGGGCTGGCAGACACCAAAGTTTCTACCATGTTCTGTACGTGGTTGTATTTTTTGTTTATCATATATATATATATATATATATTTATGCGGGATACGAACCGATTTGCTGACATGTTGTTTGTTCTTCCTTTTCAGGGTATGTGACAAAAGTGTACGATACGTGGCGGAGGAAAACATTGAACTGGTTTCATTAGAGATTTCTGAGCTTCCGCCTGCATTTCTGAAGTTGGCCGGTAAGCATTTCAAGAGGTGGGACTCAGAGTCGCGGAGATTCGTTAGCAATATCCGAGACGAATATCCGGATGACTGACCTCGGATCGTGACTGACAGTGGGTGTTTTGGTGTTGTTTTTGTGACTCTTTTTGGAAACCAACGGCAGGTGTTAGAATCGGATTCTTTATTTGTAGTCTGGATTGTGGATATTGCCATTTTCCCTCTCCATTCTCGTTTTCAATTCGAAGATTAAATCTGTGTTTGCTGTGTAAATAAATAGCCTGTTAAATGCCAACCCTACCCATAAATGCCGCCGTCTCTTCTAGCGTTAGCCCTTCCAGCTTCCCTTCCTCCAACTGCATGAGGATAGGAGATTTTTGGAACCTTAGCAATGAAACCAGCCATTCCATGACATATTCCTCGAACCGAATGAAAGGACACTTGTCCAAGATTTCTCCTATAACTGTCTCCCACCCTCTCTCGCCATCACCACCAACCAGAGATGTTTTCACAGAATCCCTCACGGACTCCCATTGAGCAATACGAGCCTTATCATCTTGTTCACAATCTTCATCATGATGATCATCACTCTCGACTTTGTAGGGATAATCCCATGCAAAAGCCTCGTTGGCTGCTTCCTCTATCATCGTGCCGTGTAACAAAATCTCCTCAATCGCAGCAAATAGCATAAACCGGACCGGTAATTCCATCCAGCTGGTGTCTGGTATGTCATGGTGGCACACCATCCCGCAGAGAGACATGCATTCCGGTAAGATATCCAATAGGCTGGCGACGGGGATATTGTCATTGCCGTCTTTGCCAGGGATGCCCATGTGCACGTACATGTCGCGTCGATTTCGCTCTAGATACGCTGAATCATTCATGACCGGCGTGCTTGCGGCTGTACGGCAGATTCTGTGGTCTTCGTTTTGACGTAGCCAATGCTCTGCGCGCTCTCTGTTCCGTTTTTTCTGGGCTTGGAGGGTTTCTTCCGACGGGAGAAATGCGCGGGAGCCATGATGATACCGTCGGCACAGGAGATTTGTTACCGTAAGGATTTGAAGTTTGATTCTCAAGTCTATCGGAAAGCATGAAGTGTTATTATTCTGATTGCTTTTATCGCTCTCATAATTGCTGTTGCGACTGTTATTGTTGAGATGATTGTATCGAAATAATTGCATGCATCCTGGCGACAAAGTAATCAATTAGCTTTCTTTTTGCTCCAACGATTAAACAGCCACACTGGTTGAAACATAAACTCAAATCTGTGTCTATTTTGTATTGAGAACAGAGCTAACCATCAAATATTCCAAGAATACTATCCCCATTTTTATTTGACTGCTCGCCAACCCGCCGTTGTACTATTCGGTCGTCTATCACCGCGATTACCGCTTTATGGAGGAGGTAATCCAACGTCATTAGATCCAACTCTAACTTCAGCTCTGGATCATCTGAGTCGGATGCCATATCTTTTCCCGAATTCTGGGAGGCTGTATGTTCTGTCAATTTTCAAGGAGAGCCCTTGTTTGATTAAATGGTCGTGTGGTGATGCTTCAACGAGGATCGTGCATGGGCCCACGACACACAACCAGAACTGCTTTCGTTTTATGTTGAAGATGAATGAATAAAATAAATAGCTGTGTTGATGGAAGAGTTCACTCTGAGATGATCGAATAATTAAGTTCCAGTTGCCTGCTCTTCCTTGAATCCCCGAAGGCGCCAATAAAGTGTTGTTGTTTAGCGTTTCAGTTTAATTTTCGGCAGCTTTTGGGCCTCCTTTTTCGCTGATGCTCCATCTTCTCCTATGGGATTTGTATTGAACGGAGTTATTTTTGCACTTTAGATGGAGATTTGAAGGCGCTGGTTGAAACGAAGAGATACATACTTCATGACATGTTTCAGAAATGGCAAAATATTGGTTATATCGAACATTATCATGACTGTAGCGACGGACAAAACTTTTAAATGGAATAACTAGTTATTTAATACACAGACTAATGCTTCAAGCATCAGTCAACGAACTGCTATATACGCAAGTAGATCAATACGCCAGTACTTCCTCAACCAGCTTTTCAATCACCTGCTTACGTGCAAGGAGACGCACCCAGGTGTGCACTGCCGGTCCGTAATCGTGTCTTCTGGCCGTTGCGTAGTCCTCATCAGCCCGATGCGACTGTTCCTCTTCGCTGATCATAATTCGTATATTTTTTTGAGCACCGACGAGCTCTTCCCGATAACCTGCCAATTCATCTGATGTGGCAGATTTATACTTGGTTCTGAGATCACTCGGAACATCTGCCCGTTCCACCTCTTCCCGCTCAATATTGATGAATGGATCATGGCCAATACTATTACTGTTTTCATTGATAGTCGCTGCTGTGCCATCCAGATCCGGTAGCGATATGCCAAGTGCAGACAGCTGCTCGTCTATGGTAGCAACGCACCTAAGGTTTGTAGCAAGCTGTGCTCTCAAATCGATCAGAGGGTGG
>NW_001813980.1:1337555-1450201 GCF_000149585.1 Histoplasma mississippiense
GCTGGCGTCAAGGCAACGTGAAGTCTTTGAAATGCTGAAGCTTTTCGCCAAGTTCGATTTCATCAACATTGTTGATGATGTTTAGCAGGGCAACACTTGCGCAAGCGTAGCTTGAAGTCTAACAAGAAAAGAGAAAGTCTTCAGAGGGTATTCTTTCTTGTACATGTCCTCAATGGAAGGCGGAGGCAAACCTGGTTCGCAAACCAAATGCCCTCTGGACAGCTTGACTCCTGTTTATCTGGGTCATCTTCCTTCCATCGAAAGAGGAATATGAGCCCATAGACCGGTTTGCTGTGCATTGATTGGAATTAGTCAAAAACGACACAAATTTATTATAGGAGGCCATTGAGCCAGTAGCCCGTAGCACATACTGGAGGAGCGCTAGCATCTCATCCTCCAGAGATACAATTTCCTGCACTTTAACCCCCTTAACACCAAAGTCACGGAGCATAACATTAAAAAGCGCCTGTTAGATGCCGGTTTAGCTTCGAAAGAATAAATACTATACACCTAAATCGTAACGTAGACATACCGGTTCTGATTCGATCTCGCAGAAGCCATTCCAGCGAGCTTTGTCGGCCTTTGTTAGTGGCTGGAGCGGCAAAGTCTCAAAGGTTGTTGGCGGATTAAGCCGTCGTCGTTTTGTCCGAGCCGTCATATCTACTGCTCTGAAGGATGAAGTGGGCTTCAAGTCCAAGGGATGAGCATGGTGCAGGCGAAGCGAGTTTATCCGATGATAACTAACTAATATGTTTGCTCAACCATTAAGAAGGAATGAGAAGTAGATTGTGTAGCCAGTATTCGGGACAACAAATATATATATCCCTTCCGCTCTTTCGTCCCTCGGAATTTGCCCAATCTTCAACAATTTTTATGACGTCCATCCGCGACTATTTTATTTACACGCGATGCTGATCAGATGCGGACAAGAGCAAAAAGATTGGCCCTGTCTTGGCGTCAACCATCCTGACGCGTTGGACCGTTTTTTTTTTTTTTTTTTTTTTTTTTTTTTTGGCGCAAACACCAGACATATACATACTGTGTGCAGTAGGATATTGACTTGAGATCCGCAGCCACAGGTGGACAGACCGCCCTATCGACTAGGAAGGAGAAAGACCCTACATTCATCCGTCCTTTTTTCTTTATGCGTTGTGCGGACCAACCATTGCTAGGCGTGTTCCACCTCTCCAGCGTTGCCTAGGTTGACACCAGACTTTTTGCGATAGCGAGCTTTTACCTGAATTTGCTCTCCCTCCTGGCATATTCGGAGACAATTCCACTACGAAAGGAATCGCAAGTATATGGTAACGACAGAGTGAGTGAAGAATCGCTCGAAAACTAATGGTTGAAGTATAATAGTCCCTCTCTAACTTCTCCTTGTTTTAGGCTTGGATGGGACCTGGAATGCTAAGTCGGTTGTCCTGTGTATCTACGGCTCCTTCGCCATAACCCGCGCCCTCTAAGCATGCCATGAACGGCACTCCTCGACTTCGATCTTCCTTTCCCCAGACGCCCCGCAAATCTCCACATTACAGAACTCTCAACGACGGCCAGGATGGGACTCCACTCGAAGCCCGGTTGCGGACCCTTCGAAACGAGAAACCCGCACCGGTGAGGCTCGAACGAAGGGACTCAAACGCGCCACTTATTCCCTTCAGTGTTGTGGATGCGCCATCTCAGAGATTATATGTGGTGGCTTTCTACCTGGCCTTGAATGCGTGGCGGATGTATGAATTCTGGACGTCGACAGACGATTTCGATTCAACCTGGCTTTTCTTGAAGTGGGTCTCAATTGACGGCATATTTTTGTTCGGGCTCCCTGCTCTGAGAGTACCATGGCTAGAATGGTCGTTTGCGACTACGTTGGCGGTATTCATGGTGCATGCTGTTGCCAATGCCTTCTTAATGTTTCGTATCCCTGTAAGTCTATGAATGAAGCGCCCCAAGGTGAACCTATAACGAAACTGTGTTCTGATCTTAAAGTAGATACCCATAGAGTCATGGATGGCTGCTCTCGTTAAAGTGGCCTATGACAGAGAGCTCTCCATATCAGAAAGGAGGGTTAAACCGGCTGACATCCTCCGTAATTCGTCTTTGATTCTGGGCAAGCAAATCATCCATATCCTTCCAGAAGGGTGAGCTATTTGTCCCCCAAGCACCCTACCCTTGTTTATCCATGGTGATGACTGACACGGAGTTTTAGTTCTGCAGTATTGAACCCAGAGCAAGCCTCCTTTTGTATAGACAGCCAGACAACCCAAGCCATGCTTCCAATTCGTGTGAACCAGACTACCCCGATAATCATTGATCTTTTACGGTTTGATCTCGAGTCTGGAGAGAGCGAGACCATCTCAGTTCCACCCAAACAACTGAAGCATATGGTGAAGCAAGCGAATAAGGGCCACCCGAGTTCGGATAAGTACAGCCCAAGAGATTTACTATTTCCGGTCAAAAAAACGGGAATTTACCAGTTACAAAGAGTCGTGGACGATTCGAAGCTTGAGGTTAGACGTCGTCCACTTGACACCCTTGTTGTGGCGTGCCCGAGAGCGGTAATTCGAACCTCGGCGGATAGCCGATGTAAGGGTGAGCTGTCGGACTTGATGCTTGTGGTCGAGGGGACGCCACCTTTAAAGATCAAATATAGCCGCAAAGTTAATAATATCGATCACGGCGTCTCATTCCAGAGCATTCAGCCAGAAAACTTTAGATCACCCCTCATTAGTCAAACCCGTGTCGGCCCTCTGATAGACCCGAATGACCTAGATGTTAGTTGGGCGCAACCTCAAAGAATCGAAGTTCCGCTCAATGAATCGCTGAGCACTGGGGGCGAATGGATCTATTCTATCGAAGAGGTCCACGATGCTTGTGGAAATGTTGCAAACTATTCTCTCGCTCTTCAAGATGGCGATCAACAACTTTCGAAAGTTTCATCACAAACTCAACAATTCTTAGTTCATGAGCGGCCTCGCGTTTCGCTGTCTGGATGCAACGCTCAATCGTATCTCCAAGTGGCGAAAGGTCATTCCATTGATCTACCACTTCATTTCCATTCCGTTGGGCGCGATCAGGCAGCTGATGCCCCGTATACATTGACGTACTCTTACAAGAGTGAAGCTACCCAGGACGACAGTTCCATTTCTCCGTCCGTGCAGCAAATCAGCCTTCAAAGCGTTGACGACAAACCTCGAATCCAGGAGCAGGGATGGTATAGTCTTACTACCATCTCCAGCCAATTTTGTTCAGGCGAGATATTCGAACCTGCGTCCTGCTTCCTTCACAATCCTCCTGAGCCAAGTATTAACTTACGATACGAAAAGCTGTATGACAAGTGTGCAAATATTTCGGTTGGCCTTCTGGTCGACCTCGACCTGATTGGAACCCCGCCGTTCCAAATTCGGTATCATATCGAGCAGGCAACCGGAGTTCAGACGCGTCTCATCTCCATCGATTCTCTAAGGAGGCAAATCGATTTTAGGCCAAAAGAAGCAGGGCATTATAAGTACGAATTCATTGACATTTCGGATCGCGTTTACCTTCCCCAGCCATTGAAAGGGAAGGTTCCGGTGTTGGAGCAGGACGTGAAACCTCCCGCTTCGGCACAATTCTTTGGCTCTGTAACTAGTCGCAAAGCCTGCTTTGGCGAACCTGTTTCGATCGATGTTTTGTTCGTTGGGGAAGCTCCATGGGAACTGCAGTACGAGCTTGTCCATAATGGGAAGAGGAACAAACATACGCTTCGGAGTGAGCATGAGATAGCGACCGTTGTTACTGAAGATCTCGTTGATGGTGGTGGATATACTTTAGGCTTGACAAGTGTGAAGGACAAATCGAATTGCAAGAAGTTGTTAAAGGAGGAGATCAATATTGATGTCCGGCCCAAGAGGCCTCAAGCTGCCTTCGGTCTGATCGACAAGAAGCGCAGCATTCTTGCTCTGGAGGACAAGAAAGTAGAGCTACCGCTACGGTTGGAAGGAGTTCCGCCGTGGACTGTCAGATTTCGGAACCTTGACAACATTTCGATACCTCCCATCGAGAGGACGCTCTGGAATGAGAATAGTCTTGTCCAACTCACCCAACGTGGCCGATATGAAATTGTCGCAGTTAGTGATTCTACATGCCCCGGCTCTGTTGATAAGGGAGCAAGCACATTCGAAATTTCTTGGATTTCTCGACCGGCAATTACAGCTATCGATGGTTCTCCCGTTGAGGATAAGGATGTTCTAGCAAAACGAGAGGTTTGCGAAGGCGATGAGGATCTCATGGAAATGAAGTTTGATGGCACCCCCCCTTACACGATTCGATACGAACAACAGCGCCGGCCAATCACTGGCGCGATCTCCACAAGCATCAAGACAATGACGGCGGCACTGGGATCTGCTTCTCTACAAATGGACACATCAAAGCCGGGTGATTATTCTTATAAGATTATAGAACTTGGTGATAATCTCTATAGCTTCGATCGTAAGAAGCATGCACCAGTCACCATTACGCAGCGGGTTAATCCTCGACCTTCCGCGCGCTTTGAACAGCCCAACCACATATACGGATTTTGTAAAGAAGAAGGCAATACGGAGGAAGTGATCCCTATAATTCTGGAAGGAATTTCCCCGTTCTCCCTGGAGATTGGGATCAAACATTCTTCTGTATCGAAACCGGAGGTGTTATCCATTCCACACATAGACTCCAACCGACATAACTTGCCAATCCCCCGACGGTATCTCAACCTAGGCCAACACGTCATAAGTATCCAGAAAGTCCGGGATGCACGCGGCTGCCAACGCACAACAGAATATGAAGGCTCCTCTGTTCGAGTTGCAATATCAGATGTCCCAACGATTATACCACTGGAAACACAGGTAGACTATTGTGTTGGAGAGCGACTCTCGTTCTCATTATCTGGCCACGCTCCGTTCGAGGTGTACTATACGTTTAACGGCGTGGATCGGAAAGCAACAGTGCCGAACTCCAGTTTCCGCCGCATTGCGGAAAAGCCAGGTGAATTTGCCATTACGGCCGTGAGCGATGGGGCGAGTGGGAAGTGCAAGGCGTACAAGAATATTACCAAGATTATTCACGAGATGCCTAGCGTTAGAGTCAGTCGTGGATCTGTTTCCGTTGTCGAAATACATGAGGGTGGAGAGGCTGAGATGATTTTTGAGTTTTGGGGCACTCCCCCATTCGAGTTCACGTAAGCTACTTCGTTGATCCTTTTCCTCCTGTTTGTTTTTGCCGTCTTTTCATCCTCCTGCGTCTTGTCTTTGTTTGCGTTTTTTATTTTTTCCTATTATTCTTAACTTCTTCCTCTCTTTTTGACGAGAAATACTGATTTTGCTACTTCTTTTGAAGATATACGCGCAGTTCTATCGACAGAAAGGGCAAGAAATCACAAATTTTGGATACTAAACATGACATATCCTATGAACACACCAAGGTCATCCGAACGTCTGATGAAGGTAGCTATGAAGTTGTTGCGATCAAAGACAAGTTTTGCTCGTTCTCTACCCAGGATGCAACCGGAGCTGGCGAGAGGAACAGAGGTTAGTGAAGACGTGTGGCCGCGATATAGATTAGATGACCGCCCACACGTGTGACCGCAGAGTCACTTACATCTAGAGTTCCGAAGAGCTGATGGGTAGAATGTGTGGACTTTATGGTTTGTTCCTGGATGAAAGAATGGGTATTACATAGCACCGGCGTTTTTGGTCAACGTTTTCGTTTTTTTATTTTACATTTTTGCGTAGTCTATTGTTTCCTTTACATATAGAGAAGAGGTAGACGTTAAATTTTTAACGTACTGATAATGAAACTTCTACTCTTCTTTTCCTGCTCCTGTTGCTTCCTCATCTTCGTATGCATTTACCGATTAACCTGAATCTTCTCGACAAGCTCACCACCTATGGTAGCAATCTCATTCAAAATCGCCGTCTTATTAGGCGCAAGCTCCGTCCGATTTTCCTCTTCCCCTTCAACAATCGACGGAATAGTTGAATAGCCAATCTTCAACCCCCACGTCCGTGGTTTCGTCGTCTGCTGATTCCAAACACCAGCGATAACACCACCACCAGCTTCCTCATGATCCCCATGAAAAAATACAATAGCATGCCCATACAAACGTGTCAACTCGTCCGCAAACGCAGCAGCGGGTTTAACCCCCGTCATATCACCATCTAGAACCCCCTGGCACAGTCCTTGAAGATTCTTAAACACAGCTCGGTCCTCCCTCTTCTTCCGGCTACCAGCAGCATATTTTAAATTCAACCAAAGCACAAAATCATAATCCGTAAAGGGCGATATGAAAAGCTCTGGAGCATGCAAATCTAGCTTCTTCTCCGCCACGAGCTTCATGGCCGATTTGGATAAGGCGGATAGCCTCGCTGCGACGACTCGTGGTGGTTTCGAGAACTGGGTCCAAGTGACGCCATCCCGGTCAAGGTTTGACGCGGCGAAGAGGGCGACGGTGTTCATCATCGGATCGATATTTCGCCAGGCATCGAAGCGCGTTTGGACCTCGGACAATTGCTGCAATGTCAGTTCTTGGTTTAGAGCGACAATTAACGGCTCCAGTTGCCAGTCCCAGCGGGAGAGGAAATGAAGAGTCCTAAGAAAACCGGTGACGATGCTAGAAGGGGCATCCCAGGGGTATGGATGGACGAAGACCCGGCAAACAATTAATTCAAGAAGTTCCTCTCGGAGATGAGGGGTTAGGAGGTGGGAATTTGCCCATTTTTTCACGAGGCGGATGGTTGGGGAAAGCAAGGGAAACCGGGTGGAAAGGATTCGAATTGCTTGTGTGTGTCGGGGAGCCTGAATGAAAGCGCGCCTGTGTGTGGCGAGAGCAAAGGCTAAATCTTCCTTTTGTCGTGCTGCCAGATCTTTCTTTTTCAGTTGTTGCTCCAACAGAGTCTGTTCCCTGTCGTGGTAGATGCGAAGGCGGAATGTGATGGAGTTTGGGAGGACGATGTCGAGGAAGGAGGTGTTAAGTAATCTGCTGTTTTCATTCTCTAAACCTACTTGACAGGAAGCTACTTCTCCCGAGTCTTGTAGAAGTTCGGCTATCTTAAGTAAAAATGCCAGTTTTGTCATTTGGATGGCCGTCAGGTCGTCTGGCCATCGTGTCGAGCCTTCAAACTGGAGAAGAACATCGGCAGGGCTGTTTTGCACTAGCCCGCTATTTGAGATTTGAGTTGATGTGTACCTTAATAGAGGGCTAGCTGGGGAGAGTTGGTGTAATGTGAGCGGAAGCCCATCGATGCCTTGGAGTAATTTTTCAAGAGAGCTGAATGCATCCATATATGGCTGAAAGGAAGAAGTAGGGTTCAACGCGCTGGTACCGTTGAAGTATTCGTTGCCGAGGTCGTAGTTAGCAAATGTGATGCGGTTTTCACCAAGGCCAAGATGCAGCTTCAAGATATGGGCCACAATTTGTTGGACAATTGGTGGATCTGACTGGCGATCGGACCACACTAAACTTTCCACGATACTTCCATCTTTAAAACGCCTAAGCTCAGATTTATCGCCCCAGAATTTTTGGAAGGTAGCGGAGGCTTCTTTATCCTCGGCTGAAGGACCGTGGTCAACAATCCGGTTAGAGTGCTCAGCATCGAGTAATAAACCGAGGGTGATTGAGGGTCCATTTTCCTTTGTGAAAGGGGGTGCACCCGATCCAACGGGCCAGTCGGGGGGATCTGGAACGGAAAGATTGATGAGCTTAGCTCTATCACCCAGAGCTTTAAAAAGGACTTCATAGACAGACGATTGGTATTTCCTGATACGAAGAGTTGACGAAAGAGCGATTTGCGGAGATATTGAGATAAGGTGGTCAAATCTGCAAAGGGGATCATCAACCTTGAAAATGAAAACTCCGTTGAAATTGTCTCGAAGAGGGTCGTTTAACATTTTTAAGGTAGTAAGAGCCTCGTGGCGTAGCAGAGAGTATGACCAAGGGGACATTTTATAGAGGATGTTCATGCCTCGTTTTCCATCAAAGAAAATAGGCACGTCAGAGGGTGGGAGTTTCGAGATCCCATCTGCATACAGTACGAATGGTTGGATAAGATTTCTGCCACAAAGGAACTGAATTGTAGCTCTGAAGATTTGGTAGCTGCTGTAGCTCGGAGAGAGAAGCGGTTTCCCATTAGGTCCCCCCGCTTCGAGAAGTAGGGCTACAAGAGTAGCCCACTCACAGTGCCCAAAGCCACCTTGTGCAAAAGAGGTCCCAAAGCCTCTCTGCTGAAGCCAAATTCGGCCGAGGATACATGCATCTCGATAGGCCGTGCACTTGACACTGGCAGCATATTGAAGCTTCAAGAACGCCGAAACAGATGCCTCGGATCGGATAGCACTGTTGTAAATGGGCGTCGGCGTCGCGATATGGTCCCTTGGCTGAGTAGAATCTTGTTGCTGATCGTGATCCGCATTGTTTTTTCGGATGTTTGTTGCGGTGGGAAAGGTGACGGAAGTTGGGAAAACATCTTTATCGATGGCTATGAGGATGCGGATGCGGGATTTTGAGCGTATGAAGGATTCGTCGGCGCCTTCTGCGGGCTCCAGTAGAATCACAGGACGCAGTGTATCTCCTCCTTGGTAACTCCAACTTATCTTAAAGCCCGGCTCCAGGGTATCTTTAATGCCTGCCGCAATGCAGGCTATGTAATAGGCACGCTTGTGGAAATATCGATAATTGAGGTAATCCTTTTTTTGGAACAGCGAACCCGGGATAGTGATAGCCAGGTCGATTGTTGTGAGCTTTGATTTTATTTCCGTTTTGACCGCGAAGCTCCCCACGACGTTGATATTCACGGGTGCGGCATATTCCAGGGTATACTTCGTATCCTTCGCAGGACGGGGCTCTGGAAACGGAACAGAAACGCCTGATCGTTTGCCCAGATCCTTCTCCGCCTCCGACACGGTTTTGGCGGGGATATTTGGTATTTTTTCGATGATGCTCTTCAATGTCCGCAGTGGCTTTTCGACTCGGGCAAGCAGCTTGTCATGGTCCGGCCGAAGCTGAGAGAGCAATTCATCCACCTGCAACTTAAAGGCATTGGACTTGAACACTCCACTAGCAACGGCAAGCTCAGCGGTTGGGGCATGCGATCGCGACCGGCTTTGCGTCCATTTGACTCCATTTCTGGCAGGTTGTTGAGCTCCATCGCTCACGCTTAGCTTTCTTCGCTTTGCGGTGATTTCTGCCATGAAAAAGGCCAAACCTGTGAGCAGGTATTGGAATTGAAGTAAACAGAGGCGATGAAAGTAAATACCGCTGAACGTCAAGCCCAGCGAAAATGCCTTTGTGGCCTGCCGTCGTTATGGCGGTTTGTGAAATCCTTCCCAAATTCCCCGTCTTCTTGTCGCTGGGATGGTGTTGGAGACGGTTTGGAGGCTCCACCAACCCTTTATTTTATTTTATTTTTTTTTTTTGCGCAGAATAGCGGCGTATTGTACGGTATTCCGTATGTTACGGAAATATGCCCAGGTAATATATTACATCGTTACAAAATGAGTATGATACTCATAGAACCCTGTTCAAAGAAGATCCCCAAAAGAATTCCAAAAATAATAAATAAGTAAATAAGTAAATCTTTATTGTGCTTATATGTGTGTATCTTGTTTCTCATAAGTTCACAAAGTTAACATGGGTCCATGGACCTAGATGTTTTGGCGGCGTAATCTATATATGAGGGACCCGGGCTGACTCTTTCTTATCAATCTCTGCACTTTTTGCCCCTCACTTTTGTATATCATTTTTTCTTTTCCCACTCTTCAGCGACGAGTACAGCGCAATCCGGTGGTGGTTCGTACAGAATAGTACTCGCGACAATGCCTGCTGTATGCTTTTGAATTCCTCCTTGAATTGAAGCGCCTTTGTTCCCGCCTTCTGCGCTGCTTTCTGATCGTCCGGGGATGGTAAATCAACTACCAGTGGGAGGACCTGTCCCTCCAGAAACTGACCATGTATGTTCGCATAAAGAATAAGTGAAATTACATTCAATTTTGTAATGTTATCTAGAAGGGCTTTCAGCCATGGACTCTGCTCTCTTGGTTGGTTGCGAACGCGAAGAACCCCTGGACAGTGAAACGAGACAAATAAAATAATTCGCTTTGTCGCATCATCTACTCTCATTATCTTCTCAGTATCCAAATCGTCTTTCCAGATATATACTAACATAGCGGATATAGGCTGTGAGTGTCTCCCTCCCGACATGGGGAGCCAACATTGGGTATGAAAGGGGCGAAAAATGGGTAATAGATGCCATGACCAATGGCTACCCACGCTTCTACATCCACAAGAGCATCCGGGCGCTAGTGGCAGAAGTTGTCCGCCGCTTCGGTACGCCCGGGGAGGATTCGGCCACATTGTTCCCGTCTCGTAAGACTGCAGACAGGTGTTACCAGTTCATGACGTCGCGGCTACCAGCTGAGGAAGCACGAAAGCTTCGCGTTATTAGCCTCCTGCCGCCACGGAGACAGCAGCAGCAGAAGCAGCCGCTTTCAGATGAGGGTGACGGTGGTAAAGCAAATCCGAATATCGCATCGTCTCTGTTTTGCGTTTTTTATCCATCCGCACAAAGCAGCGTTGCAAAGGAGGTATGGCAACACACGGGTGATGGGATATCAAGCCGCCGAAGCGAATTCTGTCTGAAGGCCTTGGAAGATGGATATTTAATCGAAGAGAGCCGGCTGCAGCAGCGGGACGAGCCTACAACTCAATGGCCGCACAAGGGGCCGAAGCGGTATCAACGAAATGGGTCTCTAGGGAGCATCAGCAAGGACTTGACATCAACACAGCCACAACATCTACTGCAGAAAAGCGAAATCCCCTCTTCTATGGAGTTTGACCAATTCATTGAAGAGCGGTTTGGCCGTAACTTGAACCTGGCACATGCCAATAATGCCAAGCTCGCGGTTCGGAGACGGATTGCTGGCTCATTGACTTGCAATGGTGAGCTCAGCGAAGCACTGAAATCTGCATCCTCGGATGGGCGGATTTCCGGGTTGGCAGAAGAACACGTCTTCCTCTTTCCCTCGGGCATGAGTGCGATCTTCAACACCCATCGCATGCTAATGGCTGCCCGGGGTCCGATGAAGAGCATATGCTTCGGCTTCCCTTATGTGGATACGTTGAAGATATTACAGAAATGGGGCCCTGGTGTTCAGTTTTATGGGCATGCATCGTCTGAAGAGCTAGATGATCTTCAGAGACGGTTGGAGTCAGGGGAGCGATTCCTAGCGCTCTTCACCGAATTCCCTGGGAATCCCCTACTGAAGGCCCCAGATCTCGAACGTATTCGAGACCTAGCGACGAAATATGACTTCGCCGTGGTGGTGGATGAATCTGTTGGTAACTTTATCAATGTCAACGTTCTCCCATATGCCGATGTGGTCGTGAGCAGTTTGACGAAGGTTTTCAGTGGAGACAGCAATGTTATGGGCGGCAGTGCAGTGTTCAATCCGCATGGGCAATATTATCAGAAGATGAAGGCGGTGCTTGAGACGGAGTACGAAGATAATTATTGGGGAGAAGATGCCATTTTCCTCGAGCGAAACAGCCGGGATTTCGTATCGAGGATTGAGCGCATTAACGCTGCTACTGAGGAGATCACCGCACAGTTAAAAGCGTCGCCTTTGAGTAAGTACCGCTTTCGAAAGGGCTCAGGACTTTAACCCAGGAAGTATAAAACTAAAATCACAGGACTAATAATCATTTTAACAGTCAAGGACATTTACTACCCAAAATACAGCCCAACTCGACATTGGTACGATAAATGCAAGAACCCAAACGGAGGGTATGGGGGTCTATTCTCTATAACTTTCCACTCAAAGGAGCAGGCGGTTGCCTTCTACGACTCCTTTGAAGTCATGAAGGGTCCCAGTTTAGGCACGAATTTTACACTTAGGTATTTCCCCCCCTCCTAGAAAGCGTACCTCTAGACAAGATATCCACTAACATAAAGGTGCCTTTGGAAAAAAAGCTCTCCCTACGTGATCCTAGCTCATTACGAGGAATTGGAGTGGGTGAGTCACTTCGTATTCTCCATTTACTACCTCAATATATATCTTTTCATACCAAAGGGAAAAAATCCACTCACATATAATCTCCCAGGCGAACTCACTAGGCGTCCCTACAGAGTTAATAAGAACGAGCGTCGGACTTGAGGATCCTGTGGACCTTCAGGCTCGCGTCGACCGTGCCCTTGCAGCGGCCGCGAAGGTCTCGAATAAGTCGTGAATAAAACGTTTGATATTTCTCCTAGATTGGAGGGCTGGCTTTCGGGAAACTCCAGGGGAGGGTAGCCTTCTCGGGGCATGTTAAAGGAAGGAAGGGATCTTGAGACCTACAGAGAGACTCCTTATTCTTATTCTATCGCGTTGGAAACGCGCCTCCCCGAAAACGGAGTTGTCAGTTACGATGGGGTATCGGTTCTGCGCGGTATATTTCCCTGATAAAAACGTTTTTATTTGAGCCTTTGGCTTGTTTTGTTTTGTGTGAAAGTGAAGGGTATCCACATACGCGACCGTTTTCTTAGGAAAAATGGAAAGTTGACGGAAACCCAACTCAATTTGTATATGGATGGCGCATCATGAGTCGAGTTGTGAGAGTTTTTCTTCGTTGCTTTATTGCCTCGTCTTCATTTTTCCACGGCCAATACTTAGCCAGGGAATTTAAAAATGGGAAAAGAGGGATACCAAATAATACAATACAATTTCCCATTTTAGAGAGTTTAAAATTTGAGAAGGGAGGAAAAGGGGGTGGGGGGGATGGGTATATAATTTCAACAATTATCGGGTATGACAATATAAACATCCAGTCATCGACCCGAGATTTACCCTAGAAGACGTGACTTTCAATCTATGAAATGCGAGGAGAAGTGGTGGGCGAACTGATAAAGTATATCGACAGATAGATAGATAGATAGATAGATAGATAATAGAAAACAGACCGCTGTTCAATTTAGCCAGCCAACTTGAACATAATTCCTATAAGGATGGGATTTGAATTATACGGTCTTCCGGTAGAGTGGCGTACGCAAGGATTTCTCCTAGGGGAATCAGAAAAGAGGAGCAAGGGAAACGAAATAAAAATATTTCAGAAGCGGACATTGAGTGAAAACGCAAATGTCAAACTACAAGAAATAAATAGCTCGAAGGGACCAAGCTAGAACTAGACAAACAGATCATTCATGAAAATTAAAAGAAAAAGAAAAAAAAAAGAAAAAAAGAAAAAAAGAAACTGAATGAGTCCTCCCAAAGTGTTCTGTTGTATCAAAAATGTTATGGGAAACATGACAGCACAACCCGAGTTACGAACTTCCCGAAAAGCAAAACCTCAGAATTGAAAAGTACGAAACAACACCCATCTACCCCCTCTTTGATTAAAATCGGCTAGTCAAACGGAGAGTATAGCATTAGGAAAAAAGAAGTAACGATGAGAGGCGAAGCAATGGAAAAAGGAACAGAAAAATACAAAACGAAAAATACAAAGGAGCATTGAACCTCTTCCAAGAGTGGTGGATGAGTGACTATGACTATTTGAAAGGGCGATCATATGTCCCATCATCATTTCCAACAGCGCTCATGGGTTGACTGCGGAATCCACCAAAGTCGCCGGAGCCAGTCCGCCGGAGGGCCTGCCGCATGGTTTCGACACTTAACTCACCCCCAAAGGTGCTGGGAGGGGGGCTATGGCCGCAGAGCCGGGGGCTCCCCGCAACTCGGGTCCCGCAATTGGGAGAGTTGTCCAAACCCTTTGTAGAAGGCGATACGCTTGTTGGCGGTGACGTACCGAAGCCATGGGACGAGACCGGAGAGCGTATTGGGGATGGAGAGCGATTCTGCGTGGCGAACAATGCGGCGTTGGTCGACAGACCTGCCATGTACATAGAATCGCGGTTTGAGGCATGGTCTGTTTCGGCATGTTCGCCGTTGACGACGTCGGCGAATGATACGAAACTTAGGCGCTGGACGTCGGATGAGTCCAAGGCGCCGTAGTTTGAAACCGAATCTTCTACGTCTGGGGGTATATGTGGGTTGAGATCGTCATGCCAAGACGACGTCATCGAGTGTTCAAGTTGGCCACCTGTCACGCTGAGTGACGCTGGCTGGTGGAAGTTATGGGTAATGATTTCGACGGAGTCTGGATCAAGATGCTTGTCGGTTAAAGCCGCAGACGAGGCACCAAGGATAGGGGGGATATGGTTTTCTGTCATGATATGTGAGGGTATAGATGGTGAGGCTTGCGCTGGAGAAAAATCTTCCTGGACATTCCGTTCAAAAATTTGCGATGAAGCAGGGGAGTGCAGGCGCGGAGAAGCAGAACGAAATCCGCGATTAGGAGATGACGGAGATATATAGGGATTTCTAGCACGATGTGGAGATGCGGATGGTTGAGTCGAGTGGAGAGAATTAAGAGGGGAGACAGGTCTCATGGTGGTTATGGGGTTAGGGATGTTGGATGGGCGTTGTTGCGATTCACTCTTCTCAGCTGCGCCTGATTCAGGGTTCTTCTTTGGTTTGAGTCTCCATTCCTTATTCTCTTTTTTGTTCATTGCGTCCACCTTGTCCTCCTCTGCCGGGATAATATTTGGTTGGGGAATTCGTGGTAGCGCTTGCTGTGGTTCAGATACGGATAGAGCCGAAGTTACTGGCAACTCGTTGACAGGAGTTGTATCTGAGGTTTTGTCGGTTGATTGATTTGCTGCAGCCATGACTGCTTAAAGGATAGAAGTAATGGAATAGTCGAGACACAATAGTGGTGTGCAGAGTAAGGAACTCTCGCAAATAGAGACCCAACGACTTTGCGCAAAGGGGAAACTTCTCTAGAAACAGTGTTTCAGATTGGGGGGCTTAAGAAACACAAGTATTGATAGTTCCCCACTTCAGTGGAAGACCAAAAGGGAGAGAGCGTGTCTGTGTGCTGTGTGTGTATTCGAAGAAACGAGATCTTGATAAGGGAACACGATGGAATAGATGGACGTTGTCTGCAGGCAGAGAGATATTGAGAAGTGCAAGAAGCGGCAGCTGGTGGCTTGGGACAACGATGGGGGGGGGGGAGAGTTGCAATATGTAGTTGGTGAGAATAATGAGAGTCAGACTCAGCAGCGAAGGCGTTGGGGCCTTGGTGTCAAGTGGATCAACGACGTCATGCTGGGAAAAAGGGGTAATATTGAATGGAGTGTGCGGATGCAGGAGAAAACCGACAAAGGATATTGAGGAAAGGGATGGGGCGGATATAGAGGAGGCGCAGACGGAGAATGAAGAGGATGAAGGGGATGAAGGGGACGACGAAGACGCAGAAGAGGTTGAGCCGGAGCTGGAGATGAAGTTGAGCGTTGAAGCGAAATGATGAGGCTGAGGATGGTGAGGACTCTGGGGTGTTTGTGTGCGGTACGTGTGTATTATTACACGCCTCAGGAGACGGAAGGGCTGCTGTATTGTAACGTTATTTCATGCAGCTCGCCGTATTTCTCTATGAAGGCGGCGGAATAATGTCTTCTCACAACATGATCGCATAGAAATGCACACCTATTGGAACGGGCATCATTGAACGCTGTACCTAGATAGGGATCCGTAATTAAGCCCAATATCTATTCATATTATCGTCCCTAGGACAGCGGTATCTCAAGAGTTACAGCCCGTAATATGGATGGATCCGTGCCCTTCTCACATGATCGATATCCCAATCCGGCTAAGCGTCTGTACAATTTCTGCCCGTTGTCAATTTCTCTTCCGCAGTCGATTTTGATATTTGACTCGTTGTCTCTGCGACCGTCTCAACACCCTTTCGTATCCCAATCTCCTCTGCTATCCTCTTACTGTGTCGGACTCTGCCATGTCTCCTGGATGCTGATCGTTGTTCCCTTGAGGATTTCCCTATCGGCAAGCAGCCAATCCAAAATCCCTGGGTCTCCTAGAATCCCTTCCGGCAAACATACCTACTTTACATATCTCTCCATCCTCTTTTAGAATGGCTTGTCCCGTCACGTATTCCCGGCGCAATATCTTGATTCTGCCATTCTTACTTCCATCGTGGTCGGAATCAGCTGCTTCAACCGTTGTATGCCGGAGATACCAGTCAACTTTCCGTCGCCTGAAGCAACGCCTACGAGTGAAACCTGATGCCTCATTCAGCCCTCTCTCTGCTAATTCGCCTGAGCGAATTATCTACAATCCTCCCTCCAGTGCCCCTTCAGTATACCACACCCCTACCAAATTCCTCCCACCAGATGACGTCCGCCGGAAACTGCGCGCCTCTTCGTTCCCTGGAGACCCACAGCAACAACAGCAAAAGCACTCACAACTCCCACCGGTCTTTCGACAAAAAAGCCAAACCAAAACCATCTTGGGTGAACAGGAGATAGCGGAAATGCGCCAGCTACGGCTAGAAGACCCCATGAAGTGGAGCAGATATGCGCTGGCTCAGAAATTCGGATGCAGCACCCATTTCGTCATGCAGGTGTGCGATGCTGGTCCGCAAAAGAAGGCTATCCAGCAGCAGGTCCTTGAAGCTATCAAATCGCGCTGGGGCAAGAAGCGGACGATTGCTAGGGAGGATAGACAGCTCCGGAAAGAGTTATGGGCATCGGATCAATAATCTATTTATTCGGGCCGCTATACACCTTAGCTAGGTCGGCCTCATCGGGAGTTATTATTTGTGGAGGTCGCAGCTACTGTTTGGAGTGGAGATTGAGAGATTTAATGTCGAAGGCGGGCGAGAGGACACAACTCTGCTCCCCATAACTTCTGTATACTGGGTGGTTGCGGGTGGTGAGGAGAAGGACGAGTAGGACGAGGGAATGGTCATTGTAGAACTGATCACTGTCCCATTTTCTTTTCCCCCGTCCATTTCCGTCCCTAACTTTTGCTGTTAGATTTCCTGTATTTTTTCCCTTATGTTTCTGTACAGCATATTATCTATCTTCTGCCCTCAATGTATAAATATAGAACACTCAAAAAAGCTTAATCCTTTGCTCCAAACAGACGCTGATATCCTTAGATTGTAATCACGATGATATCAAGAAAAAGAAAAACATAAATTAATCAACCCCATGCTGGCGCTACTCGCAGCACGAAACTAGCTATTCAGAAAAGACAACTATTATCAAATCTAGCAGAGAAAAGTGGAAGATAAACAATACCGATGCAACCTCGTTTTTCTCGCCGTCAGCAATCGGACGTCCTCGTCTCCTGACCTTGCCGCATCTACCCAGAACATCCCGCCAAATGCTCCCCGCCTCGCTTCCCCTCAGTCGCATCGCAGCATCGCTCCCTGCCATCAAACACGGTACGGCGCATTTGATCATCCCTCCATTGCTCCACGCTCCGAGGTATTTCAGTGCTCATAGGCTCTTTTCCTTCTCTTCACCTTCATCCACTTTCTCAACTTTCGTCACAACACGCTCCTCCAGCTGTCGTACCGTCAACAGTCAACAACCTGCTTCGCTCACCGCAAGAATCCACAAGAGAGCCTTCTACGCAAATATCGACGATCCCAAGATGGCACCTCAGCTGGAACCGTTTTTCAAGGAGTGAGTTATGGAGATAGAACATATTTTTTCCCACTGAATCCACTGATCCGTGGAGGATATGCCGGTTGCTGATATCAAGGTGTACATTGCCTTACCATGTAGGGTTGACAACCTCCAAGACCACTTCATTGATCGTATGTGCGATGACCCAATCCTATCTAGAAGCTACAGGCTTGGATGACTGCTAATTAATTCCCCTCGTTTTGATACAGGCCTGAGAAAAGCTGTTGCTATCCCGTCAATTTCTGCCCAGGATGACAACAGACGGGATGTTGTCAGAGTACGTTGCTATACCTCCACAGCCGATGTGTGCCGCTGCAATCCTCAAAAGGCATCACATTTTCTAATTACTGCTTATTACTACAGATGGGAGAATTCCTTGTCGATGAACTCAAGCGTCTGGGAGCTGAAGTTGAGATCCGACAACTAGGGAAGGAACCTGGACGGCCTCATCTGGAACTGCCCCCTGTCATCCTCACCCGCTACGGCAACGACAAGAACAAGAGGACCATTCTCGTCTATGGTCATTACGATGTGCAGCCCGCCCTTCGTGAGGATGGCTGGAACACGGAGCCCTTCACCCTTACAGTCGATGAGAAAGGCAGAATGTTCGGTCGTGGCAGCACGGATGACAAGGGCCCCATCATGGGTTGGCTAAACGTCATCGAAGCGCACCAGAAGGCTGGAGTCGATTTCCCCGTCAACCTGCTCGGCTGCTTTGAGGGTATGGAAGAGTACGGCTCGCTGGGGCTCGAGGAGTTCGTAAAAGCCGAAAGTAAGGCGTTTTTCAAGGATGCTGATGCTGTATGCATCTCTGATAACTACTGGCTGGGTACTGAGAAACCATGTCTCACCTACGGTTTGCGCGGTTGCAATTACTACTCGCTCACCGTCTCCGGCCCGGGACAGGACTTGCACAGCGGCGTCTTTGGCGGCACGGTCCATGAACCTATGACGGATCTGGTCATTCTCCTCTCCAAGCTGGTTGATGCTAAAGGCAACATCCAGATTCCAGGCATAAACGAGCTCGTTGCTCCACTGACAGAGGATGAGAAGAGCTTGTACACTAACATCGGTTTCACCATGGATAACCTGTACGAGTCTCTTGGCAACACCACCTCCATTTTCCCAGACAAAGAATCCACCCTCATGAGACGATGGCGCTATCCATCTCTCTCCGTCCACGGCGTGGAAGGCGCTTATTCCGCGCCGGGTGCCAAGACAGTTATTCCCGCAAAAGTCATTGGAAAGTTCTCCATCCGTACCGTGCCCAATATGGAGAGCGATGATGTGGACCGATTGGTGTTTGATTATGTGAAGGCCGAGTTCGCCAAATTGAACAGCAAGAATACTATGGATTGCTCGCTGCAGCATGGTGGGAAGTGGTGGGTGGCTAGCCCTAAACACTGGAATTTCCAGGCTGCGAGTAAGGCTGTTAAGCAGGTATTTGGTATGGAGCCGGATATGACGAGGGAGGGCGGGAGGTACTTTTGATCCCCTTTTCCTTTTCCATTGTGTCGTTTTGTACTCGAATGAACATTAATTTTTAACTAACTGTAACACAATTAGCATCCCCATCACCCTCACTTTCGAAGAAGCCACTGGCAAGAACGTCCTTTTGTTGCCCATGGGCAGCTCGACGGATATGGCACATTTCCACCAACGAGAAGCTCGACAAGCGCAACTACATTGAGGGCACTAAGTTGATGGGCGCTTATATGCAGGTACTCCTTATGACATCGTCCTGTAACGAGTAGACAGTAGACAAACTTTCTGTGTTTTTTATCTTATTTTATCTGTTACACTTGGTATTTGTGTCCGGGAGGGATGGAGGTTGATATTTACTGTACAGTTAGTTTTCACTTTGAACTTAGTAGATGTCCTATAAGTAGCATGTAGCATGATATAACTACAACTGATCATGAAAGTACCCAGGAATGGTTTTTCAGGTGTCAGCAGGCGATTACGGTTTATGTGTTCTAGAGTTCATCTGCATGGTTGATGAGACATTCTTTGGCCGAAAATCGTATTTTCCCAAGCAGCTACTTGATTGAATACTTGCCTGCAGCGTACGCCTTGTCAGACATCGCCTGGATAAATTTTGTATGCAATGTGTGGGATAATGTCGATGCATCTGATAAATCTCAATCGGGAAATAATGAAGTCGCTATCACGTGGTTCCACGATGCGCTCGGTTCCGTACGCGACGCGACATGAATTTACCAACAACGAAAAGCGCTTGACTCAACATCTGCTCGGCACTCAGAACAACTGCACGGGGAACTGGGATGTCAGGATTATTGTGATTCATAAGTAACTCACAAAATCATTTTCATGACTTGTCATTTGACAGCTTCCATTTCTCTCCATGGCTCCGATCAAGCGGAGTCGAGTCGATCAGCATTATGATCCCTCCTCGAGTGCGCTGGTAAGTTCACAGCTTGGCCCGGAGTGAAATTTAAGAAAACATTGAATTGGGTCCCCCCACCCCATCTCTCTTCGAGTCCTCGAAAAAATAAAACAATCCAGCGCTAAAACATTCTCCCATTTATCTACAGAGAAAGAAGGTGCGCACTTCAGACGTCCTGACAGCCCGGGGCGCCAGTGACAGCGACAGCGACAGCGATGATGACGCCGCCAACTCTTCCAATTCAGATATGTATGATTCCGCGGCAGAATCCGCCTCTGAGCGCAACGGAGCAGACCCCGCCCACACTCCCCACGACCCGGCATTCGAATCCGACTCCCAACTCGTCGAACCAGACATAGACGAGGACGCCATCGAGCGACGCGCCAGCCAATACATCCAGAAAAAATTTTCGCAAAACATAGAAAACGTGCCCGCTGAACATGGCATCATCGAGCGGGTAGATTGCTACAATTTCATGTGCCACGAGCATTTCTCCGTCGACCTAGGCCCATTGATAAATTTCATCGTGGGCAAGAATGGGAGTGGGAAAAGTGCTATCCTTACGGCCCTCACGCTCTGTTTGGGTGGAAAAGCGTCTGTGACGAATCGAGGTCAGAGTTTGAAGAGTTTCATTAAGGAGGGAAAGGAGTATGTGCGCCCTTTTTTTCCCCCCTGTGATATGTCATTAAGATTAACTGCGCGCACATTTGCTAAACCTTTTAATATTCTTCTTTTAGCTCTGCGACTATTGTGGTTCGCATCAAGAATCAGGGAGATAGTGCATATAATCCGAACGAATTCGGAAACTCAATCATCATCGAACGTCATTTCTCCAGAAACGGCTCGAGTGGATTTAAAATCAAAAGTTCCTCCGGCCGTGTTGTATCCACGAAGAAGTCCGAACTTGACTCCATCACCGACTATTTTGCCCTCCAGATTGACAATCCCATGAATGTCCTCTCTCAAGACATGGCCCGCCAGTTTCTAAGCAGTTCCAGCCCGTCGGAAAAATACAAATTTTTTGTAAAAGGGGTCCAACTAGAACAGCTGGATCAGGATTACCGCTTGCTTGAAGAGTCAATTGACCAGACGGAAGCGAAATTGTCGATTCATTTGGACCAGATCAAGGATTTGGAGACTAACAGGAACAACGCCAGGGCAAAACTCGCGCTATCGGATAAGAATGAAACCATGCGGGCCAGAGTGAGGAACTTACGAGCTCAGATGGCGTGGGTACAGGTTGAAGAACAGGAAAAAGTTCGTAAATAGAAGTATATATATTTTTATATAATGAGTATTGGGATAGTCATATCTCGGGCTAACCTACGGAAATAGAAATCGAGATGCGTGCGATGCACAAACTTGCGGAAGCTACTAGGAAGATCGCAGATTTGGAGGCTGAAGTTGCGAAAGCTGATGAGCTTTATCAAGCGGCAGATCGTGAATATGGCATAGCTGCTGAAGCCGTTCTAGCCGCAAAATCTGAACTGGAAGCCCAAGCGGATCGCGGGAAGGTCGCAAAGGAAAGTATGAATGAGATTGTGAAAGAACGCCGCGAGCTTCAGGTACGTCAAGTAATATTTGGTTAAATGATATTGTTTGGTAATTAATTCCGGTGTCTTTTTTACGTTCTCAAGGCGACACAACGCACAATCCGCGAATGCCTGAAGACTGCCGAGTCAGCTATCGCAGAGACAGAACGAAAAATAAATGAGGAAAAGAAGCGACTTGAGGATTTAGACGGCGGAAACCACGCTAGGAGGCTGGCGGAACTCGAGCAGAGAAAATCCCAAGCGGAAGAGGCGCTCAATACGTACAATGCCCACAGGAAAGATGTGAATCGGCTACAAGAGGACATCAACAATGCTGAGCGAGAATACCAAGGGAAGCGTGAACCTGTCAACAAACAGCGGTCTGATATAGAGCAAACTGAAAACCGACTTCACAGCCTCACACGGGATAGAGGACAACAGCAGAACGGCTTCCATGAAAAGATGCCCATGTTGTTAAGGGCTATTGAACAGGAGCAGTACAAGTTTTCGAGAAAACCTGTCGGGCCATTGGGTAACCATATACGACTGTTGAAGCCGAAATGGTCTGGGGTCCTCGAAAGCTCGCTGGGGGCAAACCTAGCTGGGTTTGTGGTAACGGCGAAAAGCGATTCCAACATTCTATCGAGCATCATGAAACGGGTCGGATGGTAGGTTTTAAAAGACTTTACTGACTTTGCGACGTGCTTGATCTGTATGTTAATTTTCATCCGCATTTAGTGAATGTCCTATCTTCATCGGGAATGATATTGGGAATATGGATACGTCCCCCAATGAACCAGACCCTCAATTCGACACGATGTTACGTGTTTTAGAGGTAAGGAACCTCCAAAGATAGAATTCACGATGTTGAGTTTCATTACTAAAATCATTTCAGATCGATAACGATTTGGTTCGGCGGCAGCTGGTTATAACAAATGGCATTGAACAGGTGCTTCTCATTGAGAACTTGGAAGATGCTTCGGTTGTAATGTTTGACGGCGAGCGGCCGAGAAACGTGAGGCGATGTTTATGTATCGACCAACGAGACCGACGAAGAGGGATTCACTTGTCCTATAGTCGGACGGGGGAGCCCACGCAATCTCCAGTCCAAGCATATTTAGGACGACCTCGAATGAAAACCGACATTGAGTCCCAAATCAAGTACGTAGCCATTTACGCACAATAAGAAAACTAGACCGCCAGTTACTTACTCATTGCCTCATGTAGGATACAGCAAGATGCTGTCAGTAGGTTGAAGCAGGACCTCCTCGAATTGGAAACCCAAGAACGCTTAGCGCGCAACCACCTTGAAAAATGCAAACAGGCAGTCGTTAGACATAGCAGACAGCAGGAGCAGCTAAAGATTGCCTGGCAACAGGCGGAAGATCGCGTTGAGGAGCTTCAAAGTGCAATTGACGGAGATGCAACTGAAGACGGCAAGCTTGATGCATTGCAAACATCGCTGCAAGAACATGAAGGAGAGAAACGAACCCACGAGAGTTCGTTTGAGGATAGCGTCAATAAAATGGACAGCATAATGGAGACTCTAAAGGAGAAGAAACGAGAAGTGACCGAGATCGAAATGGAGATCGCTGAGTATCGCAAAAAGGTCGAAAATCTTGAAGCCAAAGAGTCGAAAACCCTGGAGAAGCGGAGAAAAGCTCTCGTTGATAAAAACGTGGTTATTGATAAGCTTGAGTCCTTGCAGGGGGATAAGGCACATATCGTGAGGAAGCGCCAGGAACTTGGCGATATCATTTTGGACTTCACTGCCAAGGCAAGTTCGGTTTCTCCACGTGTGGCTGTCTCTGAGGGCGAGACAGCAAATAGTCTTGATAAGAAACTTGTGAGACTGAAGAGGGATCTTGATCGATTTGATAAAGAGTATGTATATTTCTCATTTTTGCCAAAGGGGAAAGGGACAGGAATAAGAGCTCTGCTAATGCCGTCTAGTTTGGGAGATCGGGAGAAGATTGCCACCGAAGCAGCCGAAGCAGAGGAAAAATATGAAAGTGCTAGGCGCCAGGTTGCTGAGCTTGAAGAACTCGCGCAGGTAATCACTTCCATGATACAAATTTTCGTCCCAATCTTAATCTAGCCTTGTGCCTACAAAACCCTAACTAACAATTCTATAGAGGTTCAAGATTACATTAAATAACCGGCGAAAACGATGGGAGAATTTTCGCTCCCTCATCACTGCGCAGGCTAAACTCCAGTTTACCTATCTGCTGTCCGAGCGAAGTTTCCGCGGCCAGATTCTATCAGATCATACGAAAAAATTGCTTGATGTCCATGTCGAGCCGGATATCACCAAGGAGAGTGCCAAGGGCAGAAATGCTAGGACTCTATCTGGAGGAGAAAAGTCATTCTCGCAGATATGTCTTTTGCTCTCGCTGTGGGAGGCCATGGGGTCACCGATCCGCTGCTTGGATGAATTGTATGTGATGTCATGACTGATTGATACCCTTACTTACCGCGATTCATTTTTTGTTTACATACTAACTGGCTTTTTTTCTCTCCCACGTGTTAGTGACGTATACATGGACTCTATCAACCGGCGCATGAGTATCGAGATGCTGGTAGGTTTCCCCCGTCCCGCGCCTGCTTTTGTGTCGTCTTGTATCTTCTGTGTTATTCTCTGGACTGGCCCCGTGGTAATAAAATAATCAATAGATGATAGCAGCAAGGCGGTCCGTTGGGCGGCAGTTCATCTTCATTACCCCAGGTGCGAGACACGAAATCCAGCCTGCGCCAGACGTTAGAATCAAAGAGTATGTTATTTTCTTCTCTCTGTACCCGAAATCGTGACCCTGAAACTGACGTGAGATTTCCTTTTCTTTCTTCTCTATCTAGACTTGCCGAACCAGAACGGGGCCAAACGACGCTTCCGTTTGCGTGAGATTTATTTAAGAATCGCTGGCTCTGTCATTATTTTATTTATTGGTTTATTGATTTATCTATACCCCCTTATATCATCAATAAATACCGTACTGGGCGGGTGGTTTGTTAGTAGACCTTTTTATTTATTTTTTTGTATTTCTATTCCTTTTTTTTTTATTTTCTTGTACAGTACATATTTACAACTGCATCCATTTTATGATTTCAGTGCCAAGATTTGCTCCATTGTCCCATGTTTGTTATTTAGGGTCTAATTGGTTTTCCTACTGTGTGTACAGATCTGTAGATACATGGCTGTTTCTCACACACAACAGAATATAAATCAATTGGGAGCAACTCGTTTGACAGGTGTTATCATGAAATTTGACACGGGTTCAAATGCTCTGCGACCAACGCCACCCCCGCTGGAAAAGAACTGTTGACGTAACTTTAAGTTTTTGCAGGAAAATAATAATAAAAAAAAAAAAAAAAATTCACCGGGAAATTGCCGATGCTTGGATACAACGCCAGCCAAACCAAGCAAAACCCACTTGGCATCAAATAAATTGGTCAAATCAGCCTGCTTGGACCATATAAATATAGTATATAAATGTGGAAAAAGGTAAAATCTCAAATCAGGTGGCTAAATGAGGCGTGGGAAGGAGGGTTGGTAAACTCCTATACATTTATTTAGTTAGTTATTCCTATGAACACCGGCTTGGCTACTCTGCTAGCCAAGAGGGGAAGGGGAAGTTTCTATCAAGTTAACTCCCCATCTCTCTGAAGGGCTAAACTGCTGCTGATGTCGCCGCACAAGCCCGATGGATCATCATCATCATCACCATCATCACCATCACCATCCCTATAACCGAGTTGCATTAGACAGTTTAACCAAAGGAAAAACCGGCAGGCCAAAGGGAATAAGAAAGCGAAAAAGAAAAGGAAAAGAAAAAGGAAGCGACACAGTTGCAGGTCGGAGTGGTCTTTTGTTCGGAGCCATGAGATGGAAATTGCCCAAAGGAGCCGTCTATACACATCCAATAAATTAATAACCAATACAACAAAGGAGTATGCTCCAAAAGGGGAATAGATAAGGATGCCCAAGATGAAAAAACACTCCCAATATTCACAATAATAATACCAATAATAATATAATATTCCCGGTATTCGTCGTCTCGCGAAAAAGGGGGAGACGTGAATTAAGAAAGGTGAAAAATAGAATATGTGTAGAGGAGGTGGTATGACATGTTACCGTCCCGCGTAGTTATTGCTGCTTCGCCCAATCGTCCCGGTGTTTCGATTGGCTCCCGTGCCTACATATGAATTCGTTCGCGTACATGTTATACCTAGAGAGTAAATCCGGGGCTGTGATTTGGTATTGATGCATGAAATTAAAGTGCGCGGCGAGTGCTTTGCCTTCGATAAGAATATCTATATTGAACACGGGGGAACTGTGTCAGTGTCGGTGTCGCATTTGCTTTTCTTTTTGACACGAGTTGAATAATAGAGAGCGAGTGTTCATAGAATAGTAGCAACTCTTTATAATTACTCCCGACACATCTCCTCTAAAAACTCACGGCAACCCTTCTAGGGACCCAGGGGGAGAAGGGGGGGGGGGGGGGGGGGAGGAATATTGTCTTTACTCACGTCTCTGCAACTTCTTCGGCAAGTCCAAAACAATCATATCTTCATCCCCTTTATTATTGGGCCAATGCTCCACATCAGTATCCAGAATATCGTCTCCCAGAATCGCGAGGCAATTGATCCGAATCCGCTCGCCCTGCATATTCCAGGGCGGCTGGAATTTATATAGGTCTGTGGTATTCCGCTCCAGGTTTTCCAGCAGCGAATAATGCTGCTGCGCCGCAATCGCCCAGCTCTCATACGTAGGGCCCCAGAAGTCATACGTCAGGTTCGCGACAGGGGTGCGGTGGAGCGCCCTGTCGTCGTTGACACGGAGCCAGCGATGTTTGCCCCCCCCCGGGGGGTCTCCGTCCTGCGGCCATCTGAACGTGCTCGGGCCGGACCAGAAGGGGTGGCTGGAGGGACGCCAGTTTTCCGAACTACTGTGGTTGGTGTAAGTGGGATCTGCCTCGAGTTCAGGGAAGTATGGATGCAGAGCACCGAGGTGGAAGTGAAGGAAAGACAAGGGCGGGCCGTTGATGACGTTCGCGGAGACAGCAAAGCTGTCCGGGTATTTTAATTTGGTCGTGACCATATGTGGAATCGCATCGTCCGCGAGCCAAACCTAGGAGATTGAGGTAAGCGATATGACACCAAAAAGTGGATAAGACTTGTCAACGGGCTGTCCCTGTCGCGTAAGACTGGAGACATGGGAGAGGGGAGGCCACAAACAATATCATCGTCAATTTTGACATAAATCGTACCCCTCTGCACCACTCTCCAGAGTTTGGTATAGTCTGGCCATCCGACGGGCCTTTGTAGCGGAATTTTCTTATAGCGGGGGGACCTGGCAATGATACCATCGAGAAATTTGAGATCTTCTTTATTATTCGTATTGGCGAACCAAAGCACTTCATCTAGCCACCCGCCATTGTCTACCAGATTCCGCTACTCAAATTGTGAGCGAATGTAGGGTTAAGAAATAAAGATAAAAGAAAAAAAAATCAAAACCAACCTCAACATAGCAATTCATCGATGCCGCTCGATCCCGCCGCCCAAAAAACACCATGCCTGTAATATTGTAATTCTTAGGCTTAACAAGGGTCTCTACTTGCCCTTGTGGCCTCTGCTGTCCATGACTGTTGCTGCTCTCATAGTGCTCCTGCTGCAGGCCTATCGTGGGAGCAGATCTCCACGGCTGGCGATCCAGCGAGAACGACAACTTGATCAGACATAGCAGGACGGCGACGGCGACGACGACGAGAACGGCAGGCCTGCGAATTGACTGTGAGGAGAGCATGGAGGTGGACGAGTTGGCGTGTGACCCACCATGAGTCGAGGAAGCGGGTATGGGAGGAGAGGAGGAAGAAGTGGGCAAAAGACGGGGACGGGAGGGAGTCGAGTGATGCCGCCGAGAAGGACAGTAACCAACTAAGCAGCCGGTAGCAGAAAAGGATCAAAAGAGGACAAGAGAGAGAAAGTAGAGGAGAAATCATAGCGAGAGACCGAGAAAAATGCGACCTCGATTGGGCGGGCGATCTGTTCGCCGCCGACTCGAGCGGAGCCGCCGTGTGGGAAGGGCAATCCAGAGTTCGCCTCATCCAGGAAGGAAAAGAGACCAAGAATGGCGACATCGCGCAGAGGCCAGTTGCTGGGCCAGTCGTTGGGCTGGTCGATATTGGGTTTGACAAGCGGGCGAATGTGGCGTCGGGCGGTGTGTTTAGTTCGAGACATGGCGGAGACACCAAAGATCGCGGGCTTGGGAGGTTCCGCGAGAACCAAATCTTGGAATGATCCATGGATACGAGTCGTCGATGATCATATACATATCTGTCTCGATGTCTGCACAGCGGATGTCTGGATGTATGGATAGATCTCCCCATCTATCCATCTATCTTGCTCCGGGCAGACGTGGCAGCACGGGGAGGGAAAGGCAAAACACATCGACCTGGCCGTGAATACTCTTCATAGCCCAACGGAACCAGCTGAGGACCTCGTATTCTGCTCATGAGCATGGCCTGATCCAGGAATCCAAGTGGTCGTTGGCGTTAGAGTTCCAATTGGAGTCGCAGGATGCGAGTTTGCGAGTTGTCGCATTCCATATTGTGGCGGACGTAAAGCTTGCGAAAACAGAATTTTCTGCCACCCCCTGAAAAATAGTAGCAAAACACTGCAAAAATAATCAAAATATCCACATATCTCTAGAATCATTCAAATATCATTCAATTCATTCAAATACACATCTTTATCATCAAATCTGTCAATATGTCTCACAACACTCATCATTCTACTGCTTCATAAGCTTGTAAAAGAACTTCAATTACTCTGTGTCTTCATCTGCTTAAATTGTCTGTTTTAAATATTTCAGATAATGATGAGAATTCAACTGATGATAAAAGAAGAATAAAAAGAAGAAAAAAAAGAAAAAAAAAAAAAAACCATAATTAAAAAATTTTTAATTTTTGTGAACATTTATTTTTAAATCTGAAATTTCATTCAGATTGTATGAATAGATGATTATTTATAAGATAAAGAAGTTTATAAAAATCAAGTTATGAAATATTACAATAAATGATATGATTGTCAATTTTTATTGTATTCAATATACTGTAAAAAAAATAGCTGAAAAGTATGTTACGAAGCAGAATTACAAAAAGATAAAAATTGCAAATTATATAACAATCATCTCACTAAATAAATATAAATTTTCAATCAAAATCACTTTTGAAAAAAAGACAGATTGAAAAGAGATTATCATTTTTTTAAAAAAAGTTATATAAAAAAATAAATGAATTTAATATTGAAATTATCATTGTTTTTAATTTTCTTAATATTTTAATTTTATTTTTAAACATCTTTGTAATATGCAGTTTTGCAGTTTTCATTAAAATGTTGAATTCACAATTAACAATTCAAGCATTGGCATTAAAAAGAGCATTAGATGTTAAAGAAGAAGTAATTTCATCATTTATCAAATCCTCTCAAATTTATGAAATATTTAATGATAAAAAGCTGCTGTCTATATGTACAAAATTCACAACCACTAGTCAGCAGCTGAAGAAGACTTGAAATCAATTATTAAATAAATATAATTCTTTACAAATTGAATATGAAATAATTGCTCATTGATATTGTCAAAAAAATGAATTATCATAACTTTAAGTAAAGCATTTATTGAATAGCTTTTAATGATACTTATATTCAATTTCTGAATAATGAGATTATCAGTTAAATAGATGATGTTGAATATGAACATACAACAGTTAAAAATCTCTCAAAAAAAAATAACAAAAATTTAATGAATAGAAAAAAGAAAAAGAAATGAAAAAATAAATATATCTCTATTTTTAATTTTTTTATATAAATATTTTAGATATCAGCAATTATATTCTCTTTCTCAACTTCTTTTTCATCTAATATTGTGTTTTCAAATGAGATAATCAATGTGATGGTGATGAAAAATATATGATGAAAGAAATGAAAATTATAAGAAGATTGAATTCAAATTTATCATTGAATTCAAATTTGCTGTTAAATTCAAATTTGCTGTTAAATTCAAATTTGTCATTGAATTCAAATTTATTATTAAATTCAAACCTGCTGTTGAATCTGAATCTGCCTTCTATTTGAAATAATTCAATCCCTATGTTTGATGAACACATAAATTTATTTATTGATAAGTTTTTCAATTAATTGATAATAGAGAGACTTTAAAAAGCAGAAGTTCTTTTAATTGCAAAGAGCATTATTTAAAATAAAGAATTTGAACTGAATCATATATAGATAATGATAAATAAACAAATGATTCAGTTGAATATTGAAATAAATATATTTTCAATAATAAAAGATGAATTAAAAAGTTCTATCTGACAATCATAGTTAAGGAAGATTAAATTGTTTTTATTTATTATTTATAATGATGACTGTAAATCTCATACTGCTTTTATTTCTGAATTTGAAATTTAAATATTTTATATCATCATAATTGAATTGCAATTTAAATCTTTTTAAATTTTATATTATTATTATATATGAGCAAATTTGAAATATTTTTTTACATCTTTTTTTTTTCATGAAATTTTCAACTGTATGATGTAAGAAGATTTTAAAATCTTTATTAAATTGATTCTCTAACTGACATTTATATTTTTTAATTCATTTTTTCAATGTGTGAAATGACTTTTTTATAGAATTATAATCAAAAGAATATAAAAATAAGAATAAAAATTCAATGTCAGCTTCTCTATAAAAATTTCATAATGTTTATGAATGATGAAAAGAGCAATTATTCATCATTAAATAATGATAATTTTATTAACATTTAAACAATATTCAGATATATACAAACTCATTGAATCTTTTTATATTATAGAATCTTTAATATATATCATAATCAAAATATTTATTAATATTTATTATAGATAAAATTAATCATTTGTGAAATTGTTTATAAAGTTTTTTAATATGATAAAAAAATTCTCTACTTGATCATTCATATCATTGATCTGCAGTATATTTATTTATAACACCTTCATTTAAAAAGATAAATTGATCAGATTAATAATGAATAATTTGATTACATCATTGAATTTAAAGTTCTCTACCACATTGACTGATCACAGATTCAATTTATATTAAATAAAATTGACAGATTAATAAATTCTATAAATGATAATTGTAATAATTAATCATTTTCTTTCATATCAAATTCAGTTTCTTCAATAATTTAAATATTGATTGAAAGTGGATATCAATATCAAATTCATTTTTTACAAAGCAAACAACTTCATTGTGATATGCAGTTGAATATATTTCAAAAATGTTATTCAAATCTGACAAAATATTCAGTGTAATTTTTGACTTTACATTTCATGTTGAATGAAGACTTCTAGCAGTTTCAAAGCAGTGAATATTTTGTTGAATTTGATATACAGTGGTCAGATGACACTGAATGGTTCATATAATTTGAGCAGATATATAATCATTATTTAGAAGGTGTATGATCTCATTGGTGGTAAATTCACTGAGCTGAGGGGGCATATTGGCAGATTTGATGATAAAGATGTGTATTTGAATGAATTGAATGATATTTGAATGATTTTAGAGATATGTGAATATTTTGGTTATTTTTGCAATGTTTTGCTATTATTTTTCAGGGAGTGGCAGAAAATTCTGTTTTCACAAGCTTTACGTCCGCCACAATATTGCTTTTTGCGATGAAACAGACAAAAGACATCCATCGCGTCTTCCATATTTCCCCTGCAGCAGCCCCACAGAGCGGGCTTCCTCCTCCTCCTCCTCCTCTTCCGCTTCCTGTTCCTCCTCTTGGTGGTTCCGAATCTTTGCAAACTCAGCGCCAGCTCGCCCACCGTAGCCCTTTGCAGGTTTCCCGGCGATGACCCAAGGATACTGCTCAACTCAAACGACGGCGGAAGGGAACAAAATCCGTTCGGGAACCGTGAGAGAAGATTACAGCTGTCACAAATGTGTATATACAGTTATACAATTGAGGTTATATCTATGTCGGCATGCATGTGTGCATGTATTTCTACGGGCTCGCTCGTCTCCTGCATCGCACAACTTCATCTGTAGCCAGCCAGTCGAGCCCAGGAGAAGCAGCAGAGAAAGATCCCATGGCCTGCTTCAATTCCTGAATCCCTCCGCTCGACGAATATCTTTTCACAGTAGCTATGACCTTTTTGACTGGAACCAGGGGCGAGATACCAAAACTCAGACTCTCTCGCCACCATATATATAGATAGGATTTGTAATAATGCTATCATTTTCTCTGGGTTCCTTCTGACAATGGAACATATAAATAAAATAGATGTATATACACGTGGCGCTTACAATTTTTCCAAAAATCAGTCGATCCTCCAGCCCCCTCCCTCCCACTTTTTCCCCCTCCTATTCATCAGCCTCGTCGTCCCAGTCTCCATGCGAGAAACTGAAGCCGTAGCGCTCGCTCATCCGCTTGATCTCATCCGCCGTGAGGGTACGGCAGCTGCTTGGCGGCAGCCACATATTTAGCTGATCTTCTCCGTCCTCCAGAATGCGGCGCTCCCCCGCCTCCGGATAGAAGAAGTAGACCATGGGGCAGAAGAAGTCGTTGACTCAGATACATGCCCCAGCCAATCTCGTCCAGCATGACGGACGCAGATCATGACAATGAATGACAAAAGTTGACGAGGGAAGCGGCAGCCAACGTGGAGCAGAAGCTAGCGATGTACTGTAGGTGAAAATGAAGGCCTGACGGCGGCCACCAACCTTGGAACCGTGCCAGGGATAAGGATAAGGCAGGCAAAGGTGATCGCCATGGAGAGCCGTACTAGCTGGCTGTTCCGGGCAGGGAGAGCTTGCGCGCGGCCGACCCGTTCAGTCAGGAACCAGGAGAGGCGGTTGCGGAGGTGGAATAGACGAATAGACGATCATGTTGACGCCGCCGAGGGGAATCGCCGTAAACGAGCATGCGGCGGAAATGTTTGAGTTATGCCCCCTTTGAAAACAAGCTGGTGATAATTGGGGTAGAGGAACGGAACCAAGATCGCCAGAGCTGCAGAAGTCAATCCCGGCTATGATCAAAGGGGTTGGACGGTTTGCCATAACGTACGCTCTGATGCAGTCCAAGCCCCCCAGAAGACAGGCGATAACTAACTGCCATGAGGAGTTTCCATTCCTTGAGTATGGAGTTACCATCACCACATGTTGTTCGGTCGCAGTCTCACTTCACCGTTCTTCCGCGTTCTAGGACGAGGATGTTCGAAACGGGAAACAGGAAAGGAGAGACTGGACAAAGCGTGCATTTTCTGCTGCCCTTGATGGATTTCCTCGAGGTTAGGCTCAGTGAGGGCTACACCCCATGGAAAACACTTTCTCCCTGTTGATCTGATTTGCCAGATCAAGCGATGGCGGCTACGTGCAGTGCAGACATCCCTGCACTGTTGGAGATTGATAGGATCCGCTGGGGGGTTGAGACGGTCATGACCCGCTGTCGCAAGGGAAGAATACATATGGGGTTGCTTGTCCACAATACAACACAATTATACTCAGGCCGGAATGTCACTGATTTAAACGTTCGCAGCCATAGAGTCGACTTCATTTGGGTTTGCCTCTCTCTCTCATGCACCGGGCCTTTTACCTCCTTGTTCTTCTCAACCGCTTGGCTATATATATATATGTATACTTCTGTCCTCACCCAGCCATCTTCACTGATCCCGCCCATCCCATCTGATCGCCCCAATTGTTTGCAAGAAGGTTGAGCTTAAGCCACATCAAAGAGGTAGTCATGGGGATTCTTCCCTACACATGTTGGCGAGGGGGCAGCTCGTTGGGATTCAGTATAGCATACTGAGTGGCATGATTAATGTTTACAGGGTCCGCGGTCAAGTTGCATTTCGACGCGCTTGCCATGCCAAAAAACCTGGAATCCGCGATTGTGCCCATACACCAAAGGGTTCAGAGTTCAGAGTCCCCATCATGGTCTACAGTCCCGGGCAGATAGAGGCCAGTCTACATCTGGGGAGGCAGTTATATCTCTCTCTTGAAGTAAATGCTCCCAGTAGAGCTGAATGGAAGAGCAAATGGCTTCTTCTCAATATCAACGACCTCCGTTGCTACTGACAATTCAACTCAACTGCTGCTTTTTTGGTCAGTTCAAACCATGTACTTTCAGGCCCGATGCCCGGAGCATGTGTCATTACCTATATATCTTCAACACCAACTGGATTGTCTGCTGTCGATGACCATCCAATTTATCTCCTTAGACCGCAGGAATGTACTGGTCTGGTTGCCACTTCAGATTTTGGTACCCGGTGGCCAAATGGAATCCCGATTGTTCGGAGATGCCGTTTTGCTCTGCATCCGATGCTGAACCCAGATAGTTTAATGTCGGATATATTACACTGATAGCTAGCTGCATAGCTCCAGCAGCTCACTCAGATTGTAAAAAGTTGACTTGATTTTTGTGAGATCGCCTTCTCTACTATATTCTTCTCTCATTTCCTCATTCCTCCTTGCTAGCTTTGGTTGTCAAGGTGATGGCAAATTCCTCGAGGATAAAAAAAGAGATTTTCAACAAAAGAGGAGTTGTTTTCAAAGAATACATGCTTAAAATAATGATAATAATAATAATTATAATGTATGCATTTATGTGTGACATACCATGATGAATAGCTAGAAACCAATAAATCACTTTTCATGTTTCAAACAGTGATGTAGAAAGAAAGGTAGCAACAAAAATGAGAAGTACAAGTCACAATCACAGCTATATATATCTAGATATCCCGTGCTTACTCATGGGTGTATCAAAGTAAAAGAAGAAAAATGAAGGGGAATAGAAAAATAGATACAAGCAGAAGCAGATCAAAAACAAGTAAATAGACAGAGGTATCGTTTGAGAAAAGGACAAGAGAACGAGAGTGATAAAAAATAAAACAAATAGAAAGAAAAGAATGTGAGCTATATTTTAAATATCAATTCATTTCGTAAAACCTTTCATAACGAGGGGGTATGGACGGATGGATGATGCATGGATATGATAGCAGGGGATAGAACAGACAGGACCAAAAAAAAGTTGTATATAGAATGCTACTGATGAAATCTTCCAAAAATAAATAAATAAAAAACCATTGGGAAGAATGGTATCGAATGGGAGAAAGTGTGGTGACAGGGGGAGGGGAGAAAAATGGATATCGACAACACTCGTGCACTTGCTGGCGAAGTTGAGTTCGTAAAACATAAAGGATAAAGTAATCATACGAGCATCCAAAATATCCATGAGAGGTTACATAGAGTGTGGGTAATACGACAGGACGCGATCTGTAGAAGCTAGATGAGGATCGACATGTTTTGAGGAGTTGGGGGAGAGAGGAGGGTTGGATAATGCAAAAAAGGGATGGGCCACGGCCAGCTCAATGAGACGTATTGCGGGATGTCCACTTCGACGTGCAGTTGGCCATGTGGGAAGGTAAAATATTGTCAAGCTAAACAATATATAGATTTATAGCCAGACACAAGGGCCGGGGATTAAGGAAAAGTAGAATAATGTCGTAAGAAGGGGAAGGGGTCTGCATCCGATACTAAATAGCGAAGCGCGCTCGCAAATAAATAAATAAGACTTGTTTTTTCCCTCTAAAGGCTCAGTATATGGCTGTTCTCACACAGCCAGTCATCTTTTCTTTTTTAACCAACTCTACGACTGGACGGTAATGCTCTTTCGATGCATCGCCTCTTCGGTATGGAAGCCAAACACTAGTCGGTAGAGGTCCTGTAGCCACATATACTGTCCATTGTGCTGAACCATCGATCTAACAGCGTTCGCAATATCTACCGCGCCCGCCCGCGCCGAAGGAGGGAGGTCGCGGAACGCTGAGTCAACTGATACTAATTTCTTATAGTTGTCGAGTAACGTGCGTTGCCACAATTGTGTCCCGAAGGAATCTGAGGAGAGAGATTTGACAAACGCGGGCAGGGTCTGGGTCGTACCTCGTTGGAAGCCGCTGTTCATGGCGGCACGGATGATCAAGAGCTTCAGACAGGTAAGGTTCGGGTCCTCTGCGGGTGTTTTGACGGTGTTGCTGGACGAGGCGGTTTTTCCAGACGAGGATTGGGAGTATCCCGAGAGCGTGGAGGAGTTTGATGACCATTTTGGAGGGGTTACTTGGTTTTGCGCGGGGGCAAGGAGGAGGATGTTAGGGACGTGTGCTTCCTCGGGTGAAATTGTGGTAGTATCTTCGAATATAGTCGTGGGGGTTTCGGGATTTCCTGCGCGTCCCGGGGTATCTTCATCATTCATCATAGGATACTCTGATCGTTGAGTCTGGTAAAAGGCTTGAGTGAAAGTCGTCTGGCTGGGCCGCGGCGTGCCACGATCAGGTCTAATTTGGGTCCAACCCTCGCGGAAAAGATCACATAGTTCCCAACAGGCCTGGATTGCGGATCCGAGGAGCTCTTCATCGGGAGATCTGCCTTCCCGCTTGTTCTGCCGTAAGCTGAATAACATCTCTGCGAGAGACCAGCAGGCCCTGAGTAGTGTGTCTGTTTCTTCCGCCAGCCGTGTCCGCTGTTTCATAAGGCGATGACACAGCGTGATGTAGAAATCCAGGGTCCGTTCCCTGAACGCCTCGGGAAGATTTCGATCATGTGTATTATACAGGTGGTTGTTGAGTTCAAAACTTACACGCAGAACAGAGTCTGCAACTTCATTATCGCGCACGCGAACTTCGAACAGTGCTTGGCAAAAGTCCCGGCAGAGATCTAGAGTAGGCCGCACGTAGGTGTGATGGTCGTCATTATCGCGATTCTCGTAAAGGTTTTGGCAAAGTTTCCAGCACGATTTCCAGGCCTGTTCCTGCATGTCGCCCTTTCCCGAAAAGTTAAACAATCGCTCACGATGGATGTAGCTTAGACTTGCTAGGGTATTACACAGAGTCCAGCATTCTGATAATGCCGTCCTCAAAGCGTTCAATTGCTCATTATCCTGAAATTTGCCAACTGTAGTTGTTGTGATCTCCCCGCCATCGTGGAGAGTCTCTGGCTCATCTTCTGTTTCTTCTGTAGCCTGCTCGACGTCAAAGGTCTCGGGTATATCTAGCAGAAGTCAGGTTCTGACAATAAATAAATAAATAAATAAATAAATAAAATGTTACGGGTTACAACCCCACCTTCGAGATTGCTTTTCCTCGCTCTTTTCTTGAAATCTTCGACCTCCTGTCTTGTCTGAGCACGAGGGGTTGTTCGATCTGACCAGTCCTCAGGAGGTGCAATATGTGTGGTGGTGATGGGTGGAGGCGATACTGGAGTTGTGGGCTTCTACAGCGCATTTTTTAGTTTGAATTTCACATCGGAAATTGTCAATGATGGAACTAACCTTTCCCGCATTGTTGTCGCCGTTTTGGACAACTAGGGGCGAAGTAACAGTCACATCTGATAACGCCGACGATGATCTGGTAGGTTCTGCTCGCGGCGAAGGAACACTGTCTAGCTACTAAATTATCAGTCTCCCGATATTCAAAGGAAATAAAAAAGGTGGAAAACAGGAGGGAGAACAAGCAAGCTTACAAATTTTCCAAAGCCGGACGGGACATGTATTACAGATTGGGGTGCCTCGTCGTCGTCAGAGTTGGGTTTGAAGTCACTTACTCCGGCGCCGGAAGTCCGTATCTGCAAAAAAAATTAATGGAAGCCAGCTCCTTGGCTGTTGCGGGGTGTGTAGTGGGAAGCTTCATACACTAAGTGAACTTCCAGTCCTTGTGATAGAGCGGTCTATGTCTCCGTTGGTGATGGTATCTTGGGTCTCCGAAGGATCTATTCCATTTGGAGTGAACGCCTTAGGCGAGGACCTGGAAATGTCGTTCGATCTAGAGTTGGAGGACATCTGGGATGGGGAAAGAGATCCCTGGGACGGCGGGAGTGTATCGGATTGCCTATGAGGGGTGAGGGGGAAATAATTAGAGGCATGAAACAAAAAGGCTGTGACGCCGTAACTGGTTTCTTGAGCTTCAACTCACATTGAAAATGGAGTTGGGGAGCTTGGGGAAGCAGAGTACGGGGAGAAAGCAGATATCTGATTTCCGGAGGACACAGATGACGGAGATCTGACAGCCAACATCTCGACGTTTTCGTTCCCAGAAGCCGAGTGTAGTTGATAAAGAGGGGGGTTCAAATGCCGCGGGGGAGGAAAGCGGAAGGGATGGAGATATTCTACAAAATATCATCCAACGCTCATCCTCTTGATGTGGATAATTCGGGGCGTCTGCGATTGTTGGATAGATCGAGCCAGAGCCTGGAGAAAATCGGCCGTCCCCGCGCAGGTTAGAGAAGATGCTCCAATTCCAATGGGAGATTGAAACAAAGGATAGTCAAGAGACTCACCGGCAACTGTTGAGTAACCCCGAGAGTCAGCTACGGCATTACGCACTGGAATGGCGACGGTATGGAACGGTCGAGCATAAAATTTTCGAGCAAGGAGATAAAATGTGAAGAGCTGGAGCTTAGGACCAACAGACGTCTGCGTCTGCGCTGGATGCTGGTTCTTCACGCAAACCACGAACCAGGTTTTCAATGCGATTATTAACCTGCTGGGCCGCACAGGTCTTCTTCCACTGCACGTCCCTTTGCTGCTGGTGCTATCCGGCCTGGGCAAAGGATAGTCTGTCGGCTGGCTCCCCGTTGGGTGGTCCACATATGGAGAGGGAGAGGCTTGAGTGGAATGTTGATCCAGGACAAAGAGAGGGGGCCAAAAGCTCGTTAGTGTCCTGTCAGGGAACCCGAATCAAAGGGCAGAGTTAGCGGGCTGCGATGCTTTCGACTGCTGCTTTCTGATGCTTTGTCCACGGGTTGCACGATTCCCACAGGCACAGCTGCTGCTGGTGTTGTGTGGTGTGGTATCTGCTTGTCCGTCCGGCTGGATTCTTCGTCTCCCCGGTTTGTCCGTTTGCTTTCGTTCGTGTCCTTTTCGACGGAAGACTGACTACTGACTAAGGAGAGGGAATTGAAGGCCAGTCGAGAATCCAACGAGCCGATAACTTGAGCATGGATAATGCCCTGCAAGGACGGGCCAATAATGATAAGGCCTACGACGCAAGACTGTTGGATAGGGATTCGCTGCAAGCAGTCGAAGATGCTTAAGCGCTGGGAAAAAGTGATGGCCGACACCAAGACCTTCCCAGAGCCCGCGTCCACCAGTTACAGCCCGAGTTGGTTCTCGACAGCTGCATTAGTGGCATCGCGCGCTGCTTCGACAAGACTAAATATCGCTGATGTGGTTGGCTTGCGCACTCTCAAGACCCCGAGGGTTGGCAAGGCTGCCCTTCTCGCTCTCTGAATACACCCAACACCAGCATAAAATACAGCAACATTGCAAGAATCAAGATCAGGGTTGAGGCCTCAGTGGCTGCTGAAAGACTTGCCTCTCGGCCCCGAAAGCCAGATCAGCTAGAATCTACACGTATGCTTTGATTGACGGTGGGCTGCCTGAGCATCGACAGCATCCCCCACCGCCTGTTGATTGAGTTCTGGGGAAGTTGGGGGCCAATTCATTGCTGATGATTGACTCCTGATGATTAGCACTGATTTATTTCCCAAGACAATCAAGATTCCCTGCTCTAGTTGAGACGAACACTCCCGAGTCCCAAGCTTCCCGGTCCCAGCAGCGGAGTTAAAGTTGTTTCTGACGAATGGATTCTCAATGGCGTGGGACAGCAAAACCGCCATCGCCATCGCCCACAGCCCAAGAATCCCCGTAGAATGGGTTTGTTCACACAATAACATGGGCTGGAACGATATAATCCTTTCGATGGCCCCAATAATATTCCCATCATTCAAAATATTTTCAAGACGAACCATTTTATTAGTGCTGATGTTTGACAGGGATGATTAAACTTCCCGCATTCTGTCAGCAGGCTACGACTATCTGCTGTGGGTACACTCTGCCCTGGGCGGGGATTGTTTCCTCTCTGAGCTCTTGAGTTGGGCCTCCCACGCGTTGTTCAGCTGTCTCCTTGGTATGAATTCATACGCACAGTAGAGGAGAACACCCGTCAATGCGCTTCGTCTCGGAATAAAATGAAGGCGCCGCTGAACGGCGAGACACAGAGACGCGCGATTGAGGGGGAAGAACCATTTTTGCTTAAAATATTACTGTGAATTCATTCGTTGTTTTTCTACCTGGCAATAATCCGTGATTTGATGCGGATGACCTCGTTGATTTGATCCAGCCATAATGATCCTCTGGTTCGGCAATGGCTGCACTGCAAACAACGTGCACCATAGTCGCTTAATATTTGGCCCCCAAAACCTGTGAGGAGCTAAATCCAATATTGCAGAGTTCCCCACCATTTGTTGGATATGAGGAAATGATCATGAGTGGGGGTTAGGAGTAGTAGTTCGATATCTCCGCCGCGAGGAAACAACAGCTCATCCATCGGTCTGATGTTTATTTGATAAACAATGGCAGCAGTGTTCCGTAACTACTGCACATTTCATCCAAATAATGAATGACTAATGAAAAAAGGGAAATAATTGTCTTCTCTTTCTTTCATTTTCAGTCTTCATTTAATAGTGAAACACTTCAATTGCGCCGTGCCTATCCCCGCTCTTTCTCAGCATTATCGATGAACAAATCCTCATACTGGATGCATTAGCGCTCCTTTAGCGGGCTCACGCCAGAAGCGACCCATGCATGAATCGAAATAGAGAAAGAGAAAAAGAAAAGCAAAAGCGTGGTAGCCATGTGCGGGAAGGATTGATTCCTCCCTAGTATTCTATAAGCCCCCTCCCTTAAGAAGAAATAAGAAATATGTATAACATTTGTGAGGCCGTTCGTTAAATCATGATTTAATAAAGTTTTACAAAAAATGAAAAGGATATCGAGTTTTGCTAACTACCCGAGGAAGGAGATATAGACGGATTGGATATGGCGTTTCGTCGAAGCGAGGCAGGGACAGGAAAGGCGGCCATCATCACGACGTTAATATGGAGGTCCGAAGAGGGTAAAATACGTCGTGGATATGTATATCTCAGGAACTGTGAGTTTGCTGAGTTTTGAATATACATAAACTCATTAACTTGGTCGAGGAACAGGTTCTTCAATGGTAACGAGCTGAAGTAGCAGCTACAGCTGGGTTTTCGCTCGGTCTCTCTCCGCAGGGTTATACCTAGAAATATCATTCGTCAAATGGTTAGCAGTAGAAACAAAACATGCATGCAAAAAGGAAAAGAGAAGACGTGATAGGCTGTGTGTGTTTACCGTAGCAGCTTTTCAATAAGGTCAACATGGGTCATGAGCATTCGTCGGCAGCAGTATCGTTTACAGCCAAGCTGATCCATCGCATCCCTGTTTGCGTGCCATTTACCCCTTATCAGACAGAGCTCCTTTTACCCAGATATATGCAGGTTCAATGCTAAGCTACTCACCCGTCAGGTACGCCCTCATCAAGTAATTTTAGATATCGTTCCCAGAGGTCACCAACAACCTATGTCCAATGTGAGATGTGGCTTTGAATAAAAAGCAAACCGCTATTCGTAGTCAAGGCACACACACACACCTTTCCACATGAAAAACAGCGGACGGGAATTATCATTTTGAACCGTTTGGCGGGAGGAAGGAGATTCGGCCGCAAGTTGCTGATGCAAGGAGACTGGAGATCGGAGACGTAGGAGTCTGCGTAGAGGAGTGAATCCGATTCCTGTATAAGGAGACGGAGCCTAATGTGCACAGCAGTCCGCAAATTCCAGCGATAGAGACAAAGTTTCGAGCAAAGAGTTCGGATAGCTGTAGTTGAGTTGCGACATGGATTTCTCGAAACCCCGAAGATTTTCTCGATTGCTTACATAAGTGGGTTGGCGGTGTCGAATTCTGCCGGCGGAATCCTTTTTAGCCCCAAAGTTTCTAAATGCATATTTTATTTTTTCCTTGTACGAGGAAATAAAAACGGGGTAGGGGAATGGGTGTCCTACGCACAACCACCATTATTTAGAACTCCATGGAATAGATAGGGACCCGCAGATATAGCTCGTATATTTGTCTTGCGGCCTCTCGTTTCATGATATCGGCTTGGGACCTGACAAGCACCATTTGAGTCGACCTGTCGGCCCCCCATATCCAAGCCTCAGAAGAATGATCTCAAAAATTTCCCCGGCACGGAAAGTGGATAAACGGCAATTGGTCGTTGACGACACAAAAGATGACCAGAAAATCAACTCTGAGCAGAATCGGACAAAGCGGCGCAAGATCGGTCGTGATATTTCTGTCGTCGGCAACGAGAAAACTGAGTCGCTGAAGCCTACGAATCAAGAGAACACTCCTGCCAGCTCCCTAGAACAAGAAAGCAACGTGGACCAAAGGACACCAGTGACAGAGTCTAGGAGCAAGGAGAATCATGGTCGGAAAGAAAAAGGTTCTCAGCCAGCGGATAACGCCCTGAGCGTCGCGGGTGATTTCTCTCAAACTAAATCCACAACTGCTGTATCAAGGCGCCACAAGGGAAAATCGTCTGGAGAATTTCAATCTTCCAATAACCCGTCGAAATCAGCACAATGGTCCGTGTTACGCACTGTGGGCGGCAGATTTGCTGATATTGACGCCATTATCACACCAGATGAGAAGTGAGTGCTGAGTAGCTTTGCTCCTTTCGTTCACGGTACGGCACCTCGGTATTAACATAAACATAGGCATTTTATCCTTTTCTCGAACACTTTCGCTCGGGTCTTTTCTGTAGCGACCTCCAGTGTGGTACGGACGCTAGAGATACGACCTGAAATGCGGAGTATTACTGCCTGCAAACTGTCCCCTGTCAATCCGGAGCATCTTTATATGTCGACTATTTCTGGAGCCATTATGAAATGGGACTGGATATCGGGGGAGCATATTGAGACATGGAATGTTTCTGGCGAAATATTTGCTATTGACATCTGTACTAGCTCGAGTGGCAAGGATTGCCCCGATGAGGATGTTGTGGTCTCAATGAATTCCGCAGGCTCAGGGGAAGTGCAGATGACCATGCACTCCAAGAGGGGATCGGATTTTTGGAATACCAGAGTTATTCGAGAGATGTCCACAACTGCCAATGAACTCAAAGTCTCCTCCGATGGAAGGGTTATTATAATAATTGCTGATGATCAGCTGTTTGTGGGGTATAGGGCTGGACTGCGATTGAAAGCGTGGGATTCGATCAAGTATACCTGGCTGGAGGTCACTTTGTCTGTTGCTGTTACTTGCTGTGATATCCGCGAACGTTCGCTATCGGACCAGGTGTCCTCTCCGACGTCGGGAGTAGTGGACCTTGTCGTCGGAGATGTGGAGGGTGCAATCTTGATCTACCATGATATCCTCAATTCTTTGCTACGAACTGAGAACAAATCCGAGGCCGGAACAAGTTTAGTGACAAACCGTCTACATTGGCATCGGAACGCGGTCAAGTCAGTGAAGTGGTCTCGAGATGGTAAATAAACAAAATACATTTCAAGAGAGACACTAGGCACTGAAGCTAATCTTTGTGCATGCAGGGAACTATATTATCTCGGGTGGTTCGGAGACTGTCATCGTACAATATCAGCTTGATACTGGAAGGAAACAGTTCTTACCCCATCTTTCGTCCCACATCTGCTCCATTGTCGTATCTCGTACAGGGAAATTTTATGCAATCCGGCTTGCGGATAATTCTGCCATGGTTCTGTCTACATCAGAGCTGCGCCCTATTGCTAGCGTGAGCGGCGTACAATTACCATCAGAAGTGGATGACGTCGCCAGGAGAAAGCCATCACAAGGGCGCAAAAAGGATAAGTCATCGAGCTCGAAATACGTCGAACCCAACCCAGTTTCCTTGCCTGCTGTTCTACACCCCATACAATCCGAACATCTCCTTGCAGCGGTTCCCTCCTCTCCCGCCCGATCAGCTGATAGTTCCCCCAGCGCATCGTCGCTTCAGACCTTCAATGTACTCACCAACCAGCAAGTATCTCGTCAAGCACTTGCGAGAACAAATGCCACTATCGTCAAGACCGGGCCGCAAGGAACGGAGTTAACAACACCCGATGTCAAGTTCCTTGGTATAACTTCAGATGGAGAGTGGCTGTCGACGGTTGATGAGTGGTTGCAGTATTCCCAAGACGTGAGCGTGTTGTACCCACCGAGTATTACCCTTCAAAAGGAAAGGAGAGAAATATTCTTGAAATTTTGGCGCTGGAATGAAAGTGCACGAGAGTGGGAACTAAGTACACGAATTGATGCGCCTCATTTCGATCCTTCGTTCGGGCCTGCGCAGGTGTTGGATCTAGTGGCTAATCCCGCAGGCTCCGCATTTGTCACTGTTGGGGAAGATGCCGTTGTTCGAATCTGGTCTCCTAATGCTCGCTATCGCAGCGGCCAGACGATCAAAGACAAACAGAATCAAACCCTGCAAACCTGGAGAGCCGTTCACAGCATCTCGCTCGAAAGATTCTCAGAGGAATCAGAATCCGCAGTAATTTCCAAAGTGGGCAGCCTCGCATTTTCAGACGATGGTTCCGTTCTTGCTGTCTGTTGGACTGACCAGAGCGGAGCGCGACTGGTTTATCTCATAAATCCCAAGAACGGGGAGATCTGCCATGCACGGGACAACCTTTACCTAGGCATATCGCGCGGGGTGGGCTTTTTGGATCGGCACCTGGTCGTCCTCTCTGACCAGCTGGTAGTGTGGGATACAGTGGCCGACAATGTCAAGCTGACAATGTTGATGGATGACAACGCAGCTGACCCAAAGGGAAACCGACCAAAGATACTTGCCGTGAACCGTAAAAGCCAAACATTTGCCATCTCATTCACCCGCATTAAGCGGAAAGGTAGCCGCAAGTCGCACAAAGAGCACCCGCAGCAGCAAAAGCGAGGGAAGGCCCGCCATCAGTTGGCCATTTTTGACGTTAAATCCCTGAGACCTGTTTTCCAATCGACCCTAGACCATGCCTGTCGTGCTCTCCTCTCTGATCTCCGAACTGGCGAGTATGTCCTGATCGATGCGGCCGCTCAGATCCAGCGGATTGGCTCGGGTGATTGGAAACAACTCGTACCCCAGATTGCGGCTGACGCTTCCTCGTCCCTGATACAAACGGGTCTGGAGAACATTTTCGGCGCATATGGGCATCTCGAACGCGTATCGCCTGCTGGAGCGGATGCGACAGTGTCCCTACCAACAACAGGGCAAATCCGCCGTGGTCAGGAAGCGGCACAAGCAAAGGAGGGTAGAAGCTTGACTGATATCTTTGATGTCGGACCGTCGTTTGTTTTGCCGGGCGTTGATACCTTTTTTGAGGGTGTTGTTGAGCATTTTAGTAGGGCAAATGCGAATGCTGTTACGGTATAGATCTAGCGTATCAAAGAACACCTGCATGTACTGAATTGAGAACGTGGGCTCTTTTCCTTTCTTTCTTTCTTTCTTTTTCTTTCCGAATGGGACTTTGCGTATGTAAGTGGAATATAAGTTTCTGGTGAGCATATCTCGTATGGCGGCCGTCATGGGGCATGAGGGTACTTGAACATGTCTCTTCATCTGTGGTTCTCGCCTGAGTTAACTTGGAGTTATGCTTCACGTAGATGGGCAATATCGGTTTCTCCACCAGCGTCCGCGACTGTTGCATATCCGGAGTCTCTCAGCTTCTCAGCATTGACAGTAGAACTAGTTGAAAACTTAGTTTCCAAGTTGCCGGCCATAGTGTTTAGTTGCTTGTTCCCCTCACGCAAGACGCCCGCAATTCCCGCCAACCATGACACCACCGCATAAGGGTTCGATCTCCTCGCGCCCACACATATATATACAACTTACATACCCCGCCGTCGGATCTATGTTCGTTTATTTCAACCTATATATCAGCACATACATACATGTGTAGCCATGTCCTTCAGTTCCATTCCCATCCTCGACCTGTCGGAAGCGCGCGACCCCGCGACAAAGCCGGCTTTCCTCGACTCCCTGCGCCATGCGCTTCTGGAAGTCGGATTCCTCTATATCAAGAACACCGGTGTTGACGACAAGCTGATCCGGGAGGTTATTGAGGAGGGGAGGAGGTTTTTCGAATTGCCAGATGAGAAGAAGTTGGAGGTCGAGATGAAGAATGCGCCTAGTTTTCTGGGTATGACAACGTTGCCCGCCTGAGCTTGTAATGCACTTACATATATATATATATATATATATAAAAGAGAATTGAAGCATGGAAAATAGCTGATCCCAGTGCCTTTTCTTTTCTTTTCTTTTCTTTTCCCTTTACAACAGGCTACTCGCGGCTCGGCAATGAAATAACACGCTTCAAGACCGACTGGCGCGAACAGATAGACCTGTCAACCACACACCCCCTCCCCGCCCCATCCGACCCTCTATACCACAATCTCCTAGCTCCCAACCAATGGCCAGATAGCAGCTATCTCCCCCGCTTCCGCCCCGTCTACGAACAGTATATGACCCAGATGGGCGCCATCAGCATGGAGTTCATATCGCTCGTGGCCGAAGCAATCGGGCTGCCGTCGAAGGCCTTCGAGCGTTTCTTCGATAAGGGCCAGCAACACAAGTTGAAGATTGTGAAGTATCCAGACCTTCAAGAGCTGGGTGTGGAGGGGGATGAAGGGGAGGGCCAGGGCGTAGGCCCGCATAAGGACAGTATGCTCACGAGCTATTTATTGCAGGCGAGCCACCATCGGGGGCTGCAGGTCCAGAATCATCGGGGGGACTGGGTGGATTGTCCACCCATCGATGGGACGTTTGTCGTGGCGATTGGGCAGGGGCTGGAGGCGATGACGCAGGGAGTCTGTCAGAGGTTGGTTTTGTATTGAATTTTGAAGCCTTTCTTATATATATTTTCCCTTGGACGCCCTGGGACTTGGGGGCATCGGCTAAGTAGCATGTACATATATACAGCACGACCCACCGCGTCCTAAGCCCCGCTCGGGGCAGTGGTGCCCGCTACAGCGTTCCCTTCTTCCAGGGTGTAAGTTACGATGCTACATTCGAGAGCATGGACGTACCGGCGCACGTCAAAGCTCTTCGCGAGGAAGTTATCAGGCGCAACGGCATCCGGCAGGATGACATTGAGTTTACGTTTTCGAAGGGGAGGTGGGGGCATCTGGGGGAGGCAACGCTGATGAATCGGATCAAGAGCCATCCGGATGTTGGGGAGCGTTGGGTATGTATATATTTCTAATTTTGGTTTACGTATATTGACGATACATACATACTGACCCCGCTTGTTCTGTTTTAACCATAGTATCCAGCGCTCCTCCAGAAAATCAGAGAGGAGCAGGCGCGAAATAATCAGGTCGCGGAAGAACCCCAAGGTTTATTGAAGGAGAAACCCAAAGTTAGCAGCACACCGGTGGCGGCGCATTGAAACGAATAGGAAGAACCCTCGAGGCGCGGTGTCCCGGTATGGTAAAGCATTACGTTTGTCATATCCAGTCCTTCTTCATGTTGAATGGAGGCAAGCTTAGAAAGCCTTAGCGATGAATCAATTAATCCAAAATAATTCTAAATTAAAACTATCACCTTCGCTTTTATCTATCACATATTCATATATTATATATACATATTTTCTAACTCTACATTCCCTAGCAACCCCCGCCGTTTGGGAAAGGAAGGTTGATTGATCCTCGAGATAAAGATTTCGTTCAACAATCCGCCGGCCTCACTCGATCCTTAAGGCCAACCTTACCAATGCGCTGCAGCCCCCACCAACTCAGCACGACAACGACAACACTCCCCCCAAACAGCGCCCAGTACGTAGCCTTGTACGCTTTCAGCAGGGCATATTGGTCATTCTTACCCAGGCCATCGTTATCACCACCACCTACCACCTGCCGCCTCTCATGTTCCGCCACGGAACTAGAAATCACCGCAGTCACCGCCAGCCCCACCGACATCCCAATCTGCGAAATGGTATTGAATACCCCGCCAGCCAACCCATGTGTTTTGGGCGGGAAAATAGACGTGATGACAAGATTGGATATCGTGAAGAGCGTGTCTGCCGAGATCGGAATAGCGGTTGTGGCAACGAATGCCACTGCCCAGTACGACCAGGACGGGTCCGCCACGGCCAGCAGCAGCGGCGCGATGGCTGAGATGGCCGCGGTGCCGACGCAGAGGATATCAGCGCGGACGCGGCCCACGATGAGGCCCGTCATGATGTTCGCGATGGCGCCGGAGACGATCATGGGCACGAAACGGGCGGATGTTTCGAGCGTGGAGAGGTGCTGGATCTTCTGGAAGTAGAGGGTTGTGAAGTACTGGTTGGCGTTGAAGATGGCCCAGGTGAAGAAGACGGAGATGCAGATTGCGGAGAAGTTACGGGCGCGGTTAGGGCTGTCAGGGGTGGAGCGGAAAAGGGAAGGCGGGATCAGGGCGATGCGGTTGAGGGATTCCTGGCGGGTTACCCAGTATATGAAGGCGGCGAGGAAGAGGACGGCGAGAATGAGGACAACTAGGTTTCCCGGGCGGATAAGGGATTTGATGTCGCCGGACATTACCCTGGAAGGTATACGTTAAAATGCGTAAGTCATGCGCTGTGTGTGTGTTATGTGGCTAATATATAACTAATTTATTCAGGACATCTTTTTTTGGGGGGGCGGGGGGCTGAACTTACGCGAAGCTGTAGGAGAACATTCCGAGCGAGGCGCTGATGCAGACATTTCCTACCCAGTCGATTTCGGAGGCCAGGCGCTGCCGCGTGATGGGTGCTGTCTTGCGGGGGTCCTTGGGAATCCCCCAGAAAGCCAGGAGGAGGAACGGGGCGATGGCGCCGGAGACGATGTAAAACCCATATCGCCAGCCCAGGGTGTCAACCAGGACACCGCCGAGAGTCAGGCCGATCGAAAAGCCCACCGGCTGAGCGGCGCCCAGGCAGGCAAAAGCGACGTTCCGCCGCTTGCCCTTGGGGAACGAGGACGTAATGATGCTCACGGCGGTGGGCAGACACATCGAGATGGCAATGCCGGATATCGCGCGGAACATGATCAGCTGGATACCGGTTCTCGCCAGTCCGCAGCCTAGAGTGAAGGCGGAGAGCAGCAGGCCGCCGGTGAGGTAGACTCTGCGACTGCCGATAAGGTCACCAATGGATCCGGATAGCAGAAGCGTGCAACCGCAGGTCAGGCCGAAAACGGATGCTGGCCTGTTGAGGTTGGTTTTAGTTATTTGAAAAAGAACGCAACATTGATATATATTCGAGCACGGAGAGAAAGGAAAGCCGTGGGACATGACGGACGGTGAAAAGAAGGAACAGAAAAGAGAAACGACAAAAATAAAATTGCCCTCACCATAGTATGAGATTGTCGGGCAGTCTGGTATCCCGCGCAATCGATGGCAAGCCCACGGTCAGCATGCCGTTCAAGACCGAGTTCATGAAAACCATGCTTGACGCCGCGACGATTATCCCAGCGCTGGGCTTCTTCTTCATGCCATCATTGGGAGCGACATTTTCCACCGATTCATTTTCAGGGTCGACACAAGTGGTCGTCTCAGCGCTTTCGGGTTTTGTTCCGCATGGCTCGTTGGCAATGGCATGGCCGGGACTGTGAGGTTCCTTTTGCGGCAGCGGTTGCACCGAGATTCCGCTCATTTCGACAAAGGGTCTGCGGAGGGGGGAGAATATGGGTTGCGATTTGGCATTGACCATGGCACTGACTCACTTGAGGAGAGCGCAATAACTAGGGATAGGGATATTGGGGTACTCTTTTAAAGAGCCATCGTGACGTGGAATTACCGCTGTATTATGTACGAGTAAGCCGACTCTATCTAGGCCTTTTCGGTTAGCGGATCGCATCTTGTTGAACTAGAGAAGAATCGTCAGGGATCAATTGTATAAAATATTTCAGTAACTTAGTAGTTGCTATAATTACATCAACGCTAAAACCTTCCCGCGAATGTTCAAAGAGCTACCTACTGTGAGGGCTTGCTAGGAGTGAGTCCATATCAAATTCACAAAAAGGAAAAGAATAGAAAAGAGAGGGCAAAAAATAAAATCAAATTTACCTTTAACTTCACCTTCAATTTAGTTTGGGCTTCTTTGTAGTTTCTAGAGCTCAAACCGCCTTGCGGCTCTTGACCGACACCAGTTTGTCTGTATATAAGCTTTGACGCATTCCCGAAGAATCAATGGTGCGTTATTACTTATTACTGCGAGGACTCGTGGGCAGCCGTTTTCTCCACTGCAGGAATGGCTCAATCATAAATCATCATCCATGGCAGGCTTGGGGTCCCCAAGAGGGCCCTTCCCTCTGGTTCCATGTCACAGCAACGTAGGGGAAGCTTTTGGTGAAGTCATCAAGATCGATTGGCACTCGCATCCGTTTAACCGTCTTCCTGGGTATTCTGGAAAGGCTATTACAAAATTGCTTCGATCACACCATGCGACGACGCTGGGAAGCTATGCAATGATATCAGGACGAACCCCGCCACTCTATGCTTCTTCGGCCAGGCGCTGGCGAGCAATGGGGAGAAGGGCAGAAAGTATTCTGAAATCAAAGATATGTAGGTCGGTTTTTGAGTGGGGATACAGCGTTCTGTTCATGACTTCATGATAGAGAGGGCGCGGGCTCCAGTCGACTCTTACCAGCTGAATCATGTATATTGTATAATGCCCATGTACAGTACATCTAGAGGGGATATCGTACGCAGTTCTGCAGGTTGCTCTTATACAGAGTGACGAGATCCGTTGCGTCCATTCAACGATAAATTTCCAACCGCATACTAGTCTCCAGAAGAATTCCAGAGGTTCCAATGCCTGCAGCTTGCTCAGTACTGCCGGAGTGGCAACTGGCAAGGGTTTTTTTGTGCTTTTCTTTTCTTTTCTTTTCTCTTTCCAACGAAATCGAAGAGCAGATGGGAATTCGACCAGCGGACAGCCCTTGCAACAGAAGAATTAATTGACGCAGACCAGGTCAACTGCGAAGGACTGTTGGATGACGGAGCACAGATTTTTCCCTGCAGCTTCGTCGACATTCGGCTTTGAGCATCATTTCTAGCCCAGTTCGGTTAAGGCCCACCCTGTAGGTGTTTGGCCCTAGGCTGCCATCACAGACTAGCGCACCGCACATAGATGCCTCAGCTGCCGCCCATCCATGGATGCTAATACAACCACTGAGACGTCCCACAGTAGGCTTCTCTAGCCCCGCTTATCCATCAACCTAGCTGCTTACCGAGCCGCCCACAAATTGAGCACGGTCACGACCAAGCCCGAAGATAGCCGCACGCAAAGAACAATGAACACCCCAAACAGGCCTGGTCCAGAGGAGAAACTCCATGACGACAACGTGGGCCCCGGGGAAGTGGACACACCCTGCGTAAGTAGAGCCAGGGCCACATTATGTGACTCATAGAGGTAAGTGCTCCTCTCCAGGAACCTCGCAATCGCCATCCACCGTATGGCTTCTGCAGGCTGTTGTCTCGTTGTTGTCCCTGCGTAGATGCGAGGAGCAGATCTCGTTCACGCTTCGTACTTGAGAAGTTGAGATGCGAAATGAGGCTCATTTATTGGGGCACATTCCCGGCGCTAGCTGGTCAATAACAGCGCTTCAGTCGCGCGGCAAAATAGGCGCGACACTGTTTTCCCAATCGGGTTTAATTACATCCACGTCACGTCTTATTAGATATTCGACATTAGATGGAGAGAGCTAGCACCGTGTCCACAAAGCAGTTATAGTCTATACCTTTCTGCGCTTCTCATCATGCCGAATGCTGGCCAAGAATGCAAAGAGGTTCTGCCATGTGCTTCGGAGCAAGACACTGGCCATGTCAGGCCTGAAGATGGGCCCGAAGATGACCCCGCCGATGACCCCGCCAGAACTACCACTGCACAACCGGATACTTCAGAGCCTGTCAAGCTAGAAGACCTGTTCGGCGATGACGATGACGATGATGAATTTCCTACGTCCAGCGCAGCTGTGACTTCAAAGCTCGAGAGCGCCCCAGAGCCACCACTCAAGTACTGCTTTCTCACCCGCCCAAATATGCAGACAATGCTGATCTAACTCCCTCACTTAGACCGCCCGGGCCCGCTCCGGTGCAAATAGACTCCGAGACGATGTACGCCTTCTACTTACGCCTGTTTCCGTTCAAATATCTCTTCCAGTGGCTCAATCACGATGTGAAACCCTCGCCGGATTTTGGCAACCGGGAATTCGCATTCACTCTTCAAAACGATGCCTATCTACGTTACCAATCATTCCCAAATGCAGAGCTGTATGTACATCACCCAACAACTGGAACGCTGCGCACGACAGGAAAGAGGTGAAAAAAAAAAAAAAAAAAAAAAAAAAAAAAGAGACAGGAGCAACACTAAACAGACCAAAATTACAGCCTCCGTAAAGAAATCCTCCACTTGAACCCCTCTCGCTTCGAAATTGGACCCGTCTACAGCACCAATCCACGCGACCGCAAAACCCTCCGCAAAGCCAGCCTCTTCAAGCCAGTCTCCAAGGAACTCGTCTTCGACATCGACCTGACAGACTACGACGACATCCGCACCTGCTGCAACAAGGCAAACATTTGCCAGAAATGCTGGGCCTTCGTCACCATGGCCATCAAGGTCATCGACACGGCTCTCCGTGACGATTTCGGCTTCGAGCACATTCTCTGGGTCTACTCGGGTCGGCGCGGCGCGCACGCTTGGGTCTGCGACCCGCGCGCCCGCAGTTTGCCCGACGACCGCCGCAAGGCTATCGCAGGCTACCTCGAGGTCATCCGCGGCGGCAGCCAGAGCGGCAAGAAAGTCAACCTCAAACGTCCCCTGCACCCGCACGTTGCGCGGAGCCTCGAGATCCTCAAGCCGCACTTCGCCTCCACCATCCTCGTAGCGCAGGACACTTTCAGCAACCCGGCACAAGCCGAACAGCTCCTCGCCCTGCTCCCGGATAAACCGCTCGCGGACGCGCTGCGGCGCAAATGGGACTCCGCACCCGAGCGCTCGAGCACCAGTAAATGGAACGACATCGACGCTGTGGCCAAGTCTGCCAAGTCACGCGGCGCCGCGGCAGCCGGGCAGCAGTCGCTGGATACTAAGGCGCTCCTGGAAGCGAAGCAGGACATCGCGCTGGAGTATACCTACCCGCGCCTGGACGCGGAAGTAAGCAAGAAACTCATCCATCTGCTCAAGAGCCCCTTTGTCGTGCACCCGGGCACGGGCCGCGTGTGTGTCCCAATCGACATCCGCCGCGTGGAGCTGTTCGACCCCCTTAGTGTGCCGACGGTCGGAGAGCTGATTGCGGAGATCAACGCGTGGGATGGCGGGGAAGGCGGTTCGAGGGAGAATGGAAGCAATGGTGCGAATGACGTTGTGAAAGATGAACAGACGGCGGGGGATGTTGATTTTGATCCTGGTGCTGGTGTTGGTGCTGGTGGTGCCGGCCTGTCCAGCGCAGCCGACGTCGATGGCAAAGGGAGACGGGTGCAGGACTACGAGAAGACTAGCCTGAAGCCGTATATTGATTATTTCCGCTCGTTCGTGGCGGGGCTGCTTAAGGCAGAGAGAGCGGGGGCCGGAACGGGGAAGAGGGGCAGGGACGCCGAGGGTTGGGAGGCCAGTGGTGCGAGCGTTATGGAGTTTTGAAGTGAAAGGGATGGTTCTCCCATCCGAATTTTTAACTTGATGCGAGGCTACTCTTCACCCTTTCCTTTTCTATTCCCTTTTTATCTCTCTCTCTCTCTCTCTCTCTCTCTCTCGTTTCTCTCTCGTTTTTTTTGTCGTGTTTTTGAACGCTGCATGGGTATGTATACATGATGCATGTATCTATGACTTTCGGGTGTTTTCACGTCCCCTTTTCACCATCTTTCGGGCGGGGATGACATTTATTTAGAACTAGCTATCAAGCAAGCGAGTCAATGGATTCATTTGAATGGAATGAGATTATCATGCAAGTGTCTTCCGGCTTGAAAAATTATTTTCCCAGCGGGGCGGAGCATACGTTAGCTACGACACACACACACACACACACACACACACACACACACACACACACACACACACACACACATATATATATATATACTAAATTTCTTGATATAATTTGGAAAAGTTCCCCATGGTGTCAAAACCCGTGTCCCAAGAGCCCAGAAAGGGAGCCCCCGCCCCCTCTTGTCCACGAAGGTATTTTGCCTGTGTGGAGACAATTAGAAACAGAAAATGATCGGCCTGCTCAGCCTTTGTTTTGTTTTTTTTTTTTTTTTTTTTTTTTTTTTTTTTTTTTCTCCATCTCGTGAAAGCCTGTGGTGCGCTGTAGAGCATAGTCTTCGTTCGTTTGCTTTTTCTGGTTTAATAACCTCCGCCGTGACGCTTTCCTTAGGAACCCGGTATAGATAGAACAAGGCACAATATCAGGGTCACTCGTTGTACCAGCGTCATTTATTCGCTATGATATTTGATGACTTATTAATGCATTAACAACACAAAGAGGAAGGAAGAAAAGAAGGAAGAAGAAAGAAGAAAAGAGAAGACTAAAGTAAAATGCATGGAATACACAAGGTGTGAATTTTTTTTTTTTTTTATCGGTTCGTAGTTTGCCCAACGAACTACTACCAAAGTAAAGTATAAAATACAGGGGTGGAGGTTTTATATGTGATTTGGAATGCTTAATATGGGGGATTGGGTTTGTTATTTGTTACATAGGAGAGGTCGGTGGGATTAGAAGGAGGAGTAAGAGTCGTTGTGTAGTTTTCTTTTGGAGAAAAAGCAGGAGTTGCCGAAGTTCTACGGGGAGAAAGAGTCGTTGGTGAGAGTTTGGGAGTTCGGTTTAGACAAGTGTAGCTAAGGGATTCGGATAGCGAAGGGATTCCCGCCATCTAAGCTTCGATGAAAGTCTTGAGGTCTGTAGCAAAACAGGAAGGAGGAGAAACATGTTAGACAAAATCCCGATACGTCCGCAAAATTAATTAAACGGTATTATCCATCTTGGAGAAGATTACGAGAAGGGACTTACTGCGCAGCCATCGAATATACTCCTGCTGCTCCTTAAACTCAATATAATCCGGTACGAACAACGCAAGCGCACTATCAACCCCTCTCTCCTCCAGATACCGCTCCATCAGGGTCTGCAGGTCTTCATCGAGGTTGCCGAACGGGGGCCCGCTGTACAGACTCTGGCGGGTCCACTCCTTCTCGGCACTGGCCGCATTGGCCAGGTCGGCCTTGGCGAAGTATCCTACGTTCTGGATCTGGATGAACCCGTCCTGGGCGATGGTTTCGATCTGCATGGCGCCTTTGCCCTTCTTCTCGATCGTGACGCTGACGCGTGCTGGGTAGCTGGGTACCTGGTCCTCATCTTCGAAGCCTTCCTCTTCTTGGTCTGCGTCGGAGACTTTGTCCTCGGGGGCGACGGGGACTTGGCTGCCTCTGCCCTGTCGTTCGTTGGTAGGGGCGTCCAGGTCATCGTGCTCGTCGGCGAGGGCGGAGTCGTTCTCGGTCAGATCTTGGATGTCAGAGAGGGAGAATGCGACGCGGATTCTTTGGATAAGGCGTTAGCAACTAGGGGCACTTGCGGATTTGTGGGTTCCTTCACGTACTTCTCATCTCCGAATGTTCTTGTGAGGACAACTTCATCTTCACCTTCCTTGTGTTGGATCTGGAGACCGAAATTTTAGTGAGATTGAGTTCATGTTTTAATCTCCTATGGCACATCCAGTTCTCCCTTGTCTAGTACATACCTCAAAAGGGCAGTTATCAATATAATACTGCACTGACTCCGGGAGGGTCTCAACACTAGAGTCATTCTGCTCATACTTCATTTCCTCATTCAGCTTGGCGGCAAGTTCGAGATCGGCTACAGACAAATGTTAGTCAGCCCACCAATGTTCTTCTGGACCAATTCTTAGAAATAACAAGGGAACACCTACACTGTCCCGCAGGTTCCAATCTCGCTCTGGTCGTGGAGAAAGCAGCAGTGGCAGGGTAAACATATCGGGGAGCACGGATCCATGCTGACTGGAGGATGCTAGGTTTTGAGATGGTTGATCTGGCAGAGATGGCAATGGATCTGGAGAGGGTGTGCGGAACCGAGCGGGTGAAGGCGCGGAGAGAGAGCATTGTGGATAGAAGGCTAGGTGGTATTACAGCGTTAGAATGCCGGGGAGTTGAGGGAGATTGCGAGTATGGAGTTTGGATGTTGGAGCATCGAACATCGAATGTTGTTGTCGAAGGTTTTTTTCTTGAACAATTGGCCGGACTAACTATCCGGAAAGGGAAAGTCGGAAAAACAGAGCTCGAGCTGCGGGAGCTGCTGGATCGGGTTTAGCGGCATCTGTCAGCTGATGATAATTGAACTTGGAAAGTGACCACAATATGGAAGTCCATGGCATTTGATGAATACAAAAACTAATAAGCATCACGAGAGCCCCTTCGGTGGAAATATAGATTTCCGCCTCGTGCCGTCTTTGGCTACCCTCACAAATCCCAATGTACTCATCGACGACCACTCCCCATTCCACTTCGCCAGTTTCTTGATGTTCTCCTCATCGCCCATATCCGGCAGCCAGAAGCCGCTCTCAAACTCTCTGCCCTCCGCCTCTATTTTGTCCCTGAGGACCTCCTCGCGCTTCACTGGTGGCCTGCCCGGCCGCCGTTCTTGTTGTAACTGATCTAATTCGGGTTGGTGGCGGGCGATGAATCTATGTGAGATATCGGTAAGTTTTGATGGATTGGTTAGCTTATGTTCGAAACATATATATATATATATATTTAAGCATAGATCTTTTTTTAAAACCTGCAATGGATATCCAGAGTATTTGGAGGAATAAGAATTCTGAACGCGCACCTCGTAATCAACTGGGCCATATCTCCATCCGACAACACCGCGGGCGGATCCTGGATGTTCTCTTTGAAAAAAAGCACTCGGTCCACTATGCCCATTGGTATTCGTACGAATCAGATAATTAGATTATTATAACGGTGTTAAGTAACGAGATACATGTATTAGTACCATTCATATTTCTCAAAACATACCAAAAGATTGTCTTCCCTTCATCGTCACGGACGCGGCGACAGCTAATTTATGCTCTCGCTCACCCGCCCGCCGCAGCCGCTTCGAATCCCGGCTGTTCTCATGGAGTGAATCCAGCTTCCGGCGCTGCTTGGCGATTTGCTTCTGGACTTTATGGAGGGTTTTTGGCATCTTGATTTCCGTTTTCTTTCAGGTTCCTTTCAGAAGCGGGAAATCGATAAGATCGTATTGTTGCTAGATTTTTGCTGGATTTTTGCCTGATATGGATGCTTCTTATTCTCCTTTTCAAGTCAGATAATTTCTTTTTCTATCCCGCCATTCTGCCCTTGCAATGCTCAAGCACATGAATTATAAAAGCTAGAAGATCCTCACCCCGAAACCTCATCTCTAAGATCCTTCCTCCAGGATTGATGGAGGCACCGAACGCGGTAAGACCCGGCAGTAAATTACACCCACGTGACCCCTCCCCCATCGCGTCGTCTTCGGCGCGTTCAGATCGAGGCAATATGGAGATTATTTCAAGTCAACAATCGCCTTTTCGTTCGACTTCTGCCCTCATGTTCTGATTATATGCTTCTCTCCCTCCCTCCCTCCCTCCCTCTTCCATTTCTTCTCTTTTGTTGGTGGTTACGGGAATCTCGCATGGCTGGCTCTACTTGCAGGTGTAAACAAACCCTCGATTCCTAGATCGCCGGGGGTACCTACCTCGATATCTCGAGGCGGGGAGGGGGAATTTTGTGCGAGTTAGGATGGGGATTACAGGTAAATATATATACTTTTTGAATTCCAATCACTGTGCGGAATGCTGTGTATCGTTCTCGTTCTTTTTCTTTTCTTTCTTTCTTTTTTTTTTTTCCTGTTTTTCTTACATCAATGGGATAAAATAGGGCTCCACGGCCTGCTCAAATCAATCCAGAAGCCATGTAGCCTGCGGAAATTTAAGGGCCAGACACTTGGTGTCGATGCCTATGGATGGCTGCATCGCGGTACTGTCGCCTGTGCCATCGACCTAGCTCTCGACAAGCAAAATACGAAGTAAGTGAAATAAACCATTTTCCCTCTTCTACGATGGATTGGAGTCCAAAATTGATGCCATAAACCCTTCCAGATATGTCGATTTCGCCATGAACCGCGTCCGCATGCTGCTCTACTTTGGCGTAACTCCTTACCTCGTCTTTGACGGTGATAACCTCCCGAGCAAGGCCGGAACGGAGTCAGCCAGAGCCCAGCGGCGCGAAGAGAGCAGGAAACTTGGCCTGGAATTATACCGCTCCGGCCGGGTGGCGGAGGCTCACCAGGAGCTGCAGAAGGCCGTCGACGTGACGCCGTACATGGCGCGTCTGATGATTGAAGAATTGAAGAAGCTGAAGATCCAGTATGTCGTTGCGCCTTATGAGGCGGACGCGCAGCTGGTGTACCTTGAGAAACAGGGTATCATCAACGGGATTATCTCGGAGGATTCAGATATGCTGGTGTTCGGGGCGAAGCGGTTGTTGTCTAAGTTGGATAAGCATGGGGAATGTGTGGAGATTAATCGGGCTGATTTCACAGCATGTCGCGATATTAGTCTTATTGGTTGGACAGATGCCGATTTTCGGCTCATGTGCATTCTTTCTGGTTGTGATTATCTGGCGAACTTGCCCAAAATGGGGCTCAAGACGGCATATCGCAATGTCAGGAAGTACAAGACCATCGAGAAGATTTTGAAGATGCTTCAGTTTGAGGGAAATGGCATCCGAGTTCCCCCGCAGTATCTGGAGGATTTCAAAAAAGCAGAACTTACCTTCTTATATCAGCTGGTCTTTTGTCCGCTAAATAGGAACCTAGTTACTCTTTCGCCGCTTCCTGCCGGTGCGAAGTTGGATAGCATGCCGTTTGTCGGCACGAATATCGAACCGGACATGGCAATTGGAGTTGCATGCGGAGACCTAGACCCCATGACCAAAGAACCAATAACCTTGAAACCGTCATACCCGGAGAGATCGCGGTTGGCTATCTCTAGACGACAAACACTCCCAGCCATGTCAGATTTGAAACCAAGCAAACCGATAGACACTTTTTTCACGCCAAAACGTGTTCCGTTGGGCGAGCTGGATCCGAATAACCTCACGCCATCACCTAGTCAGCAGCGGCTTCTTGAAGCGAATGCCCGACGATCATGGGTTGCTAGCTCGGCACCAACGAGAGGGAATGGCCGTCAGGCTCCACTGTCGACTTCCTCCCCGTCCACTTCCGCACGCGCTTTCTTGCCCCAAACCACAGAAACGCCTCTAAGTAGCGATAGGGAGAAGTTTCTTGCCAGTGCTTCGAAAGTGTCGAAATTTCAGCCTGTTAAACGGCAACGCCTTTGTTCTGACGCGGATGAAGCGGGAGCTGAGGTTGCAGCCGCTGTATTGGGGTCTGGGGAGCGCAGTCGTTTCTTTGCGGGTACAGGTAAGAGTACAACAACTGGGACCAAAATAGCTGGTTCGATTGTGACTAGTAATCCTGATAAAGCACGTACGAAGAAGGCTAAGAGGGCCGACTTTGGGGTGTTCTCAGATGAGGTGGTTGAGGATATCATGTCACAGCTTCCTGACGGGGTGAGTCAGGGTGAGTCACCGGATGCGAATGGCATGAATAATGTGTGTGAGGACGGGGCTTCGACTACACCGTCAAAGATGGAAGTCGAGGGAAGATCCATGGAGGATATAGGGTCGAGTATCACTGATGCACTGTTAAGCAGAAGTGTGACTGTGGAAGAACCCACGGCTACTACGACCGGACTGACGCCGGCGATGACGGGGATTTCCATGGGAAGCAGCGATTCCCAAATTTCTACCAGAATGCTTGAGTCTGGAGTTCTTGACGATGATGTATCTGTGAATTCTTCCTTGGGCCTCCGTGATAGGTTCGCCTATGTCGAATCGAATAAATCTGCGGTTTGTCATGGGACCGATGTGAAGAATGAACAGGTTTATCGCGAAGATCCACATCATGGATGGGGAGGAAACGGCGTTCTTGAGAAGAGCTCCGGTCCGCATGTTACACCACGAGAACAGCTGCAACCGTCCCGGGTGACCCCGTTACAAAGGTTGGGGCAATTTGCGCTCCATCGGTCGAAGTCTATGGGTTCTTTGAGCACAATGAAACTATCGCCGTTTGACGAAAGTGGGAATGATAGGGATGATGATATCGTTAATAAACGTAATGGCAACGGAGATGGTGATACTCCGTCTCGCTCGGGATCCCGTTACTCGAAATCTGCAAGCTCGGGGGAGGAGTGTTTATCAGGGGAAGTGATGAAGCACCCATGTCGCGGCAGTGAAGATTTAATTATTCCGGATAGTGAAGGGGAGAGTGAGGTGGAGGTCGACCTGGGTGTGGATGTGGGGAAGGAGAAAAACAAAGGAGCCGCTGTTGATCTCCAGCGGTTCCTGTTCATGGGCGGAGGGTCGGTGTTTTGAGTGTCTGTTCTGGATATTTCCTTTTATTCTTGCATTATTTCCTACCCCTTTCGGTTTTATGGTGCGGACCAAGGGCGTTCTGTCGGGATCGGTGTTATCCGGGGTCTTTGGGGAGCGGAGTATGAATAAATACCACACATGCCGGTTTGTATAATTCAATGGAAGTTGTTGTTCTTTTTCACAAATATCTACCTCTTGTCACTGAGCCCGCCAGCACTTTGGCTCCCGGAGAAGCGAATTGAAGGCGCCGTATCTTTTCCCTGCAACAATCCCCTCAAAGCATCTTCAGCCAGAGTTTTGGACTGGAAAAAGACGAGGAGCAGTGACGTCATCCGGCGACGCGATTCTGCCGGGCGGTAAGTGCCTTAGTCAGCGCGTTGCCGCGGCAACTAGCTGCCGTAAACAAAGCCGCCCAGCCACAGATTAAACCTCAACGGCGCATAGATCTCCAACCTCGTCTTTTCCAACGCAGAGATCCATCCCATTGATCCAGCCACCATGAATATTGCGTGGTCTGGCTAGCTGGCTGCTTTTGTTTCTTCGATTCGATTTCCTAGGCGAACGGGTGTGGGAAGTCCCTCCCTTCCTTTTTCTTTTTCTGTTCTTTTCTTTTGCTTTCCTCCTGTCTACCACACCCCGACCTTACGACCGACGACGCCCTGGAATTGAATTGAGGATATACGTCCAATACAAGTCCACTCGTTTGTTTCAATGTTATAGCAGGATATTCTCTCATCTTGCCCCCTTCTCTCCATACATACGTTCATTCGTGTACCTCTCTGACATACCACCCGTCAACATCCATCTCCCCTCATACACTCCTGCGATCCATATACACATACCTGCCTAAGCCATCCCATCTCCCGACCCCACGACTTCTCTCTGCCCTCTGTTCAGCTGTTTACCGGTCTGCCGTCTCTGACAAACATATTCCAGCTCCCAAAGGGTTTCAGGAAACACATAGCTACCCCTTACTCATCCAATCCGCTCCGACCTCTTCGCGAGAAACATTCCCTTGTACCCTTTGCGCAAGGAAGATAAAGGAAGACACACTCTCTCCTTCGTCGAAAATCGTTCCGCAAACTGTAGACTGCCATTTTTCGGGATTTCTTCAAAAAGTGTGGGAAAAGCTGGTTGAAAAGGAAGGGGTTTACGCATATTTCAGCGGCAAGCGGTTCTTCCCGCATCAAGATACCTCGACAAGACATCTTGTTGCGTGTAGCCTTGTTCTTATACTGGCGAAGGGAATCGAATTCACATCTTCTAGGGGTGAATAAGACAGAGCGGGAGCTTGCTATTGCTCGGTTTTTGGGTTTGGGGGACAGCGCACCAAACGGGGGAATAGGCAAAGGGAAGGCAAAAAAGTAACGAAAGAAAAAAAGAAAGGGGGAAACCGAGGCGAATATTAGACCCATTCCGCTGAAGGGGGGTTGGGACTTTCCTTGTTTCTGTTGTTGAGCCCTGGGAACATTGAGGATTGAAGCTGGGCTTGATAATAAATTACCCTACTGCCAACGGCATCTAAGGCCTAGTTCAATACAAGACCACTGTCAAGATGCCAGAGTTAAGATTTGCGGGGCAGTTTCTACGTGAGTGATCTCTCTTTCCCTTTTCTAATGGTCATGTAGGAATTGGTGAAGAAAAAAATATGAAGGACATGCTGACGGACTGTACTATTGGTGTTGCAGGATTTCTGCCCCTGATCGGTTACCACCATATCCTCATGGTATTCATTGGTCTTGCTATAATATTACTATGTAAGTTCAATCCGAAGTTACAAAGTGCTCTAAAAAAGGGAGGAACAAATTGACAACAGCGCTAACATGGACAACAACTCCAGCTCTCCTCCTAGCCGGCTGCTCCTCCTCCTCCCCACAAATACCCACAATCTTCCTAATATCCCTCTTTTATGAAAAATACGCCCCAGTATTGGACACCGCCATCGTCTCGCCTTCCATCAACATCGCCATGAACAACATCGTCGGCGGTGCACAGGTCGAGGTGCGCGTGGGTTACTTTGGCATCTGCGTCCAGCCTACCGGCGGCGCGTTCATTTGTAACTCAAACGCCACCGCGCTGGCGGATATATTACAGCCGGAGGAAGATCCGTTGAATCTGGTGTGGGTTGCGTCGACATTCAAGGATGCAGTTGTTTTTCCGTATTTGATGTAAGTGATTCCCAGACGCCTTCGACTCTCTTCTCCGATTAAATCAGTTCGCACCTTTATTTTTCCCCGGGCGCAAAGAGCCCGCAATGCGCTAACTATATACACCAGAATCGTCGCCATAATCCTCGCTTTCTTCTGCTTCCTCCTCCTCGCCACCTTCCCAGCCTGGCACGAAGTGATTGGCGAAGACGGTGAACTACGCGAAGTGAAGCGGTTTCCCTCCAGACCCGTCTCGCAAGCGTGCCTGGCGCTGATTTTCATCTCGGTGGTATTTATCCTCGTTTCCGTGCTGTGGCAACACACGGCGGCTGTGGCTGCGAGTGCGATCGCGCAGGACCTGGGGAATGGGGTTGTGAAGAGCGGGGTGGGGACGTCGGCCATGATACTAGGGTGGATTGGGTTTGCGCTGCTTGTTACTGTGACGATTGGGTTGTTGATGATGATTTTGAGTATCAGTTTGTTCGTGAATTTGACGGACGACTGATTTCTTCTTTTTCATGGCTTTTGGCCTTGGGTTTTGGGGTCTCTATTAGATTACACCTGTGTTTTTTTATTGTTTTTACTTTTTTCTTTTGGTGGAACCCCTTTTGGTGGATTTTGTTATTTTATGTTCGTTCCCACTTTGTTTTTATAAGGGGACGACCACGATGTGATACGACAATGAATATGGATGGGAAACTGTTCTATGACGAAAATATATGGATGCGATTACGGAACGGAATGGGATGAGATGGGATAGGATAGTGTCCCTATCTATCTATTTGCCAGACTCGAATTGAATTGCCTGAATGGTGGAAGAAAGAGCTGGGAACTCTTGCTTGCAAAAAAGATTTAATCCACATTATATACCGTGTAAATATGTACAACAGCGATGTTTCTTTTTTTCTATCTTTTTTTTTTTTTGTCTCTTTTTTCCTGATGTCCAGCAAATACTGTTTCCAAGGGCCCATGTGTGTGTGTGTTTGGGATTCGTATTTCCATATCATCACAGATTGCGCTCTATACCGGTTGTTTTGCAGTTCCTATTCCTTGCTTTCCAATGTTAGATTCGAACCAAACAACCCAAAGTAATTAATTAATTGCCAATGACCCTATTTCATCCCAGAGCAAGAATCAACGGTCTTGCGTGTGCGCTTGCGTTTGCTTTTTCGTGTCCTTAATTTAATTTTAATTCTTTTTTTTTTTTCTTTTGGAATCCTCATCCATCTCCGTTCTCTTTTATGTGCATAATCGTAGGTTGCAAGAGAGTACAGTAAGTAAATAATAGATCGGTTAATACCTAACCCTAAAATTATGTCGCGTTGACACCCAGAAGGTAGGGTTTCAAACAAAACGTGATGTTTTCACTGTTATAAAAGCGATATCGGCATATTGGAAATCCGGGATAATGAAACAAATAGAGAAGAGGGTAGAGGAAGCCGAGAAAAATGAGATTCATTATTCCATACAAGCTCATCCTCAATTTAGAGGGGAAAAAGAATAAAAATTAAACTAAATTAAAAGATGCTGTAGTATTTAAACACGGAAATGCCAAACGGATAAGAAAATAAAACGAAAAGCCCAGCAAGAATCGTCCATAGGAATGTATAAAGGAGATGAAAAAGTGAAATGAAATAAAAAGAAAAAGGAAACGCAAAAAAAACCTCTTAAAATTTAAGAATAACAACTGATAACCGAATATATCAATAATTCATAATAGGACCCCTACCCCCTCTGTAACCCCTCTCATCCCCGGTCCCCGGTCCCTCGTACCCACCTCCACTGCCAGAGCCGCCCGCGACATGATCATCCAGTGAACGGTACTGATGGGAACCAGAGGCACCATCTCGGCCACCTCCACGGCTACGTCCCCGGCCCCGCCCTCCTCGTCCACGTCCGCGACTTCCCCTATAATTGGCACCCGCACCGCCGCCGCGACGGGGAGGCGGTCCACCTTCGTCTCCGTAATATCTACATCCGCCTGCACCGCTGCCGCCGCCGCCCTCGCCAGGATGGCGTGGATAGGGGGGATTGTTCCGGCTGTGATAAGGTGAGTATTCTCGATGAGCATCACCAGGTCCATGTGGTGCATGAGGATGTGTTTGCGAATGTGTATGGGGATGGGGGTGTGGCGGGTAATTACGCGATCCAGGCTCGCGGTCCCGCATGCTGGAAGGAGCCATACTCGCGTTTGCATAGTTAGAATTATTTGGACTTGTTGCCCTGTTATTGCCATCTCCCTCCCGTAAGTACGCCGGCAGCGGCGCGCCGTCATCTTCCCGAAGATTCTGCTGGGCAAGCCTGCGCTTATTGTTGCTTTTCGGTAGCGTCTCCCACTCACCGTCGCCCGTGTGTTCCTCTTCGATCATCAACGCCATCTTTTGTCCGACAGTTGCGTCGAAGACGAGGGCGTTATCCTCTATGACGGGTTGCCAGTTACGGATCCGGCCAGCGTCCGTGGGTCGTGCGCTCTTGCGCATAGCAAGGACCATGAGCGGTTCTGGGTTTTCGGTGTAAATGATTTCTGAGTCCAGAACCGGTGTCACTTTAGCGGCCCAGAGTTTGTTTTCAAAAACTCCTGTATCGGTGATTCGCCAGCGCACTGTTTTCCCCATTCCGCCTACTCTATCAATGATAGACTTTGATGGTGGGCGAGAAGTGATCAGGATTGCATTGGCTAAGTATTTAATCTCAGTCGAATCAGACATATTCGGTGGTATCAATGGATTCAAAACATAAGTGATGATACGAGAGGAATCTGTGTTGGACAGAAGATATGCTGTGAAGAAGATTGTGCGCTTAATTCTTAGTCGCCCGTAAGGTGACTTGGTAGTGTTACCCGACGTTGAGGTAAGAATCTTGTTATGGTAGTTGATCATCCGCTGAACCTCAGCAGCTTCGGTGACTGGAGGGAGGAAAGCAGCCTCCTCAGCAACTTGAATAACTTCGGCATTGATAGGTTTGCGTGGAGCAGAGGGTGGCCCAGGTTGTAAAGCTCGGTTGAGTTTTTCAAAATACTCGCGGAAGCCTTTAACACTAGAGAGGAGAGTCAGATTTTGGCTCAGTCAAACAGCAAAGGATGGGACTAACTGCTTAACGCGATCTTCGTAAACTCGGATCTCATCGGCATGTTTGTAGGTGATAACCAGATCTTCCAGAAAAGTTTGCTTGAAGTTCATGGTCGAAGAGAACCGCTGGCTATTGGGACCGACTTCAGGTTTCAGGCAGACTAGATCAAAAACTAGTTTTCTGCTCTTGATCATCCGTTTGATGATGTTTTCGAATGGACCCTCTGCTCGCCCAGTGAGAAGAACAGTAAGCGCATCCTTTTGCTGCATGCTGAGTTCCACCAATTGTACCTTTTTGAGTGAGAAGTATAAGTAGGGCATTCCATAATGCATTGATATAATGTTTGCAACCATACTATTTGCTCATTCCACCATCCTTTCCACGCTTTACGTTCCTCAATTTCCATCCCCTGTCCGGTCGCTGCAAGGATGTTGGGGTCATGCCACCAACCTCCATTGGCAAAACATTCGTAGGTAGAAAGAAAGCCAATCGTCGGGCCATTCCATAGCTGAGGGTTAGGAAGGGGGCTCGAGAATACTGAAAACAGAGAAGAAGAATCTAGTTAGTCTTGGGGGTCATCCATTGAACGAGGAATACAATTGCGGGCTCGTACGGGTGTTGTCAAAATCGTAGACATGGATCGCTTTGATCTGCGCGACGGCTGTGAGTATGACAATTAGTTTTGCGGAGTCCGGCCAGGGAAAACTAAGGCTTAGATTGAACAAGCTCCCACCAGGTAGTTCGTCGGCACTTTGGCATGACCATCGCTTGAGCGCCGTGGTTGTATATATGGATTTTCGGCCCTCGCTGCGCAAGGGCCCGCCCACCATCGGAGTCGCCATCTTGGGGTACTTTGTGAATCGAGCAGCAACAACAGCTCGAGCAGATCTCAGCATCACATGGCACAGCACAACAGAGGTTGGGTGTAGGGATATCGCACCGTGCTACAATGCGTGCTGTCGCCGTCTCTCTCCGTCGGTTTCTCCCGCGTTGAAGACGGTCGACGTTTGTTACCAACAAAATTCCCCGATTGGGTAATTTTGATATTTCCAAGCTGCCTCTGCATTGGTCCCGTGACCTGCCCCGTGGTGCTGACTCATCAATGTCGCCCGCCGACGACATTCGATAAAAATCATCGCGAAACATCATAAAGTGCGTGTTTGCGATGGCACAGGATGTCGGTTTGCAGCAGGAAATTCTCCGCAAAACCCTGGACGGGGTGGCCGACAGCCAGTCCAACAGCAATGATGTCCATCTGAATCCCTGTGTGATCTGCCTCGAGCAGATCACGGAGGCTGCAACTGCGCAGCCCTGCAAGCATGCCAGCTTCGACTTCTTATGTCTTGTGAGCTGGCTGCAGCAGCGCCCTGCGTGTCCATTATGTAAATACAAGAGACCATTTCCCTTGCACTGTACATAGGCATTGGTAGCTAATGAATGCTTTGACTTACAGGCCAAGCAGTCGTGGCAAGTGTGAAATATGAGCCAGAAGCCGAGTCCACCTCAGGCCCAAAAATATACCACCTCCCCCCTCCATCACACACCCCTATTATCACCACAGGTCTAGGAAGCGCTGCAGGAGCGCACCCCCACCCGAGAAGATTCCCCCGTCGCCAACTCCATCATCGACCCCGGCGCGACTCTCCAACCAACCACATCCCTACCGCAGATGACCCCATAATCCGCCGACGACACATTTACCGCCACCAACTCTACTCCCGACGAGTAGGCACCAACAGACTCTCGAAATACTGCGAGCTCACCCCGCAACTTTTCAACCAAGATGCGCACCTTGTCTCGCGCGCGCGCAAGTGGATCCGGCGCGAATTACAGGTCTTCTCCTTCCTGGACCCCACCTCCAATGACGATATCGAACGTTCCGCAGCAGCCGATCGCCGCGCAGCTAACAACGCCGAATTCCTGCTGGAATACATCATCGCAATTCTGCGCACGGTGGATATCAAAGGCAGCAGCGGACAGGCCGAGGAGCTGCTGCGCGAATTCATCGGGCGCGATCATGCGCGGTTGTTCCTGCATGAGCTGCAATCGTGGCTGCGGAGTCCGTATATTTCGTTGGCGGATTGGGATCGGGCGGTGCAGTATGATGATGTCGATGCCGATGGGCCTCGGTTGGCAGCATCCGTGGGAATAAGGGCGGGGATGGGGCCGCGCTCGAGTAGACATGCAGATGCGCGCTCAATATCGTGGTCCTCATCTACCACGCCTGTTGCTGCTAGGGACAGGGGCAGGGGCAGGGACTGCGCACCGTCTTGGCCGTCTGGGAGAATTTCTAAAGCGACAAGCACGCCGGGTACGAGGCATTGTGACAATGTCGCCGCTGATCGGGAGAGGAGAATACAACGGGCCCGTGATAGGTATCAACCAGATTGATTTGGCTCAACCTGATGGATTCTGGTGGGGGGGGGGGGGGAGACGTTCCCCGGCCCATTTTCGACTGTTTTGATTAATGAGCGTAGTATATACATGTACAGTGGGTATGCACAGTTAGCTGCGGTACGATTACGATATTTTTTTCATTGTGATTTTTGATTTTGGACGAGCTTGGCGAGAGGCGTAAATGATATTGTATAGTTGACCAGAGGCTGTTACTTTGCATAATGATAGGGGGTTTTTGTATTTTTATTTATTTTATTCTTTGATTCTTGGACTTCATGTTGCTGTAACATCCGACCTGGAAGTAACATCATCATGGGTCTGTTCTAATCTACTCTATAAGTCAATTCTATTGTGTATCGTTTCATATTCATACTCCGTACTCTATACTCCGTAGTGAATAACACTTCACCAATACTCGCACCCAGCCTAACGCTATCCAAATTCACCTCCATCTCATGGAAACAACCGTATTCCATCCACCCTTGACAACCAAGTATATAAGATCCCTGGATATGCATCATATTTGCCGTACATATCGCATCCCTAGTATACCTACGCGATACCAGTCACCTCCTCCCAAACCGTCGCCCCTTTCCCCTCGCATTCGACCCTTTCCCCCGAATCTTCAGCGCGCGGTAATTAGCATGCGCGTCCGGTTTGGTTTTGTGTTTCTGGTTGGTTGCTGTTGTCACTCTTGCCGTCGTGCCCTTCATGGTAGCTGGTTTCAGTTTCGCTGCACTGACACTGACACTGACATTAGCAGTGGCGATGGACGTGGAAGTATTTGTGAGAGCAAACTCTTTATTTGTCTCCGTGTGCGTATCCGGCCGGGCGAGAGTTTCGTTTTCCTTGTTCGCGCCGGGCTCGGGGGGAAGCTGAGGCTGAAGTTGGGTTTCTGATATAGCCGCCAGCTCGTCTCCACTCCCTCCTTTCCTGTCGCCATCGCCATCGCCTTCTCCATCAATCGCAGCCACGGGCCACCCCGGCATTGGTTGCGCTTTTGTGTGAACGGGCCTCATGATAACTCGTCGCGTCGTGCGTTTCTGTCCTTTTTTCTTCCACCGTCTCATTGCAAGAGTATTTCCCCCATCATCATCACCGCCGCCACTACCATCTTGTAGAGGAACCTGACTATCATTAATAACAACGGCATCATCGTTCTCCGCCGCCGCCGCCTCGGCCTCCATCTCTCTCAAAAGATCCAACTCTTCATCCAACCTTTCTTCTTGAATATCCCTTAGCCCCTGAACTATAGCACTAAGCCCCCTTCCAACAAGTTTTTGCGGCATGCGAACTGCAACGGGACTTAGATCATGGACGCTAACCCCACCGACCACGCCCACATGCTGCCGAGAGTTGACCATTGAGGAAGATGATGATGAAAACAGGTTCCGTCGCCTGAGGAAAGAGGGGGTGTCTGAGCCCAGTGCATCTTTAGACCCCGCTGGGGGCCCACTTCTTCCATTAGATGAGTTGTTGTTGCTTGCTGGTTGGTTATCATTGGCACCATCAAGACTATCTGCTCTGGTATCAATAGCAGCCGAATACCGATATGCAGGTGGCGTAGCGAAAAAATTGGCCAGGTAGAACTTCTTAGCAGATGACGCAGGCGTGCGTGTGCTGGCGAAGAAGTTTTCATAATCATCATTATCCTCATCCGCCACCTCATCCCCGTCCTCACCATCCTGATCCCCTGAATTAATTCGGCTCTCCTTTCGTCGCGAGGGAGTCTGCATTGGATTATCAATCCCTTGATTTTTGGTATTATTAACCCGCTTCCCGTGTCTCAGACACGGGGTCGCAGCAGCAGCAACAACAGCACTGTCTCTACAACGACGACGACGACGACTACTACTACTACTATTACTTCCCCCAGAGGCGGAGAGGAGGTCAAATAGACCCAGGGCCTTACCATCACGCTGTGGGGTAGGCCCAATGGCTGCGCGGAGGGGCAAGGGTGATGAGGATGAATGAGGATCCTCGTGAAGGTTGCGATGATAGCTGGGACTGAAGAATCTGCGTAACGTGGACGGGGAATCGTAAGGGTCTAGCTGGGATGGGTGGGCGTTTGCACAAAGAGCAGTCGATGTTGATAGAAACCTCCGGTCGGGGGTGGCGGGGATGTTCTCGGAGGATTTTCGGGGAGTTGAGCAGGATTGGGGGGGTGGTAGTCCCTTTGCATCTTCCTGCGTATCCAAGGGACGTTTACGTTTCCTCTGCTGGGGCGCTTCCTGTGCTGGTGCGAAAGAGGAGCTGTTGGCTTGCGACGACTGCGCACGCAGGCGGGAATAGAGCTTGTATTTGGCAGCTGTACGTAGATAAATGAACACGCAAATCCAAGTCGATCCCAATGGGTTAGCAGCGGTTTACATCGTTTCTTTCCTTGCGGAATAGAGAGGGGAGTAAGGAATTGGCTATTGGGTTTCCGTACAAATGGCAGGGTTGTTTTTGATATCATCTCTCCCAGGCTTGCGGCCTCCATTCGCAGCGGTAAAGGCTCGCTCCCATTCCTTTAACTCGGCTCGAAGGGTCGACGAGGGCTGCTGCTCCGCATTGTGTGGCACTTGGTGGTCCGCCATGGCAGCGGTTTGCGGTTTGTATCAATCACCAGCCAGAACACTGTTTCAGCATCCCACGTTGAGAGTTGGGATCCTCCAGGTTTTGTTGTCGAAATCTCCGCAAAATCAATCTTGTCGGATGTTAACGCGTCGACGCGTACATGACTAAGTGGACCTATTGTGTTGGCCCTAGGCTGCCTATCACGGGCTAGCGCACCGCACCGCACATATATGCAATCTGTAAGCTGGATTACATAACGAACTACTAACTACACTGCATAAATGCGTCATTTTGAGATGTCCCGCATGCCTCGCCAAATTTTTCTCAATGTTTTTTCTTTTTTTATTCCAGTCCTATCGCTGCAAACTCATCTATCTCTTGTTACAGATGTGGGTTATAATTCTGCTTAGCATCTTCAGGCATATATTAATAAGCTTTTGATTAGACAGAGGGAACAGTTCTCCCCACACCCATCTCACATCATCAACATGGCCTCTGATAAAGATGACACGAAATCAAAAGATACAAGGGAATTCGAATTCTCTTCAACAATTGATAGCAATGCTAAAAGAGATTGGGATGAGTTAGCAGAGTGGTTTCGGACGGCAGAAATGTGCCCACCTGGTGTCCTCTATGATGTCATGGTTCACGGTTCCGGCATCCCATGAGAACTGTATGCGCAAATATGCTGAGGGGCAAAAATTTTTATCACACTCCCAATTTTCCAGCAGATTGTAACATGTGGCTATACCCAACAAGAATATTGATGTACTTTTCTTATTTCATTCTCCGCGTAGTTTCCTTCCTACACACTTTTATTTGACGACAATTCCTATTTCTTCAGATCGTGTTAATGCACAAGCGCTTGCTGCTTGGGGCGGCATGGTTGAAATCAATGACATGGATGGCGGGTGGGGCGTGAACGTGTTTTTTTTTAGGGACATTACGGACTTTCATTTTGCGTTTGCGTTTTTGCGTTAATGGACCTTTCAGGATTTAAATGTGTAGGTACGTAGGTGAAACATATTGGTGATTGAAGGTTATAATGGGTGAGCTTGCAATTGTTGTGGACGCTTTTACAGTGTCGACGTATGGTTTTTGCACGAAAATTATTTCGCAGGCCCATGCTGCCACTTTACCCTAGTTACTTCATGGTCACGAGGCACCAAGAGCATTTGTGATAAAAGCTCCCCCCATTCTGTTCGCAAGCCGTCAACTCAATCGGCCAACAAAAAAAAAAAAAAAAAAATTCTCGTTTTATCGACGATGGCGTCTTCAAACCCGCTGCGACCTGAAGATTTGGTTACATCCATTGAGACTGAAGGCTTCTTTTCAATAGCAGATTCTGCTATCGGTAGAAGAGTTGATGAATTTGCTGCTAAACAATACCCATTCAGAACTCTTGAGGGATTGGACTTTTGCAAGACCAACACACTGGATGAGAAGGTGCGTGACCCAGGTTACTTGTTAATGACATTAACTGAGAGAAATATGCAGCATGTTCGTCAAACTGTTGAGTCTTTCTTTTCATGGTCTGCTCTCGCGCTTCACATGACGTTCCGCTATTTCCCGCAACATGCGTACTGCATGGCAGACCCCCGAGAGCCAAAGCTTCAAGTAATAGTCGTTCAACTGCTAGGAACTGGATCAAAAATTATACTCTACAAAAGATCTCACCATACACCTTTGAAACCCAAGGAGGCTTCGAACGGGTTATTAGAGGTTCAACGAGAACTGCTCAAAACGCCGGATATTGAAGAAATTCAGAAAGACATGAAAGATGGAGGTTTGTAAGTATAAATGCGACTATCCGTTCAATACACAGGCTGATATATATTTCTAGAGTAGTATTAGATGCTCGTCTTAGTTTCAATATTCAAGGTCGTGCGATTACGCTAGCATTTGCAAACAAAGAGGAGCTCGCTCGATGGGGGAGAATAAAGCTTCCAAACAATGCAAATCTGAGGCAGAAAGTCAAAGCAATGGAAACTGAAAAGATCGGGATGAATTATGAATTTGAAGATTGAGGCATTGTCGCAGAAATGATAAAGAGGAAAATTTTGAATATGATCCTGTTACACAGATATTCCCAGTGCCAAAGCAGTTGTAGTCGTTGCCTTTAGTTAATGTAGAGCATATGTGGTGATCGCCATGATGAATTCAAGTAGCTATCCGTAGAATCATTGGCGATTGTTGGCGCCATATTGGTAGCCCTCAAATCCGAGAAGCCGCCTGTTGCTGCCCATGCTGTTGCCCCATTTATAGAATCTTGAAAATAATCAGTGGGATTGCTGATCGCTTGCGGCCTCTCGTAAGTGATTGCTGGACCGGAGACTAGGCTAGGTGTTAGTGTTGTTTGTCAATCGCGCTCCAGCAGATCATACCATTTGTTTCGGTCAGACCATTCAAGCGAGGCTGCGGGGATAGAGTCGACAGCAGTGTCTCAGCTGGGATAGCCAAATCCTCCACAGCAGCCCTTGAATTCGTTGTATGATTGAGTTCTGTAGGTGTAGACTGTGAGTTTGCTGAAGGTAATGATTGTATTGTATCAACAACCTGCTGTGCGATGTGCGCTCTGTCGCGTTGGGTTTCCGAAGTTGCAGCAGCAGCGAGAACTTGCATTGGAGTGTTGCTGTGTGAGTTTATATGAGGACCCACGTCTAAGGAGATTGTTAGATATTTCCAGACAGTCCTGTACCAAAAACATACCTCCTAATGAATTAACTCTAGGCATATGTGCCTGCAAGCCGCGACATGGCCGTTTGCTGCTGGGCTCGTCGTACTCTTTGTTCGTCTCTCCCTGCACGAGCTCAATGAAATATTTTCTCATGGCCGTCAGCATTTCTCCCTTGCTCTGCAAAATTTGGTTGTCCTCCCATCCACAAGCTCTAAGCCCACTGAGGATCGCCTTTGCGCATATTCGGTCATGGCGGCGAAAGATCTTCTCCCGTTCAGGATATTTATCTTTCACAAACTTAAGCAGCAGGTCAACATCTACAGAGTGCCTCTCCCACCTAGAGAAATATTAGTAGAGATATTAATGGTGGATCACGATGCTCACTCACGTTTTTGAATCTTGTCCATCCAAATATGCCAAAATTCCAGGACCACTTTTGATTACAAGCCGAGCATAGTTGCGGCTCCGAGATCTAGTTTTTGATACATACCTAGAATCCACATAAGCGTCCTTTGCATACTTTTCATAGGCTATTGTCGTTTTGGCGACGCCCTGCCGGCACTCATTATCTGGAACTGAAAGAGTCATCTCATCAATTTCAATACGGGACAGCAGCATGCTCAATCGATTGGCATAGTCATTTGTAGAGCGCTCTGTTTGTAATATAGCTCGACCTTCCTCAAGACGGTGCGCTCGAGATGCTTTGGAATCAGTCTTTGCGAATATGTCAACACTTCGTTTCCACAAGCCCTCGTGAATAGTTTCTTCGAGAGGTTGGCTGTTGATCAGATGCACTGAGATGTCAACCAAGGTCGTTTTATCTTTAAAGTAGGTCTCAGCTGTTTTCGTCATGATATATTCTTTAGCTCGTCGGGGGAAGTTTGGACTGCTTCATGGAGCCTCTTTCGGTGCTCTCTTTTTCCACTTCTCTTGTTTTTGGGCTGACGAGGAGCAAGAGATGGAGGACGACGAGCAGGAGGAGAAGCGGAAGTAGAAGGAGTGGGAGGAGCAGAAGCAGATTGAGAATTGGCAGGCAGTGTAGTGGGTTGGGAGATAGCTCGAGCGCTGTGGGAAGAAAATATTTGATGTGAAGAAGAAAGAGAGGAGCACAGATGTTGCAAAAGAATCAGACCACTTTCTTGGGCGAAGAAGCAACTAAAGCCATGGTAAAGTTCCTACTCTTCATTTATTAGCTATAAGCTAGCAATTATTTGAGGATTCTTACCGGTGATTGAAAAACATCAGAAGGGTTGAAATGTGCCAAAGCAGTAATAAGACTCAGCTTGAAATCCATCCTGAATGATGAAGAGATAGACAGGAGTTAGAAGCTTCAAGAAGTTGATCTCTAGATAGGCTTGGGTTTCCCTGGTCCTGGGGGACTACAGAAACCATTCCACTTTAGAAATCCCCTGCACAACCGTGACGGCTGAACGAACACTAAATGTTGACACTATTTCATTGGAACCGAGTGGCCAGCCAAGCTACTAAACTGTGATTGCATCTATTTCATGGCGCTTGAGCATAAAGTCTCCTATTGCTACTCATCGGCTAAGCCACTGATAGCAGATACAGGTTGCTACCTAGAAAATTGATCTCTCTGTTGAGGGCCATAGCTGGTGATAGTTTCCATCCTTGTCTTTATGATAGGAGCAGCTGCGCCTGGATGGCCTTAAATCCCAACAAAGGTGATATTGAGCTCGAAATTTAGCACTTTGGGCCGCCATTTGCCTAATGAGGACAGGATCAACGACTATTTATCACAGGCCGATGCTGGTGCAAAGCGCAGCCAGGGGTGACTTTTCTTATTTGAAGGCCATAACTCTGATACAACAGATTAACATAAGTATTTGTACGGGTCCTGGAAAATTTTTTGCCGTCCAACATTTGCTGAATGAGGATGGCATACCCTTTCGACCATTGAAAAAGGCCCCATTCAAGGCGCACAGAGACTGGCTCCCCAAGAGCTATAAACCACATCACATCACTCTGCAATGGATCATTTCAAAGCAGACCAACTTGGCTGCCTTTTTATGAAAAATGTATCCTAACATCTCATATGCGCTTCTGTCGGTGGCGCTCATTGTGCTAAGTATGGTGCATCTCATCTTGCTTACCGTTCACCGTCCCAAGTCTCACTGTTCGCCTGAGATATCAATCTTTGTTCTCTTTATCTGTGTCAATGCTGTTGTCATTGGCATTAGTCTATCAGGCTTAAGGTGTGGGGGTGAGCAGTCCCTTCTACTGAGGTGGTGATGATAAATGCTAAATGCTTGTTTCAGATACACCAGCATTTTACTATCCCTTGGGAATATGTACAGCATTTCCGCTAGCCCTTGAGGTGCGTTATTCCCAGTCCCCTGCTTTGATCCTCACTAACCGCGATGTCTAGATGATTCGGCTGAGCAAAATCCAGGCCGGACCACTTACGAACGCCCTCCTGCATCAATTATTTTTAGGGTATTGTTTTCTGTCCCCTGCAGTAAAGCTCGAGTTGATCTTACGATGTGCTCTTCCCCCAGTCTTGATAGGCCTTTGCTCATTGAGTTAGCTCGGTCGTCTGTGAAGTGTTGCTCAAAGGTACAGCTGTGGCTGTATCTATCAACTACACAGTCCTCGCGATTGCCGGTCTGCTTTTTTGATGTGGAATTTGTGGTATACCATCTCAGAGGTCTATTATCTGTGAAGTTGCAATCCATACACTTCTTGTTATCATAACAGCAGGGTTTGCTGCAGGTGGACTCGTCCACGACTGGCCCCTCTGGATCGAAGTAAGTTCAATGAAACCATGGATGTCGTTCCAACGTGTGCTGATATGGGATCCAGGCAATGTTGATTATCACTATTGGTGTCTATCTGGCTCGAAATATTCCCACCCTGTCTGGCGAGCCGGGGAACACAGTGCCGTTACCGAACCCAGACGACACATCCAATCTAGACCAGCTCAGGCCCCACCAAGAAAATCGTTCTGCTCACCTCCCTTTCATTCCAAGCCGTGATAGGGCCATGGCGATGATAAAGACTGTAGTGGGGTTTGGCACCGGGGCAACATCAACGACTGAGAACTATACACAACTAGCCGAGATTGGAACAGCTCGCTCTGAAACAGCACATCTGATACATCACTCTCTCCTGTTTCTGCTGTGATGGTCTAACAGTAATTTCTAGAAAATTAAAGCAGTGATCTCAATTTACTATCCAGATCTGCCGATCTTGAGCATGGGGATATTTACTGTACGATGTGAGGGACGCGAGGGGAACTATTCGCGGAACCTGAGATACAATGAATTGACTGCTCGTAGCGATGGGAAAGCTGCGCTTCAATTGTTCCAGCTCTGATTTTTTAAATTCTTTTTTATTTTGCTTCTTTTTCCCCTACAACCCTTGTCCATGACTGGCCCCTCTACACTGTGCTGTTACATAGCTTCCCAGACAACACATCCGATTTTTCCTGTTTCTGATTGCATTGAAATGTGGCTGCCTCTAGTCATGTAGCAAGGTCCCATACTCTTCTGAATTTACTTGCTTCTAATTGCTTGAACATTGAAGGGTTTTAACTATTTCTATTTAATACCATAACAATATCAATTGATCTAACTTCCAGGTTTCATTTCTGCTCCCGCCTTGTCTTCTTTGCTGGAAAGCTTGTCATGCAGCTGGATGCTTCTTACTCTAGTCTTATAGCTTCAGAATAAGGATATTAAAGCTAAAGGCTCGAGCACAAATATCTTCAGACCTTATATGATATTCTTCACTTCATGGTCTGGTGAAGGTACAATTGAGTACACAAACGGTTTAGACACAGCAACAAGCAAAGTAATTCTGAGTTTGAGAGGTATTTGATCTTCTTAGAATGTTCTTTTCATTGTGTAGCTAACGCCTTTTCAGAGATGGACAAAGATTTGACCTCGGGCCAGCAAGTACGGAAAAGAAGAAGCACCCAAGCGATGCGAGACAATGCAGAACCCAACAAAAGAACCAACAGATCTCAGGATCAAGATGACAATCAAATCACAGCACATGATCTATTGAACAAAATACAGGGAAAAAGCCAAACCAAGGAAGGATATGTTCAAAAAACAGTTCGCCAACGTCTGAGACTCTACTGCTGCAGATGTGAGGAGGATGTTAGCGGTGGGGGGGAATGTCGACGATGTGGCCATGCATCGTGTCCGGAGTGCTTGCACGAAAGGAGACTGTGTGGGGAAAAAAGATCAGTTGACCCATCACACGAACTGAACCAAGCGAATAGCCGTCATGATACTCAAACAAATCTCCAAAAAAGCTCAGTCCCGGCGATCCGTCTTAGCCAAGCTATCGATAGTGATGGGGATCCAGAAGCGCTCTATATGTTGCCCTACACTAAACTGAAGCAGAAACTGGAGAAAGATGCAACAAAAATGGAAGACCTGGGTTAATCGAGCCATCAAGTGCTGCTACTGCGAAGGAACTGGTTCAGCGGTCAACGGATGCGTATGTGGGCATAAGTATTGTGGAATATGCTTCCGTTACTCAGAATGAGCCCGACGCGACAGGCGAACCTGTGGGGGAGATTCGAGATTTGTAAGATGGGAGTGCAATTGTGCTGTGGGGAATTTAGACTCGACGTTTCAGGGGCTCTCGGATCAGCAATTTGACCCTATCAACTTTCAAGTCAGATGACATACAACATTTCAAGATGTAGAATGTATTTATTGAACTGCTCATCTGCTCTTTACAACTTTCTCGGCCGCTCTACTCCAGAAGGATAATGCTGTTGATATTTCAAGATGTAGAGAATATATATTGCAATGGGTTAAGTTCATCTGCTGATAGAAAAACACACAGTTAATTATAGCAACATCACCCTTTGTGCTTCTTGTTCACCGAGAGCGGCTGGGAGGGGGGAAGGTTTACATAACCCTTCAAAATGAGAAAAGATAGATAATCAAGGGCCATGCAAATATCAGCTCCGGTTGCGCGAGGCGAAGAGTATTTTCCCAAACAGAATATCTGCTTTTAACATTCCAAAGACAATAAATAAGAAGCAGTTCTTGCCTCCATTGACATAACTACTCTTAGAATATTACACAAGCCAGCCCGGCAGATTTTGCAGAGATGGAGAGTTCCAGGCCACCTGTCCATGGTCTCTATGCTAATAAATTCCAGGAGCTCAATTTACCTCCGAATTCCACGGGCACAAGACAGCCAACAGCTTGTTCAACCCATCAGCAAAGGTGGCATTCTAGAAATCTCACTGGTTGTTCAATCTGCAAAGCATGTCAGATGTGATGAAGCAGCATCTATCTGCTGCAACTGCTTAAAAAGGAGCTTTCACTGCAATGATGCCCAGAGTGAAACACTCTACAGATTCATTGACCCTAGCCAGGCGGCTCCAATCAAAAACCGGTGTCTCCAGCCCACACCCATTGCCATATAAGGATCCAACTTCCCCTTGCCAACATTCTATGGATTTGCAAAGTGGATCCACACTTCATCAGAATTCCTTGCTATGGTGAGTCTGCTATTCTTCATCTACTTAGAAGAGTGCGACTAACAGGCAAGGATATTGAAACTAATCCCATCACTGTCAATGATGAGGCTCGCGATCTCCAGTCCCATTCCTCCAGCGATGGTCCGTACTTGATTAGCAATGCTGATTGTTACTCAGACTATCCTGATATCCGTGGTGATGTATGAAATACAAATGGAATTGACATTGCCATGCTAATTCTAAATAGGTTTGTCGCGGCGATGAAAATGCACCCTTGACTTTCATTGTTTCCATCTCAGAGCCTGTACTTCAAGAGCGGCTGGAGTATCTGAAGGCTCATACTTTTCATCTACAGCGTATCCTTCACACATTCTCTGAGAATAGAGTTGATGGACCTCTGGCATTACCATACGCGCTCTGTCTGGTAAAAATTCTCCGACAACACGCAGGGCAGCAATTGTCTGTGAAGAGATTGGATGATACCATCCAATTCCTCTCCACACGATTGAGAGGGCTGCTGTCAACACCTCTGTTATATACCGATCGAGGTCGCATAAGTCGTGCGTCACTTCTACTTCAACGGCAGGTGTTCCACAAGCGTCAGAACTTGCCAGGAGATCTCTGGCAACGGAGCACTGTTTTGAGCTTCTCCATGGATGACAATCTAACTGTAACATTGTTCCTTACAAATCATCCCTATTTCAAAGTACCTGATGAGATTTGGAATGGTGTTAACTCCTTGGATTCGGGTATTGCTGATGTGGCTGTGATGTTTGGTGTTGGTTAATGTGTTTTACCACTGTAGAAGGATAATGTTGTTCTCAGATAGCTGTAGCACCATCTAATCTTCTAATTCTTCACTCATTCATCTACAGTTAGCATACACACTCTTAATGATGGTTTTTCACAATGAACATTTTTAGCACCATGTCCAAGTGTTTCTGCCAGGATCCATGCACAGTTTTGACACAAGCGCCTCATTGCTGACGCGGAAAAACTATATACAAGGAATTAATGGGTGAGCTGCTAAAAATTTCCTCCAACATCGGATGCGTATGTGGGCATGGGTATTACCCAGTATGCTTTCATTAGTGTTGTAGAAACTTAATTTAACTTGCTGAGTATTTTCAGAGGCTCTCAGATCAACAATTTTTCCGACAGTTTAGATTACATAGAACATCTTAATGAGGCGTTTGTGTCAATACTGCGCATGAATTCTGAACAGAAACACTTGTGATTGGCTAAAAAGGCGCTGAGGAAAATGATGCTAATTGTGCCTCACTCAGACAAGAAGATACAGTAGCTATCTGATCTCTTTGTAATAGAACGGTTGAGGAAGAGCAGATAAGCAGCATCACTTATCTCATTTGCATCTTTTAATTAATCATCTAATTGTGAGGCTCTGAGCAGCTATAAGAATAGCCATGTTCGTCCACATTCATGTAGCAAAATACAAATCGTTATCCACAGGAGCCTCAAGGCCATGAAGAAGAGTTTCACAAAGAGTATATAATCAGCTTCAAGTTGTTTTTTCATCATGATAAGTTGAGCACTTCTGTAAGTTTGCTGTTTCTTAATGCTTATCTTATTCAGGAATCTCTCAATATCATTGCTCAAGTGAGACAATAGTGACCGAAATATTGCCAATCTGAATGATCTCTATAACGCGTTACTCCAAATGAGACAGGATATTGAAGAAAATATTAGCACTCTGAAGGAACCTCTTCGGCATCTTAGCAACGCCAAGACAACTGGTGACATACAAAAATATCTTCAAGAATTTTCCATCGAATTCCACAAGCTTTTTTTGTTGTTTGAAAAGCTGGCCGGTTTTACATCGTGCGCTTTGAGTATAGGTATAGAAACAGAGGAATTGGGTGGGTTCAGATGGCATATAGCCGCTTTATGAGAAGATTACAGACATATACAGCAGATCGTGTACACATGCTCATTATGTCGTCAATTGCAAGATGCTAAGCTTCGTCGAGGGGTACAGTACCTTCAGGAACAGATGTGTGATTTAGAAGCTATTTGTGAAGAAAGTAAGAAGCAACTAAAGGCAGACTTGGAAAATCTGAAGAAGGACCTGTTTTAGTGCATATTAATGTGTTTTATCCATAAAATCTCAAACTCATTCAAAGCGATCTCAAATCTCCAAGCAACACACCCAGAGCGATTTGGTCGTTGCTTGTTGGAAATGCTACCTTCGTGGCTTATTGGGTATGGATAGTCATGCACATATTGATCTCCAGTCGGGTTGGGCGAAGCGAAGATCCGAACCGTTTGTTCCGCTAATAAATTCCAGGGGCTCAATCCAAGTTCTCTGGGCAGGAAGCAGTCAAAGTAAGATTGGCTTGCACTCTGGACCTTGTTGTGTCTCTCACTAGATTCCATAAAGAGAGGCCTTGCACCCACCCGCTCCCATCCTCTTATTCTCTACACACATCGGAAACGATGCTAGCCGGCATGGGATCACAGAATTTCAATCTCAACCATTTTATTTGCCCCCGTTTCAAAAGACTTTTTAGCTGGTTTCTAGTTTTTACCTTTTCTTTTATCTTGCTTGGTGCTGCCTTCTGAGTTACCCTCTGGATGGTCGCAAAAGTCGCCGTGTGGTTAGCTGCTCAGTTGGTCAAAATATTTCCTCAGCCACAAAGAGCAAAGACAAAATGGGATTGAACAAGAGTTGTTATATTCAAGTCCTTGAAGAAGTGAAAATTCCAGAACGACAGATGTCCAAAGAAATCAAAATAGCTCAGGAGGTGCCATCAGTCATGGTTGATGATTCTGAACTGCAACTGGCTGCAAGGGGAACAAGGGAGCCGCTCAAAAATGCCGGCCAGAATATACTGTGATCACCCAGATTGCCGCAATCATATCCCATACTTCAAGAGACACAGTGACTGGAGGTATGCAGCTCTTTTTTTGAATATAATTCCCATTTCTTGAGCTATGTGTTAAGTACATGAACAGCAAACACATGGATAAACATGACCACTCATACAGGTGCACGATCCCCGGTTGCAACTGATCATTTACCCGGAAACATAACATGCACTGTCATGTAGAAGAGATTCATTAAAAAGAGAAGAAGTGAATATGTCCTTATTCAGACTGTGATCACAGCTCAGAAAAAGGATTTACCAGAGAGGCATATCTCAAATATCATATCCACCACATTCATACAAAATGAGATCGCTTTCTCTGTGACAAAATTACTCAGCTTTAGTGGGAAGTTATGAAAACAGATTCAAGATTGAAAGAGATAAAAATGAAGCTGAAACAGTTGCAGAAGCTGACTGAAAAAGATACTTGCTTTGCATTTTCTCTTTTCATTCAGCTTTCTTCCTTTGCAGAGTTTGAAGTGGAAGTTTCAGAATGAGTTTGAAATATATTGACAATCTGTATTTACTTCTCTCTGATGCAGAGCTCTGTGTGATTTTCTGTTACAGTACATGTGTCGTTTGCTGGTTGATAATGTTGTTGAATCAAAGGAAAATGATTGGTTATCCAAAAATAGAATTATCCTTGCTTGCGCCAATAAGAAATAGTGCATCCCGGAAAATTAGAAATCCCGGATGTTGATGAAAACCTCAGTAATGCCAAATTCTCTACACAGCTGGAATTAAGAGCTTCCATTGCAAGTGATGGCTTGTATAGACCTCAATAACTGCCTTACTGCATATGATCCGTTCTTGGGGCGCGACCTCTGGACTATCCTTCTAACTAATAAAGCTAGTGGTTACACAATGGCTACGTGTACCTTGAGCTTAAAACCATGACAAGATTATACCAGTCGAGGGTGCTTAAGTCGTGCATTGTCTGATGAGATTTGAAATGGTTTTCACTCCTTGAATTCCTTGGATTGGTGTATTGTTGATATGACTGTGATGTTTGGTGTTGGCTAATGTATTTTATCACTTTCTCAGCTGGTCTAATATTTTGCCAACAGAAATCCGAAGCCCCGTCATCCAGTAGCTCAGAACATCATCAGTGAATGTTCGCCTTCTCTGATTCTTCAGATTGGGGTGACAGAGATTGTGATCTCTGACAGCTGTGTTTTTCTGATTGATGCATCTTGTCCGCTCGCTCATTGCCTTATTTGCGCCTTACGTCGACGCGGGAAATGATACACCGCTGGAATCAGAGGATGGGCTCCCATTGCAACTGATAGCTTGGGGTTCATTTCCCGACAGGGGATGGCCCCTGCAGCGAGTATCAAGTCTAATGTTTGGTTTTTGCTCATTTTGACAATCACCACCAGCCCATTGCCTTGAGCAAACGCAGGCTAGCCATCCAAGGCTTGTCCTTATGCAAGGGGAAGGGCCATATGAACCGTTTGCCTTGCGCCTTGTTACATGCATGCGCGATTTTGGCACCGGCGCGCCAATCAAGAGGTGGGCTGTCAAAAATGGCTACTCCGCTTGGCAGCCTGTGATTTCTGCTCATTTTTCATCATTTCCTGGTTTGGCTGGTTATCTGCAAGCATAAAGGGATAGGAGTGACCCTGTCTTGATCTGTATTTTTGTATACTTCACTGTTCTTTCTCAGAACCTTCACAAGTCACATCTTGTCATATCAAGATGAGCCAGCGAGCCAGCATGTTCTTCAATCAATCGACGAGGCAATTGCTTGCCTCTTCTCCACTTGCTTTCAAACCCCACGTTTCTCAATATCGATATTCGGACCAGGTTGAAGATATCGTCGATACTGAGGAGTGTACCCATGAGGATGAGGTTGAAGAGCAGATATCATACAGTGGGAACTCAATGGCATCTGATTCAGTTACACCGGCTCTTGAAGGATTTCCAGATGTTGAGAAGTTTGATCAGCTCATGAAGAGGTAATAATCACTACATTTATTCATCTCTGAAAAGATCACTGACAGGTTATTAGTTATACTTTAAGTTCAGTAAGGACCTTAATAACCTCAAATGACGCTGAACGGATAAGAATGGTACTTCTTAACCCCGAAGACACATCCATAAAATCAGCAAATTTTCGGTATGAATGTTGAAATTTCAGTTCTTTTTACATTGAGAAGTAATATATAGTCATTTCAAATCTGGTGCTAATATATGATTTGAAGGCGCTGGGTGAAAAAATCGTTCACGCTCAGCAATAACCAGATACCCAAGGTATGTTTTGAAAAGCCGTATGAAATAATGTGCTCTCAGACTGATGTTCATCTAGAACAAAACATTGATCTACTGCAAAGAAACTCTAAAACTCATTGTAATCAAAGAGAAGCTGTTTGAAATTCTGACAGAAGCACATCAGCAATGTCAACATGAAAGTCAGAGAAAGACTTTAGCACAAGCTAGAATGACATATTCCAAGTACACCCATGCTACAGATTCAAATCCCCTCTTAGAAATATCAAATGAACTAACTGCAGAATTAACAGAATCCCTGAGATGCTAGTTCAGCAATACATAAAAATATGCCCAACGTGCAGTCCAGTACTATCCGGACCACTAGTACTGGCTTTGGGAGAATTCCCAAATGTCATTGAGTTTGACAAGCGCATGGCAAGGTATCTATACCAATTCAACACTGAGAGAGGCTACTAACATGTTTATTAGTTATATCAAACATCTGCTTGATGAATTTAGAGATAAAGCTACAATATCCTGGAGCATGGCTGGGAAGATTGGAAAGACGCTTCTTGGTGACACTACAGAACCAGTCGAGTTTCAGTATGCATGTTTCAACCTTCTGAATAGTCATTTAGAGGCTGACTTAAGTGTTTTGAAGAGATTGGTTCAAAAAGATGTTCACATTAGAGCGGATCAATGGTCAGCTTTCGGTCTTCTGGGAAGGGAAACCCATTGCAACTGAAGAGAAGCTCTTTAAAATTTTGACAACAGCACATCAGAAATGTGAACATGAAGACCAGAAAAAAACATCAGCAGAAGCTAATGAATTGTATTCTTGATGAGTGTATTCATTGCTGTCTGAGAATATTTTGAAAAGATAATCTTGACTAACTTCAGAATTAACAGGGTTCGCGAGAAACTAATTCATGAATTCATTCATATATGCCCAACATGCAGGCTGAAATTCACTGAACGATCATTTGTATGTGGGTATGATGGATGCAAGAAAAGCTATCAACAGCTGAACTATCTGAGATGGCATCAGTTGAACCATGCACATTATACTTTCCCTTCTATTGATTCTTTCTATTGCTGATGTTAACAATAAGACAACCCTAAGGACATCTACCATCGCAACTTCCCTAACTGACTTCAATGTCACAAGTCAACAGACCCTCTGGCAACGAAGTTCCAGGCAGAGTCCTACCACTGCGAACGCATCAATTCTTCTACGGGTGAGCCTTGCAACTCCATCCTTTCCAATCCTCACTCTCTTAGAAGGCATGAAGATGAAATCCACAACCCTTGCAAGCAAAAGATGCGGTACAAAGGAAAAGACCTTTTTTGCAATGATAGCCTTGCAAAGCATATGCGGCTTTTCCACCCCGAAGGTGATTGACCAGACAAGCGGAAATGCAAGTCAACATATTCTTGATCAATCGACAAGGCACCTGCTCCAAACTACCACTACATACATGTACAATATCCCAAAGAGTAATTGTCTCTATACCAATTTTCCCTAATTCTTGTGTGAATGTGATGGATGTACGAAAAGCTCTGCTCTCTTGTATTACTATCTGAGATATGAAGGCCTTGGCGCCTCGTGACCGGTCAAGCATTCTCCCATAAGAGTTATCTCAGTAAACTCAGCCACTCCACTCCGAGCTAACCCAATCCGAACTACTGCTACTTTCTGCCAAGTCCTGCTAACATCTGAGCCAATCAACTGTCACGGGGCTTACACTAAACCTAAATGGGACATCCCCAGCAAACTCTTCGCGGAGCGTCTGAGAAAAAACGGTTCCTGTTTGTTAGCAACACGGGAACGATTTGCTCCAACCATAATGTTTGAGATAGAATCACTGTGCAACATCACTCATAGATCATTTCTCTACCACCTTGGAGGGTTAATTTTTCAATTTCCTGTCGATTGATGTAATTTTTATCTGAAAATACATATATTCTGAGTATGAAGTGTCGCGTCGAAAACTGCTACTATGATTTTGAACACGGGAACGATTTGCTAATTTTTCAACCATGATCATGTCTAGTCATCCAACGCCTTGATCTTGCCATCAAAACATCTATCCAGCCATCAGAGACTCTAGTCAAAGCACCGAGTGTATTTTCCAGCGACTTCCGGCAACTTCTGGCAACTTCTGACAACTTCTGAACTCTTGGCAACCTCACGCGGCACATCAACTTCTGACAACATCTCTGAACTCCTGACAACTTCTGGGATCTTCCGACAACTTCTGAACCAATCACATAACACTTCTTTTTGACAGCTGGGTCGGACAACGTCCCATCAACTGCATCAAATATGGCCAAGGGGGATCGAAGAAAACGCGCAAGTCAGCTACAACAGCGGCTTCAAAAGCCATCATTAAAGCAAATACTTTCAATGAACATTGAAGATATGCCACAACTTGTCATGAGCTATGCCGGACCAGATAGTATCGACAAGCAACAGGATGTTATTCAGTATTGTCTTCAACGAATACTTCAAGGCCCGCGTCCAGATCCTGAGTGTACTCTTCAGCCACGCATAGAACAAGTCCGTATACTTCGGCGCATGATATATGGATATAGCGACACTTTATTCATTGCCAGAACTGGCTATGGAAAGAGCCTTATTCTTCAATCCTATACAATTCTGACAGGAAAGATAACCATTCAACTGGTTCCTCTAAACAAGCTTGGTGATCAGCAAACAAGAGATATAGCACGGTTTCCCGGTGCCAATCCTTGTCTGGTCAGTGCTGATAATCTCCAGGGGCAAGAAGACTTACTCAAACGCATTCAACAAGGTGAGTATACACATATACTGCTCAGTCCAGAGCAAGCTCTTTGCAAGCGATTTCAGCATGTTCTTCAAGACCCTACTTTACAAGAAAAGATTGGGCTTGTAGCTATCGATGAGTGTCATCTTGTCACACAGTGGAGTCAATTCCGTAGTCAGTTTGCCAGGCTGGGGCACCTGAGATTGCTTCTTCGTGAGGATATTGTCTGGTTTGGCTGTTCCGCAACCCTCAGCAGTAAAGCTGAAGATATCATTCTTCAAGAGGCTGGATTTCGTTCTATTGGTGTAAACCCACGGCAGACTCAGGTTATTCGAACTTCCATTAACCGTCCTGATATTTTTATCGGCGTACATCCGATTCCACGCGGTAAACTTGTATCCTATGATATGTTATATTTTTTATTGAACGAGGCCATTGATACAGATGGAAAGATCATACCTCAACACATTTTAAAGACCATTGTCTTTATTGACAGTCATGTCAAGGTTCAACAAGCAGTGCAATATTTCCGATCAATACTTCTTCAGATCTGTCAGAATAACAGGCAGAATGTCAACAATACTGACACCTCTTTCATCAATGACACCATTCAGCATTTCACATCTCGAGTGTCTGAAGTGGATCAGAATATTCGCTTCGAGGAGTTCATGAAACCTAAGTCAATGGTATCCAGATCAGAATCGTGATTGAATTTTGCAAAGAAGGGAGTATTGATAAGGCATTTCAGCTCCTGTTTAAGCAAGACAGTATAACGTTGATTATCATTGAATACCCCTGCTTTGGAAAGTGCTGAATATAGTGCATTTCGCCGCTTCGTAGGAGTACTGTATCGTCGATGAGTCAAGATATCGGGACTCTGAATCCAAGCCTCTATAAAGGCCTCCATTCCCCAACTGTTTCGCTGTAATGTTCTGACAACGCGAGATAATTTTGACCGTCTTTTCTGCCGGTTATAAGGCATTGTAGGCAGGTGCTGTGGGCCACGGCGGTTTGATCGTGAACAAGCTCGCGGGGTATCGGTATCAGTATCGGTGATCTCGAATTCCGAAGGAGTATCAATAGATTCAAGCTCTGTTAAGTCACTGTCTGATGTGTCATATTCATCATCTACATTGTTGGGAGACTGTAGTGGTTGTAGAGAGGATTCATCTTCGAGTGATGAAGGATATTGGCTGGAGCGCGTCTGACATTGGGTGTCTTGAGATTCAAAAGACACGCTGTCTTTTGTCAACGATTGTGACATGATGAGAAGGGGTAGTGAGTTGTAAAATAGCAGAGATGATAGCAGAATGGCTGAGGATTTGAAAAATATCGGTTTGGTGATGATCAGGCAGATATTTAGGGTAGATGTATGATTTCGAAGTCAATCGAATATTTTGTATGGGCGGTGTTGATTTTCCACACACGATGGAACCGTTTCTTCTCAGACTCTCTACGAGATATTAGGTTGCGAGCACGTGTGAAGTCTCTTATTGGTCCAGAAGTTAGCAGGACTTGGCAGAAGTCTAAAGGAGTTTAGTTGGTCGCGCTAATCCGAAAATATCGAGAAGAGAGGCTGAGCATGCTGAGATAAGTGAGCGGAGTGATCACAGCTATCCTCACTCTGATAGCTATCTTGGCAAGAGCTATCCGAGCTATCCTCATGTATCTCAAGATGTATATAAACACACTCATTACCCTTAGGATCAAGGAGCTTATCTTCTTGATCACGATCAATTTATCTTATTCACTTTCTTACTTATTACCTTTACTTATACTCAGTTACATAGTACGACTATAAGTTCATCTTAAGTATACTTCTTCACAACACATACCTTAAGCCTTCGCCCCTATCTGTAAGCCCTACTAGATATTTTTATTGTTTACCTTAGGCCACTGCTGTAGCTATTGCTAGTCATTCTAGATATTCCTCTTGATGTTATATCTTAACCTGTGATAGTGGCACTACCTCCTGACTTAGTGAACAAGCTCAGTGTCGGAACTAACAAAGTCCGAATATTGTCCCAATTACTGAATATCAATAAAAATAATTGAATTGCTTGTTCTAACTTAGCTAATTACATGACAATTAGGCAGTATTTATAAGAAAAGCCATGCTCAAATATACACAAGAGATAGCACTTCACCCTATCTAGGTGAGGAATCCAAATCCTAAAGATGTTTGTAGAATCATATCCCACAAGATATCCAATATGAGCTCTGGGATCAAGCTTCTGTGATCGATTTCGATTGAGGATCTCATTGGGGATCTTTGCGTACGCACGACATCCGTAGGCACGTAAGTGAGCACAAGAATGCTGTTCGATATGAAGATATTCTTTTAGTGCTCGGAGGGGCGATTTCCATCCTAACATCTTGGTAGGGGTCCTATTCAGCAAGTAAACGGCAGCGATTGCTATCTCAGGGAACAGTGATTGGGGTAACAAGGATTCTATCCTAAGAGTTCTTGCTCTAGTAGTTATGATAGCACCTGCTCGTTCAGCAGCACCGTTCTGCTCATGGATATATTCCGAAGAGTATTCGATTTCTAGGCCCAGTTCAATTACCCAATCCTTGAAGGTATCGGATTCTTTGATTCCTTTCTCATTGTCGATTCGTATAATCTTTGTTTCACAATCAAACTGGCGTTTAATCCACCTTAAAACCTTAATCAAGGCTTTCCTAATATCAGATTTTCTCAAGGCTGTTACTGCGATATGGAAACGAAGATAATCACATACAAAATGTATGAGCCATCGTTCTCCGTTGTAGCAGTAGGAAGGCCCTTGTACAATATCTGCATGGAGTCGTTCGAAAGGCAGTTTAGATCGTATATGGGGACGGCGAGATATTTGATTCTTTGCTTTAGCAAGATGACAAGGTTCGCAGAGCTCTTTGTCTTCGATATCATTGCTCTTTGCTACATCTTTGATATCTGATATCTGAACCCCTTTGGCATCGGTTGGCAGATGTTCAACTGCTCTCATCGAGAGATGTCCTAGGCGTTGATGCCAAATCTTGGAGGAAGCAGTAGAGCTCTTCGCGGTGTAAGAAGGAGTTGTTGATGATTTTGTTATCTTAGTAGATTCTGCTGGATTGCTAGGTGGGGCAATATTAGCGAGCACTAAGGTGTTCTCACTAGTTCTGTGATATTCAGTAACCAGCAATCCGCCGTATACTTCTATGCGAGCAAAGATCGAATCATCGCTAATCCTCCGCAATCTGAACGATTTGCCATCGAGATAGATCCCCCCTATATGATAGCAAGGTTTCCAAGCGATCAGGCTGGTGTGAGACAACGGAACGTACGCAGCGTTCTTAAGAATTACTTTGAACTGCTTGCCGAGACTATTGGTCATGTAGGTCCAAACAGTTCCATATCCCATAACTCTTGTTGTCGAATCTCCTGTATAAATTTGCTCTTCTGACGGTTCATACGTTAGGAATCTAGATCGATTATTGCAGATATGTCGCTCAGCACCAGTATCGAATATCCAGGAATCTCGGAGATAGGGGCGTTGGTTGGAAGGAGAGCTCTCGACGTTCACATTTAGACATCTTGTCGATTGATCGACAGGTACAGTATCGGAAGTGATCGAAGATTGATCAGTAGGATGATCGTAGTGTGGGATGACAAGTGTGGATTTATTGACTGCAGATAGCAGTGCCCTCAACTGCTGAATCTTGATTTTTAAACATTGCTGGGTTTCAGCTTCTTTTTCTTGTGTGATCATTGAAGGTGCTATCTGTGAAGCCAGTGAATGCTTCTCATCCACCACCTGAAGCCTTGTCGCGAATCATATTTTAGCCTCCTCCAGAGCTACCATTGCTGATGGGAGTCCAGCATCCCGGTATGTATGTATGTATGTATAGGTTTAACGTCCCGGAGAAAACACGGGCAGCGCCCGTGTTTCAGAAGCCTCCCGAAGGGCATGGAGACGTGCTACGCTGGAGAGATTTCTATGTACACAGAGAGAGAAAACAGAATCCAGGTGGCAACTCTTGAGAAGACTCAGCTCATTGCAAAGGATTTTTCTGAGCTGCGCATCCACTTCTGGCCCGACGTATGGCCATTCATGGTGGGGCTATAGTGTGGTTCCCTGATGGGACCGCCGCTGCCGTGCCTGGAAGGCTTTATAGTGAGCAGAGAGGGATACCTCTCTCAGTTGATCAGAAAGCTGTCTGTGCTTCTAACATCAGAAGAAAGACAGACAAGATAAATAATGAAGGAGAGAGCACTGAAGAAGGTTGTGACAGGAAAAGAGCAGAGAATGACAGAGAGAGCAAAGAAAAGAAGGAAGAAGAAGCATTTGAGCCGATAGAGACAAGGGCAAACGAGAGGAAAACAAAGCAGAGCACGCGTAGATACAATGCCGGCAGTCAAAACCATATCAGCTGAGTCAGACACGTAGACTGTACTGATTACACCACAGCTAATTGAGACAGATGAGCTCAGTTGTGCTATCTGTACTGTCTGCATAGACTGTGATGTCCCTGGCAGTTGCACTAGCTACCGTGGGTGTACTCAGCAGGCCGGCCTCGTGGAACTGCTGCGGGGGTTGTCAGATGGTTTGCAGCCAGCCGGCTGCGTTACCTTGTGCAGTACCGTGTGTAGAACTGCGTGCAGTCCAGCAGTTCTACAAAGTCTGTAGGGGTCAGAGACCCTAGATAGGCAAACGCCGTCGCCCGGTTGTGTGGCCGTGCTGCTGGCCTCTTGGGCCAGTGAAGAAAGTGCCTCTGTGAGTGTCGACAGAGCACCAAATGTTCTGGGCTCTTGTTGTGTCCACAGACACAGGTGAGCCTTGCATCTGCATGCTGGAAACGCCTGTGGTACCAGGAGAAGTCCCCATGAGAGGAGCGGAGTGCGAGCCAGCGGTGAAGGGCATGCCGTGGCATGGTGAGCTCCGGAGGGGCCTTCACTTGGTACTCCACAGTCGGCCTGCTGAAACTCCAGCCCCGGTACCAGTCAGAGAGCTTGCCACAGGCTCCACTCCACCACTTTCGCCTTGCCTCTTGGCTGAGCTGCTTGGCCACTGTGCGGACCCCACTGACTATGGGTGTGGCCTCGAGACCATAGGCTGGGGCTGCAGTGGATGAGACTGCCCGCTTAGCCAAGCGGTCTGCTTCCTCATTGCCCTCTATCCCCATATGCCCAGGAGCCCACTTCAGGCCGACATTGTGCTGTCTGAGGAGCTCATGGCAGCGGTTGTAGGCCCAGTTTGAGGAGGCTGCTGCACTGCCCCGTATGCCCCAGATGACTGAGGTGTTGTCGAGGCAGAGCCAGATCTGAGGGTTGCTGCTGTCCTCTGTGACACAAGGTAGGAGCTTCACGGCGCACTCCAATGCCCGGCAGGCACCAACTGCCTCAGCGTCGAAGACATGTGACATAGGGCTCAGCGCAGCTGAGAAGCTGGCCAGCTGTTTATTTCCCTGATAGACTATGAAGCCATAGCCCACCTGCCTGCTGTTGTCAAGGTTCCGTTCTGATCCATCTGAGAAAACATATAGATCTGTTGAGGGTTGACTTCTCCACCATTCCTTGAATGCCTGAGCAGCACTCTTTTTGTCTACACCCTCTGTGGGGTCTGTCCCGCATCCCTCTGAGTAGTGTGGGATGGCAAGTGTGGGTCTATTGACTGCAGGTAGCAGCGCCCCCAACCGCTGGATCTTGGTCTTTGAGCGCTGCCGGGTTCCAGCCCCTCTTCCTCGTGTGATCATTGGAGGTGCTATCCGTGAAGCCAGTGGGTGCTTCTCATCCACCACCTGAAGCCTTGTCGCGAATCGAATTTTGGCCTCCTCCAGAGCTACCATTGCTGATGGGAGCCCAGCATCCCGGTATAGGGTAGCGATGGGCGTTGTACGGAAAACTGGGAGGACCCCTCTGGCTGCCATAGTAAGTACCTTCTCAACTGTCCCCACATGCCATCCCAGGCGGGAGCTAACCTCCCCACTCCTGCCCGTGTGCCTTGCTGGCTGCGTGCGGCCGCCGTACCAGGCCTCTGTGCCATAGAGCAGTGAGGGAACCACGCAGGTGGTGACCGCCTTCCGCAGAGCGTCTGCTGGGGGCCCGTCTCTGGTCTTTCCCAGACTCCGGATGTGCTGGGCCACGGCCCTTGCCTTCTTTGCCCGGGTGGAGACATGTGGTCTCCAGGTGAGCCTTCTGTCGAAGTGTACACCCAGCCAGCGAAGTGCTGGCTCCTGTCCAGCTGGGGCAGTAACAGGGTGAACAGTGAGATCCTCAGACACAACTACTGCTGGTGCCTCATTGTGTCGCTTTCTTGTAAGATGGATCATCTCAAGTTTCTCTGGTGCGAAGGCCACCTTGTTTATCTCCCCCCACCTCAGAATACTCTGTATATCCTGTCTGAGAAGGGTGGCATTGTTGTCAAGTGAGTGGGTCGCCCGCCAGATGTTCAGATCATCCGCATAGCCAAAGCGCAACTCCGAGTTTTGCCACAGCAGCTCTGCCAGGTACAGAAGGAACAGTATTGGTGACAAAGGAGACCCCTGTGGCGTGCCACATTGCATCTGATGTGCTGCTGTGGTGGTCCCCTCCAGCCGGACCTGAGCTCTGCGTTCAGTGAGGAAACTGTCAATGAGCTGCAGCAGCTCGCGTGGCCACCCCTGCTGCGCCATCCGCTGAAGCAGCCGCCTGCGCAGCACAGCATCAAAGGCACCCTGCACATCCATTGTGACCATGGACACTTCCTTGTTTTGTGCGAAGGCTGCCTCCACCTCATGAGTGAAAGCAGCTACCAGGTCCATTGCAGATCGTCTGGGCAGCGCCCCCCCATGCTGTGGGCTGACTATGCCGTGAATGAGTGCCGTGTAGGCCAGTCGCCTTGCAATGATGCGTTCCAGCCCTTTGGAGATTACTGAAAGCAGGGCAATGGGCCTCCAGGAGCGGACTGAGCTTCTATCTCTCTTACCCACCTTGGGTATCATTGCCACCTCTGCCAGTTTCCAGGCTCGTGGGAAGTGGCAGAGCCGGAGGCAGCAGTTGTATAGCTGCTGTATAAAGAGAGACACATGCTGCCAGCATGCTTTGAGCATCCGCACTGTGATTCCATCCGTGCCTGGGGAGGTGCTCTGTACCCCAATGGTGTTGCGCTCCATCTCCTCCATCCCAACCCGGGGGTTCCAAGGCAGGTTCCCCATGCCGCTCCAGTGCTCATCATCCAGTGGGTCATACTCCAGATCATCAGCTGAGTTGTATCGCTTCAGAATTGCTTGTTGAAGTGCCTCAGCTTTGGCGGCTGTCTCTTCTATGACCTGATCCCCAATCACCAGAGGGGGTGCTCTGAGGTTGGGTTCCAGCTTATGCCATGCCACCACCCGGTACAGGTCTCTACCATCTCTGGCCTCATTGATCACCTGCCTCCAGTATGCACGCTTGGCCTTGCGCACTGCATCCTTGAACTGGTGCTTCGCGGCCTCTGTCTGGTGAGTGGTGAGCTCTCGGTGCGCTCTTCGGCAGTCTGCTGTCCACCAGGGGGCTGTGGTCCGCCCTTGTTGAGCTGGCTTACTGACTGCCTGAGCTGCAGCCAGAAGACTCTGAGTGAAGTGCTGGGCCAGATCATCAAGCTGTGCCACATTTCCAACCCCCTCTGGGCAAGGCATGTCCACCATGAGACCTCTGACAAGATCTGCAAAGGGCTCCAGCTGAGAGTCTGTGATCTTGATCCGAGCATCACTCAGCTGTGTTTGAGGTGTTGTTGGCAGCATAGTGATCATAGACTGGTGATCTGAGCCGCAGTGTAGATCTTGACGCACTGTAGTGGAAGCAAAGGCCACATTGGAGAAGGTGAGATCAATCACATGACCTGCTGCATGAGTCGGAACCCCTATCTCTCCCACAAAGTCCATCCCATGTTCACTGGCCCATTGGACAAGCTCCCCGCCCCGGTGCAGATTCACTGCCCCTGGTTCAAAGGCATCATGCCGTACGTTGATATCCCCACCTATCAGACAGCGGGCTGGTGGGCTCAGATTGGTCAGATAGTCCATGACTGCGTCTGTCCCAGGCTGTCTGTACACATTGAGAATGTGGCAGCCATTTACACTGACCCATAGCAGATCCCTGCTTTGCACAGACCGGTGTTGCTGTGCCCTTGTCTTTGAGCCCTTGCGTACATATGTCATGACCCGGGGCCTCTCCTCCTCTCGCTGCTCCGGGTTAGTGTCATCCCAGCGGTCTATAGGCGCAAAGCACTCATACGCTGGGTGGTTAGAAGTCTTGGTGCCAGGGTGTGTGTATGGCTCCTGTATACAGACCACTTCACAGCCCTGCTCGAAAGCAAGCTGCAGAGCTGCTGTGTGACAGGGGGCTGCCCTGGCCGTATTTGCCCAGAAGACCTGCAGGGGGCGATTTTCCTGCTGGTTGTTCCTGCGGCGCCAGCCGCGTCGCTGGTGTTGGTGTCCTAGCATGAGGAGTCACTTGGTGAGCTGCTGCCGAAGTCCACCTGCGGGATGAGGTTGAAGACCTCCAGACCTGCCATCTGCATGCTGGAGTCAGACTGTTCTTTAGCTGCTTGGCTGTGCTGCCGCACTGCTGTGCGAGCTGAGCGTCGCCTGGTGCGGGCCACCTGCCAGGTGGCACCCTCCTCACTGATGGAACTCTGAGTAGCCGCCCGCTTGCGGGGTGCTAGCCCAGCGGGCTGTGTTGACTGGGTTGACTGAGTGGTTGGTGGAGGTACCACCACTGCGACCATTGGTGCTGGCTGTGCTGGCGGCGGTTGTCGCTCCTGAGCATCCCTGTGGCACCTGTCGCCAAGGCGGCGAACAGCTGCTAGCTCTTTTTGAGTTAGGCGCCTGAGGGTGCCATTCACGCGCCTGGGTGCGGCAGGCAGTGCTGATGCCCAGCTGGGTAGGGTTGGCAGCAGTTGGCACATCTTGGCGCTCTCTTGCACTCCGCGCCTGTTGGCCCCTCATGCTGGCTTGTGGGCTCACTGCAGTTGGAGCATCTTGCCAGTCGCGCACACTTTGGTGGGTGGCAGAACCCCTGGCATCCTGGGTTATGTCTCACTGTCAAAGGCCGTTTCTCAATCAGCCTGGCCCTCTCACTGGCATTGAAGAGTGAGAAGCCTTTTACCGGGGCAAGGAAGGAGACAATCCATGTAATCTTCCCTGTCTTGGGGTTCACCCCATGACGCGAGGGTCGACAGCTCACTGGCTTTACCTTTGCCTGAGCCAGAACCTCTCCCTCAATCATCTTGTCTGTGGGGATTCTTGCCCCTTCCCAGTCCTGGACAAATTCTGGGACCCCTGGGACAGCATAATTATACCACCGCTCTGGTAGCCGGATCTCCGTGGCGCCAAGGACTTCACAGAGAGTAGCCACTGCCTTCTCAGTGGTCAGAGCGTCGCGTATGCCTCTGTCGCTTGGTGTGATCGCCCAACCTGTCCTGGTGGGCTCCACCTTCGGCACATTGGCCACATCCCCCACCCCCTGAATGTTTGCAGCGATTGCCTGCCGCACAGCATATGGCTGTAGCCGGGCGACCCGTTTCTCTGGCTGGAGGGTGACGAGGACTCGTGGGTCCTCTTGCTGTTTTGTGCCCCCTGTGGGGCCCCCTGGCTGACTGGCGCTTTTGGGCTGCAGGCTAGCTCCACTAGCCCTGCCTGCCGAGGAAGCCGCAGTCTTGGCAGGGGCAACCCCAGGGAGGGCAGAGTTTTTCCCCCTCTGAGCAACACCCGCCCAGGTAGTCGGCTCCCTCGCAGCTGTCTTTGCTGCATTTGGCTGCGGATGAGTACCCGGGGCAGCACCCCCTCTCAGAATTGATGCTGCACTCAGATCTGCTGTCACATACTTGACAAACCTCTCACAGAAGATTCGGGCAAAGTTCTGACTGACTGGCTGCTTCTCCTCCTCAACCCAGCTGTCCAGAGTCTTCGCCAATCTGATGAGAGCCTTCTGCTGCAGTTTCTGTTGCTGTTGAGCCTCCTCAAACTGCTTCTGCAGCCGAGAGGTGGCCGTGGGGATGCTGTCGCTGGCTCCTTTGAGGACTGGGGGAGGCATTGTGACAGTCTTCCTCTGCCTCTTGCCAGCCTTTCCAGCGACAAAATTGGCCGGTGACTCCGGCTCCAGTGGCCTGGTGTAGGCCGTTTCGATGTCCTTGGGCGGACGGGAGGGCGTTGAGGGCTCCATGACCACTCAACCTGTGCAGTACACACACGTAGAGAGATCGCAGAGGGCGTGCGATGATATTGAACGGGTTGGAGGGTTAAAATTATACGAAAAACAGTTGGAAAAGTGGAAAATTCAAATGTACCCCTACGTTCGTGGGTAGTTGTAAGGATAGCTATTGAACCTATACATACATACATACATACATATATTATTGATTCTTGACAAATTAGAAAAGAGTCAGAAGTTTTCAATGCTGAATTATTTGCAATTTCAAGAGCTTTTAAATTGGTTGATATGAAGATTGAACAATGGAAAAGATTTGAGAATATTTGAATATTCTCTGATAATCAAGCTAAGCTTAAAAGACTTCAAAGTAATAAAATCAGCAATGGACAGTCAATGCTAGAGCTGATTTTGAAAAGTTTTTAAAATATTCAAAGAAAAATCTTATTCAATTGTTCTATTCATCTTCACTGAGTGCCTGCTTACATGGGTATACATGGCAATGAAATAACTGATAAAGCTATAAAAAAAGCAGTTGAATTAGAAGTCTGCTTTTAAAGAATTGTAATATGAACTTTTAATAAGAGAAAAATAAGAGAATCATGTTTACAAAAATGACAAGATATCTGGTTTTTACAAAAAAAGAGTGTACATTATTCCAGGTTTGAAACTAAACCAAAATAGAAAGCTTGCTCAATAAAATATAAAAAGAAACTATTTGCTATAATAATGCAGCTAAAGCTTGGACATGATTATTACATGTATTAAATTAACTTTGTATATTAGCTTATTCTTAAGTTGAAAAATCCTGGAGTATTTCAGGTAGATATTATAGTCACTGACTGCATATATCTATAATGAAAGAATAATAATAATAAGAAGAAGAAACTAAGAGCTATAAATGATAAGCAAAAGAGAAAGTAAGAGAAAGATTGTACATATATAATTTAGAATGATGTTAAGAGTTAAAGAAGAAATAAATCATATATGAAATGTCAATGAAGAAAAAAGAGAGAGGATAAAGATTTCTGACTTTCAACCACAAAAATGTGCAGCATCTTGATGTAGTAGATGTGGTACTATTGAACATACTGCTTATACATGTGAAAGCAGATTTGTAAATAATTTTTAATATAATTAATCTATTTTTCTTACATGTTAGTTGTGATATTTGATTATAAAGATTTAAAATGATGAAAAGTAGCCGACTCACTTGTGTGGCCGACTCGCTTGTGGATTATGTTATTGATCTTCCACAGTGATGGTTTCTCTACCTTTTTTTTCATTTATAATATCTTCATCATACTCATCAACTTCATTCATCTCTTTATAATAATTCATGAAATTATGAACTGTTTTTAATGCAAAAATCAAATCAATTTATATAATTATTGAGAATTTATTTTTTGCTCAATTATATATTTTAAATCATTGTTTAAACACTCTGAAGACATACTCAATTATATTTTTCCAACTGATATGATAAAGATTATACAGTTTTAAAGTGTTGACAAATTGTGATTTTATTTTTTCTCATTTCTTGAAATGATATCTAATTTCTGAATAAAAAATTAACATTAATTTGAATTTCTGTAAATACTCAGCATCTATTAAAAAATAGTTGTCTGATTCAGATAATATACTTTCAAATTGATCATTCTTCTGAGTCTATGCAATAATGTGACTATTTTGAGATGATCTCTCCATCTCAGAATAGATATATATAAAGTTCATATCATAATTGCAAATAGTAAAAATATTTTGAGATATTCAACTCTTTTAATTTCATTATACTGATTGCTGATTAGAAAATATTAAAATAAAAAGAAGAGTATTATTCGGAGTTTTAATACACTCTTTGAAGAATGATCAATATCATACATTTGATCTGAAAATCTTCTTATTATATTTCATCAAAGATTCAGATAGTTTGATATAATGTTATATAAAATATACAAAATATATTCAAAATCTTATAAAACATTCTATTTATTATTAATGAATATTTTATCTAGTAAAACATTGTTTATATATTATTTATCTAGATATTGTGTCAAGAGAATGATAAAACATCTCTACAGCATTTCAATAACTCACATTTTAAATTATTATATATAAGATGAGAAGTTTCTACTCAATTTCTATAATGTTTATTGTGTTGAATTTATGAATATCAGTATATCTTCTCAATCAATCAACTAATTCAATGAATTTATTGACACTCATTCATATCATATTTTTGATACATAAAAAATAAGATGTAGAATTCAGAAAATTAATGATAAATTGAATTTTATGAAAAGAATCAAAATATATAATTCATATATTAAATGAGACAGTGAAAATACTTTGATCAACAACTTCTGTCACTGCAAGTTTTATTAATTATTGTTTATAATATATATACTGTTGTATTGTCTTCTGAGTTGCATTCTCACTGTTGCTTGTTATGATACTGATGTTTTTTTTTTAATTTATAACAGACAGCCAAAACAGCTCTGAATCAAAATCAAAATATTAAATGATTTATTCTACAATATACAGACTCTGATTAATCTAAATAAATTTAATTTCTTTGATTTTTGTATTAAATACACTGTCAAGCATTATTATCACATCAGTGAAATCTGTTATATGAGTTTCATGGTTATCTTGGCAATCTTGACATATTACATGCTGTTGTACGTGAAATCGACTGAGCACCACATCAAGTCTGTACAGATAAGCCCATGCAACAGTGTACAGTGACACAGAGTCCCATTTAGCTGACACTGTACAGACTTATACAGCTCTGAACGGGGTCACTGAACAGGCCCTAAATATTTACTCTTTAACCTATTCATGAAAATAAGAAATATATAACGCCATAGAGACTGGGTCTGAGTTTGAATTATATATTTTCTCGGTGTTGGTTATTGGGCAATTGCAAATATCACAATTACACTGTATAGATATCCGTTATCGCTGTAAATATAAAGGCATGCTCTTGGTTCAGAGCAGTCCATTTCTCCGATATCATCCTTGAAATATCAGAATATACGGGCATGCAGTTAATGGCGAAGCTTTATCAGTCTTGGAAAAGGAGTAGTCGCAAATGTTAAAATGCAACCAAACTCCATATGAATAGACGTATAAAAGTGTATATAAACCTATCAAAAAGTCAACTATAGCTAATGATATACACACACGATGATAAGTAATCATCCACTCGACAACTCTCATATGCGTATGTACTAGATATAATCACCTTGGTTAAAGGGATAAGGTAAGGAGGTATTTGTGGCAAATAATTTCTTCCTAGTAAACATCTTCCGGATTGACTAAAAAGTCCTCTCCGTTTTCACGGGTGTGTTTGAGATCTTTGTCCCGACTGAGGGGTTTTCGCATATCGAACGCATCTTCCCCTTCCTCCGACATACCTGTCGGGTCGTCACTGTAATAATTAACCACGCGTCTGAAGACAGAGTATCTGAGAATAATGGTAAAAGATGAAGTTAGCTAGAAGTAATAACGATAAAGATAGAAGCAGCAAGACGGAAAGCGTACAACGACGTACCCCATTCCTTTGTACATTCCCACTGCAATCGTATTGCCAGCCCGCACATATAAATCCACAAACCACGCATCATTTATATCCGACGCCTGTTCCAGGCTTTCTGTCAGTCGTCGCGCATGTCCCAATCTCCGCCAAGCCGGCGCAATTGTTAATACTGTAATGTGGCCATGCCATGGTGTGTAGTGTTCCGAGTGTCTCATTGACGAATGTTGTGCTTCAAGCTTGCCCATAACTATGTTTTAGGAAAGTAAAAGAGAAAATAGCTGTCAGCAATTTACATGCCCAGGAAATCTAGATACCATGAAATCATGGCAGCCACTGATGGATCCTTCAATCCCCATCTTTCTCTCCATCAGCTACCTTTTTGTTAGAACACACGTACTATAGCCTATTATTTGGCCATCTCGGTCCTCCACAACGTTGAAGAGCGAGGGCCATTTCATTAAGTAGCTGAGATAAAAATGGAGATCATAGTTTTCTGTGAGCGCATCGAGGTTGGTTAGGTTGAGGGAGAAAAGGTCGACGGGGGTCATGCGCCGGATGGTGGCCATGGTCGATATGGAGCGCTAGCTTGACCTGTCTATGCCTCTGCAGCGTCGCGTTGTACTATTTATTTAACGGAAACGGATTTTGAACTGATTGAAGAGCTGTGATGGGAAAACTTGATGCAAGCGGAAATATGGTAGTGGACCCGAATAGCTCGGCGCGATTCAGATATATTGCAAGCTCCTCCGCGCGATAGCCTGTCAATATCAATATAAAAATGCCGAGCGGTTTTAACGTGAAACAAACCAAATCTACGGTTAAGTTAATCTCCCAATGATAGTTAAGGTTAAGCACTTTGAAGGTGAGTTCGGGCGAAGTCACGGGACCAGTCCCAACTTGGCAAAATGACAACAATCGAAAGGAGTCGACAAACAACTTTTGATGTTGGATAAAAGAATAAATATCCCGCTGTTATTCGGTGCTCTGCGTAGAGTACGACCTGGTGTGTTTCCTGTCACCGTCTTCCATGTGGCACAGGGAACCGCTTTTGGATACTCAACGCTTTGACTGGAATCCAGCGATGTCCATTCGTGGAGCTTGTCTCGCTGTTAATGTGCTGGCAGCAATATCAAACTAACCCCTACCTTTAATTCCGGAGCCACGCCTAGTCCGGGCCCGGCTTGCATGGCTTGCATGGCTGACAGTGCCTTGGGAAGAAACAAGAAAATAAAACAAATAACAAATTACGGGAACAAAAAGCGCGATTTTTCTCTACATTTTATATATACGTAACATCCATTCAATACTTCCTCTCTAAATGCGTGGAACCTGAAGTCCGCCCTCCTGTCACTAGCTGCTACTCCAGTCCCTCCGTGTCCCACTATATTCCATCTTACGTTGCGCCGATATGTCACCGTCTTCTCCTATGTCGCCGTCTCGAAAGCGCGGAAACCCGTCCCACCTAGACCTTTCTGTGTATTCCAAACCTCTGGCACCAAATGGTTTCGGCCACAGTCCTCTACAGTCACCACTGACCCCGAGATACTCCGTTCCTTTATCGCCCATGAGCCCTCATCGACGTAGCTCAGAGGCGATGGATAAATCTGCGAGGTTTTCTGCGGAGTTTACTATCCAGGGTGACTCAGGAGGAGGTGGACTGGGGAACTTGGCAGACGAACTAGCAGATGCATGGGACGAGGATGGAGATGGTGAAGAAGGTGAAGAAGACTTATCTGGATTCCAGGAACGAAACGATCATGTCCAAATACCTGACGAGGAGGATGCATCGTCCCGGTCGCGGGATACCTCCGAGAGCGATTCAGACGCTGAACGCTTGCGGGACGGAGAGTCGAATCGAAGTAGTTTACAGATTCCGAAGCAGAGATCGAAAACAGGGCAACATCAGAAACACCATCGGCATGAACCTTCGTATGATGGTTCGGATTACGGGAATGACTCGGATTTTGAGGAACCTGGCGATCTTACGCCAGGACTAGAGAAGCAGATGGCGGGGATCGAAAATCTTGTTCGATGGAGCATGGGAGACAATCTACCCTCCGGAAAAATTGTCGACCGAGTTGTCGAAAGCTTGCGGGACCTAGGAGGTCAGAGTGGGATTGAAAATAGCGCTACTAGGTGCCTCCCCCTATTAATGCGTAGTGTCTGTGGCTGTTATCTGCTCTATACCCGCTTCATTGCTAACAACTCATTCAAGACTGATTACTGCACACGCATCTCTTGCCTCGCATCTAACGTCCCAGATACGTGCGTTACAAACCCTCACTCATCCACTTCTCTTCTCGCGTTTTCCTACCTTATCCTCCGAAGCAATTGAGGACCTCGTCCCTCTAATTGACGACATACTACCAAATCTCCCTTTTCCTGTGTCCCAATCCTCCCATCCCCCAGAGCCCCAAACTTTCCATGACGATGCCCTCCACTCTCTTCGAGCCCTCCTCTCCCAAACATCTGACCTCACCCACGCCCTTCGTGCTCTCAATGATACCATTCACGAATCCCGCCAGCTTACCTCAGCGGCAGCACGACGGCTGAAGTCCGTACGTGAACTGGTTGCAGAGATGCGTCGGGAAGAAGAGCGGCGAGAGGAGGGGACAAGATGGATTGAAAAAGGAGAGTGGGACCGGCGATTACAACAACGAGAAGCCGGAAGGGTGTGCGGGGATGTGGTGAGTGGGTTTGAAGCTGTTTGTGGAGAATGGAGGGCTCGACTCTTTGGGCCCGAAGTTGCCGCTGCATAATAGATCTATTTGATTTTTTTCGTTCTCTATTTGCCTCTTGCTTTTATATTTTTCTTGATCTCAACCCATTTTAAATTTCCTTTGTTTACTCTTTCTGTTTCCGTTGGTTGCCCATTGGCCATTCCATATATACCCGCATAATGTCACCTCGCAATGGTTACACACATAGACATGCCCTTTGCCCTGTAAAATTGGTTTACTGGAGTCGATACCTTTCATATCCTATCTATTCTTTATTTTCCATCCCCCTTCACACGCCCTTCACACTCCGCACCCTCTCGAAATAGGATATCTATATAACTATATTGTTGGGAATGACATACTCTAGTATGATGTATCCAAAAATCTGCCATTTATACCAATCAAGGAAGCATAATTACCTTCCATTCTCGCCGCAACTTCATCCAGTCGACAAGATATACAAAGCCAGGCTCACGGCGATGACCAAAAGTCCCATCCCACTCAATCATCATCACATTCACAATAGGCACCTTAGCCAATGCCTTTCCATCCGCCAACATAGTTTTTCGGCCCAGGTTCGTTCCTAGAATAAGGTATAGCTCCTATCCCTAACAACGAGAGCGCAATGAATCCGATCTTGCTGTTCAACGCGGGTGCCGCGTCTACTAACTTTCGCTCCTGAGCATTCCCCCCTAAACTCCTCTCTTTCCCCGCAGAGCTCTCTGATCCGCTCTCCTAGAGAGTCAGTGATGTTAAAGGAGTATGAAGGCTTCAGTTCCAGGTCGAGAAACGCTGCTTGGTATTTTGTTGCGATAATTCTGCCCAGTTTTGCACATCAACCATTCGTCCTCGAAGAGAACCCGTATATTTGTGAAATAAAGCAGCCTTGTTGATAGAACCACTTCCTGCTGTATGTCCACCCGCGCGTATCCCATGCGTTCTAGAGGTCGTCCACAACTTCTCGAACGATATTGGTAATTCGCAAACCAAGAATGTCTTCGCGATCATGGACTGGCTTTCCCTTCCGACGGTTGAACGCCGGCACGATTCCAAAATCCATATCACCCTACTTACTAGGCTGCGATAACCCCCTCTCTGTGCCCAAGAGAAAAAATACCATCTATTGCCTCGATCTGATTTTTTTTTTTTTCTTTTTTTTTCTTTTTTTTTTTTTTTCCTTACCTGCATCCTGAATTATGCAAAACTTGTCTACAAACAGATACCTCCGGCCCATCTGAAGGTACACCGTGATTGCATCCGCTATCGTCCTAGGCATTTTTGATACCAGGAGACTGCCATTTTTCTTCATCACATCAACCGTGGCATATGTATCTGCAAGCAGGGACGATGGTTTTGTGATCCAAAGATTTGACATTCCATCTCCATCGGAGTAACTGACATAGATATCTGCCGAAGGAACCTCCAGTGCCTGGTTTTGTGGGGGTCCAAGATGAAAGACAATATCATAACTTCTCTCCCATTGAGATGTATTAGAAGGATAAAAGTAGCCGGTTGCTATGTGTTGTTATTGTGAGTAGTGGTCCATGTAGGATCGCAAAAATAGATTGAAAAATTTTCAGTCCGTCTAATTGCAATATAGAAACATGCTGGTACTACTCCATTTGAATTAAGACAGTTTGAGTGAATGGTACGACTGCTGTATTGTTAGACATATGCCTACAGCTGCTGCTCGAGATAAAAGAGAAAAAGGGAAATTGAAACATGCGAGATAATAAATAGGTAAACATAACAAACCAGAGAAATGTATGACAATTTTTCTCTTCCAATCATTCAACTCTCTTTGCATGAACCAAAAAAGGAGATAGCAACTTCACTTTCCCATCATCTATCCATCTCATCGCGATTATCGTCTCTCACAACGGGGAGTTTCGCCTCGAATTTGAAAACAACGTGTAAACCGGGCAAGAGGGCAAAAGAATAACGGTTAAAATTTGGCCGTTGTTCAATAGACGAGCGATAGACATACGAAAAATACGAAAAAATACTTAAATATTAAATCATCCGATTTCCCATGGCTCGCAAAACTTTAGAAAAAAGAAAGAAACAGAAAAATACCAAGATGTGAAACATTTCTGAACAAGTTGAAAAACTCAAGAAATTAAATAAACTAAAAAATCGAAATCCCTCTTGCCCTCTCGTGTCATCGGTCGGTAGACCATATTTCCCTCCTACTGTTGTTGTTGTTGCTGTTTGAACTTGGGCCTCCATGCCTGCATTCCGCTAGGGGGTGGGTTAGAACCCTCGCGAGTCTCAGGCGCAGGTGAGGACGGTGCTGGGCTTCTGGAGAGTGATTTGGGAGGAGGAACAGTTTCCCGGTTAAACCGTTGAGGCATGCGTTCACCGTTGGCAGAAATATCCCGGCCAGCAACGGCCCGTCGCTGTGGAGGAACATATCCGCCTGTTGTCCGGGGAGGTGGAAGCTCTTCCTTGGCAGCGGGTGCTGCTCCCTCAGTTGGGGGAATTGCAGAGCCGGCCGCGGCCTCCGCCTCCTTTGCAGCCTGACGCTCTCTCCAGGTAGGGCCGGCACGCCCGACGAGGTTAAGCCTGGGAGCAGTGCGCTCCGTAGATTCAGTGCGTTCCATGCGAACGGGAACAGCACCAGCTTTGCGAGCCTTGAGTTTGGCCTCGGCTTCCTCTTCTCGCTTCTTCTGAATCGCGGCTTTCTCATCGAGTATTCTAACAAGGGTATTAGTTAACTGTGCAAAGATGCAGTCAGACATGACAGCAAAACCATACCTTCGCTCTTCCTCTCTTGCGGCCTTTTCCGCAGCAAGTTGACGGCGCCGTTCCGCATCCCGAGCAGCCTTCTCTTGCTCCTCTCGTTCGATACGCTCCTGCTCCTCCCGTTGGCGTCTCTCCTCCTCTTCCCGTTCCATACGCTCGCGCCGCAAACGTTCCTGAACTTCCTTGATCCGCTGTCTCTTCTTATTCTCGAATTCCCTCTCTGCAGCCTTACGATTCTTTTCAAATTCCACATGTCGTTTCTCTTGAAGGTTCTTTCTGAAATCATTGAAATATGGTACTAGACGACCTAGACGATGCTTGAGGGCAACATCTTCCTTATGCTTCAGCTTGGCAGCGGCTAGGGTATCCGCTTTGTTCTTCTCATAAACCTCGAGATCAAGCTTCCTTTGTGCTTCGTAGTCCGCAGGCAGGTGCTTAAGCTCCTCCCGACGATACGCTCGCTCCAGGTGGTCAATACGCTTGGCTGTTATTCGGACGCGGTCGTTCAGCTCATTTTTCTCCTTCTCAAGTTGAGCCAACTTGATGTGTCGAAGGCTGTTGCTATCCAATTCGTCCAAGTTGATCTCACTAACATCGATGCCCTTGACTCCGGTCTTAAGCTCCTCAAGTTGTTTCTTCAACTCTTCTTGCCGAATACGGTCTTTCTCGTCCTTCATCCGTTTGCGCTCACGCTCAAGGTGTTCATCATGCAATCTGCGTTTCTCGGCTTCTTGGAGTTGCTGTGTACGAATACGCTTCTGTCTCTCCTCCTCTTGCTGTTTCCTCTGGAGTGATTCTAATGCTGCTTCCTTCTTTTTCTCAATAATAATTCTACGAGACAGAGTATCCTCGTGTTCCTTCGCGGCACCAGCCTTGGCCTTGGCGAAAGCAATTTGCTTGGCTTGGATGCGAGCTTGGTTATATGATGGGTCGACATACATGCAGGTGAGGTGAAGAGTTTTGGCTAAACGCGTAAGTTGAGACCTGGCGATTTCAGCGGGTGTGCTTTGGAGTCTTTGAACGGATCCCACTTCACTTTCAGCGGATCCAGCAGCACTGCCAGGATGCATAGCCTTGGCAGAGGAGAAAATATCGGAATCAAAAGTAAGGACGCCGGAAATATGATCAACACGAATAGCCAAATCACCTTTCTTGCAGCCATTCATGATGAATTTCTCGATCATTGAAGTGGTAACCTGGAATGGTTCTGGGAATTGGGCAAGCTCATGGACAAATTTAACTTCAACAGATTCGTATACCTGGGAGAGTTGTTGGAAAAGTCTTGTGAGGATGACTTGTTGAAGGGGAAGTACGTATTTTTCCATTTCGGGGTCGGCGCCAATTTGAATGAGGATGGGGGAGATTTTTTTGCAAATAGACAGTGGGTGGAAATCGACTTCCAGGATGTTGTACAAGTCCCGGATTTCTGGGCGGCAGCGAGTAAGTAATCCCTTATTCAAAGCATCTTTGAAAAGACCTGCCCGAGTTGGAGCTTGAGGCATGCCAAGAAGATTGGTCAAACGGGTATTTTTGTTCTTCCGCACTTCATCAACATCAACGAGCGCTCCGCGAGAGCGCGAAGTGCTAATGACTGGAATCGACAACGCTGAGAGAAGAACAAAAGAAGCGGTCTTGGTCATCTCAGCTTCGGAAACAACCAGGTTGTCCTTCTTTGAACCTGGTCCTGCACCGGAAGATTGGCGTAGGAGATTATAGTAACGGCTCCAAGCTGCAGCGTGAAAGAGGTAGTTTTCGCTGACCAAGAAGATCCGAGTGAGTTTTTCATAATAATTGGCCATCATGATATTCTTGGCTGGTCTTTTGCTGAGGTTGAGAAGAGTGTGGATATCTTCAACGCTGCGGAAACCCTCTTGCCACAATTCTAATTCAACAGCGACGTTCAGTTGTTGAAAACGGGTATCTAAATGGCGCTGCAGAGTTTCTGGGTCACTCAGGTTGATGGCGTGCATCTGGCTGGAGTATTTTGCTGCGTTCTGAACATGGTTGCGGAGCAGCTCACACAGACGACGGAACTCAGTCTTGCGAGTGTACTTCAAGCAAAATTGGAAAGCTTGGAGGGCAGTTGCTTGATACATAACCTCCAGACGTGCATTGTTCTTCAAGATCTCAAGAACAGTGCGGTATGTCTCCCACAAGAATTTCAACCATGGTGTAACAATGGCTCGATCGGTTCTATCACGAGATTGCTCACCAGAAACGGTTGCTAGAAGAATAGTCTCAGGCGTCTCGATAGCATCAAGATCTTCGATGTTTGTTGACGGCGCAGCAGATTCGAGGGACGATTGGATCTCATCAGCTTTAGCCTGGGCTTCTGTAACTTTTTGCTCCGCTAATTCAATAAACTTTTTCAAAACCATCTATATTCAAAAAGACACGCAAGTTAGCCGTAAGTGTCCAAAAACCGGTTTTGTTGCCATTTAACGATATCATCAATTCCTTCCCAAGTAGTCGGAAATATTTGAAGTATGTTCTAATAAATAATAAACGGGACATGTAGCAAATACAAAAAACAAAAAGCACCTACCTCAATGGTGCCAACATTGCTATTTTGCGCAATGTTCTTATATTGATAAAGGCCATCCTTTGCAGATTTTCCTTTTCGTAGATCCACACATAATTCGACGAAGAGAATCATAACCGGCTCGAGACTTGCAATGGGACTATTGCGTGATCGTTTGGAGGCAACTTGTTCGTGGAGAACCGTCAGCGCAGCCTGCTGCTGGCCAACAGCGATGAGCTCTTCAGCTCGCTATCCAAAAAGAAAGGATTAGTTTTGTAAGCCCCAAATACTCCATCCCCAGATAGGAATATATCTTACCCTGAGAACATTCTCAGGCCGGATATGTGGTGGAGGCGGCATATTGGGCAACCTCCCCGTAAACAGCGGACAAAGGGTGGATTAGGAAGGAAATCTCAAAGCAGTCAATTTAACAAGGGTGTCCTTCTGCTTCCCATAGAGTGACGGGGGACAGGTTCGTGAGTCTCGATAGAGCACACGCGTGCAGAGTATATCGAGGCAGTCAGCGATGCTGTGAAGGGTCCCCTAGAAACGCAGAGGGATTTGGAGTTTCTGTCCGGTGATGGGGTTTAGCTTCTTTGTGGTTGTGCGAACGAGAAAGAGAAGGCGAAAATTGTGTGGGTTCCAGACTGCGGCTCCGCTTCTTTACATAAGCGCGGCGCTAGCGGTGCAACTATCACATGACATCACGCTCAAGAGTTCAAAAGGAACGACGACGATGAGAGCTTGAATATAAATTCTAGAGGAAACTCACGAAGATAGTTTCGAGTGAAAAGGGAATTAGAAATGTCCTATATATTAAATTCCTACGGAGATATGCCCGTGCACATCAAACCACGATATATATAAAAAAAAAGGGGTGAAGAAATTGAACATAACTTGACTCAGCGTTCAGGGTTGAAATTGCATAGAGACAAGAACATGTGAGAATACCTCTTCCATCCAAAATGATGCTTTGCAAAAATCCATTCAGGTAGGGGTAATCAGAAGTTTCAGTCCATCGCAATACCAGCTAACCAATGCCGTCCAATAAGTTCGAGAATATACCTCGTTCGCCCAAGTTTGAGAATAAATGGACTCCCTTCTAATGTGCAGCATACGGGAAGAGAGTATGGCCATGGATAGAATTATATTTATTGGGGGGCTGTTCAGCTTTCAGCAAAAAGTGATCGGGGGATGGTTTTCAATGACCGAAACGGCTTCTCCCAAATGAGTTCCAGATCGCTGCCTTGTCGTGCTTGCGAACTCCGGTTCACAAAATAATGGTTATTGGACCCGCTCAGTCCTAAGACGGGTCAGCATCATCCTAATGCATTTATTTGCCAACCAAGAGTTGATGTCAATCCAAGCGTTTCAATATGGCCGACTTGATATTTTTGGTTGCGGTAGCATGGACGATTCCGACCATAACGCTTTGCTTTGAGCCATGTTGGTGACTGGTGAAAAGATCCGGCATGGAGAAGCAGGGCAGCTGTGACGGCGAAGCTAACAGAGTATAGCAGTGTCGACTCGCGAAAGCTTCAGATTTCACACAAAAATGACTCCACGCATTCCAGTGCACTGAAATGGCAATCGATCAATCGTAGAAGTTTGTCACAAAAAAAAAAAAAAAAAAAAAAAAAAAAAAAAGGATGAAGAAGGAGAGAGAGAGAACCACATTTTAAGTCAATTGAAGAGGGCGGTTTACCAACAATTTCCCCGTTTGAATTCTCTGGGCTTTTCTTATATATATGTATATATATATCCGCCATATCAAATGACGGTTCTAAAACATCTGCTCCCTCCCCGCAAAACGATTGTGGTAGAGCATTCAGCGTCAGCTAACCTTCTGCATGCGCCGATTAATCCCTTTTCGCCTGAGTTAAATATACTCAGGGTTAGGGATTGACTAGGGTGTGTTCTGCGCAATAGATGCCATCTTGACGAATCTGTCAATAAGCTAGGATGGCATTGAGAAAACATGCGATTGGAGGCTGAAACCAAAATTTGGAGTCATTGATAGAGTAATTCAAATTAACTGCGAAAAGAAAAAGCACAATTGTACCGAATCTCATTGCAGAGAAGGAAAAGGCGAGGAACTTGAGAGTCGGGGTAGCCGTTTTTGAAAACGTTCAATCTCAGAAATAGGCAAACTATCCATATTGCGCCCTCATATCTCAAATAGATGATAATGCGAAAGAGCCTTTTTCTCCAAAGGGTACGCCGTATTCTCTAAATTAATCAATGTGGGCAAAATAAAGGAGGGGGAAATGCGTTCAAAATTACGAACTTGCAGCCAGGACAGTTGAGAATTTTATGAATCATTCATTATATGCCCCTCCTGGAGGATCCATTCTGCTGCTCAGTTAGGAAATGAAGCAAACAGTCTGTGCATCGTACAGAACTGTGAGGGGGGATTAAAACCAAATGATTCCTGGGTTGAATTATTGGAGAGTTTAGTTGTAGGAACAGAGTCTACGGATGACGTCAAAATAGGCTCGATATACTTTTTGCAAAGACGCCCAAAGTTATTTCAATATCTTGAAGCCATGGAAGATAAAAAAATAGGCAATATAAAGAGCCTTTCTTACTTTCACTATCCGTCGCACTTTGTCATTGCTTCTCCGAAATCTAGTTCATGTTTGCAATTCGCCTTTCAAGCCTCACTATAGTGAGTTATTATAAAGTGCCTTATATAACCTCTTGAATAAAATATGTTGAATTGAGCATTTTGACCAACTTTCTTAGCCCCGCCTCAGGGAATAAGCCATCATTCATACGCCAAATATGGGGAAAATGGCAGGTATGCTCGCCTTTTGTGCAATAAACACAAAAATCGATCAAAACCCCTTGATTGCCTCCCGAAGACTTGGAAGAAAGAACGCGCTAGAAAGCCAGTCAACCACGGGAGTAGTTGTCGTTTTACAAGCTGACATTCTCGAAACCCTTCGAAGGAAACTACACTAAATGCAGAAATACGAAGGCTGTCCATGGATATAATATTTTCGGCTATTCTGCAACTGGCTGGCCGCGGCTACAGGACATAGGAGGCAGACCAGCCGGTAGCCAATAATAGAGACGGACACTCGTAAAAGGAATTATAAATACCGTTTGAAGAACGGAATGGAGTGGGCTTGTCGGTCTGTTTTCAAAGAGCAAGGAGGGAAGAAATTCCGAGTTTGACGTTGAGCTGGTCTGTCATAGTGGCTACATTATTTAATATGTTGACACTCATGCTTTGCTTTTGTAAAGAGGATATCACTTTGGGGGTTTGGAGTAGGGGGAAGTGGCTGGGAGCCATCCACACCATGTCGCAGGCGAAAGGTAGATGAGAAAAGCCAAACGCCCATTCAACTGTCTCAGTCCTCAAAATAAGCCCATAGTACGGAGTAGTATTTTTGAACAACAATGATCCTCGCTCGCTCCTCTTCCCAGTCTTCTTTCCCCTTCCACCCCAAGTCAATAATGTTTCAACATTTGACTAGCCTCAGCTAAGGAAGAAGAAATAACCCGCGGTAACAGCGTGTAATCGGTTAGCCAACTACCCTGGCTGGCGGGAGCAAAAAAGCTGCTGCAAACAAGGCTCTGATGTACCGTCGCTGTGGAAATAGGTGCGGAGTGACATCTAGCCGGCTTCTTTGCTCCTGTAGGTTTGATTATTAGAATACCAAAATGACAGCCCAGCCGCCGCTAATACAGATCCATACTGACTAATACCCGCTAGGACACGCTAAATATACTAGCTGCTCCACCTCTGCCCCCTTTTGGTACCAGCCGTACGAAAATACCCTCCTATCACGTCTTTGTGCTCGCTTCTCCCTCCTGCGAACAACCATCGCCCTCACTACTCCGTACCACAGCCAACACCTGTTACGTCTATCTTCACCACCAACATCTTGACCATTGTTGCTCGTCTCTGCGGCTCCAGCGACGGCCATTTTACGTTCTGCCAGAGTATCAACAACTGTTCCCATTTTCGAGCCGGCTCTCACCCTATCCTTAACATTCTCTCTGGTTTCTATCTGCCCAGGAGCCAGTTCTCCGTCGACGACCCCTTCATTTCGACCGCGCAGGTTTATTTCCTCCAGTCTCTCCAACCCCTCGTCTTCCTAATTCTTCGATACCTCCTAAAAGCCGTCGCAAACTACCTTTTTCAAAGGGTAGTTCGCGCCGTCACTTGCGCACCATGCCGCCTGCGTACGAGCTTCGACCTGGTGGAGACGTAAAGAACAAGAAACAGAACATGGCCGAATTGAAACTACGGCGTTTAAATGAGCTCAACATAAGGTTGAAGGAAGACTTAGAACGACCGCGAGTTAAAGTATCTGAGGCTGCCATGTCGTGAGTGTCTCCCTTTGCTTCCGCTCGGAAGCCCCATCAGTCTGGTTATGCGAGCAACTGCCCGCATTTGAGCCTTGGTACCACATGGCTTGTTCAGGATATGGGAAGATACATTGGCTTACTGCTCAAATCCCTTGCTTCTTATCCGCCATTTTTGCAGACTCATCAACTATTGCAATAATACGAGAGATTTCATGGTGCCTTCTGTGTGGGGTCAGGTAAATGACTTTCCCTTCTCCTTTTTGGTTAACCTAAACCAAAAGCTAGCAAACTGTGCACAATTATTCAATCATTCACTAACATCAATATCAATCCTCTCTTTGATTTTATAAAGATTGACAAACGCGAAGACCCATATGCGCCCCAACAGTCAGGTGGATGCTGTATGATCATGTAAAAAATGATGGATGGATGGATAACAATCCGAGCGTCCATCCATTTTGACGATCATCCAGACTCAGCACCTTTCATTTACACCCGAATAATTTTCGATTACACAAACCCTCTCTAGTTCTTTCTTGCAACGACGATCGGATTTTCACCATCACACGCTCCGATTGCATACCTTCATCATCTCACCGGCATTTTCG
>NW_001813980.1:1450613-1452953 GCF_000149585.1 Histoplasma mississippiense
CGGCTCTCCTTTGTTACCTTTGTTCGTTGTCCTGGATTATTATCCCCCCCTATTTGTTCTCTTTTCCCCTTCATTTTCTCTTCTCTTCACTTTTCTTCTTTTTTTGTTTTGATTTTTTTTTTTTTTTTTTACAACCCTTAGGCAGTGAAGTCGTGGATCTGAGTACGACATCGTTCAAATCGTTTCTTGTAAAATAGATTTTGGGACGAAACGGCAGCAAACAGTGAAAACTACAATATAAATTTCCCTATTTCCTTCCATTCAATCCCGTATACCCCCGTTCCTGTCACGAAACCTCAGTAGTATCCATCGGACAACTTTTATCATTTTTCTAAAAGGGATGCCGCTGACGAAATTCATAAACACCAGTATCATCCCTCCAGATTTACTTGGCTTGAACTAATTCAAACCAGCCAGCACCCGACTGGCCAGCGGATCGAGCAAACGAAAAAAAGCTCCGCTCTCGGGCTTCTTCATCATTTTTCTACAGGAACGAAAGTAGTCCTTCAACCAGACCAAGAAGAATGGTCCGAGGCCTTCATTTTTTACCACTCCCTCTCCCTCTGTCTCTCTCTCTCTCTCTTTCCCTTCTCCTTTCCCATGGTGAAGAGTTCAATTTCCTTGTACAATTGATATTTCTTTTATGAAGGCCGGCTCTTTGTGTCTTCCCACGGCTCCCGCCAGGCAGTGCAGCATTTATCCCCCTTGAAATAAGCATAATGGAAGGGAAGGGAGCCTGTCAAATGTACGGAGTATATACACGATCTATTCCCAAGTCCAAATTCCCAAGTCCAAGAATCGGGAATGCCGGCTTGCCAGGTTCATCGCGAGCCGCGGGTTGCTTCTTTCAAGAATGCTACACTTCACATGGAGTAATTATTATTACTTAACTTCCCCGTACCTATATATAGCTTTCCATCAACTTCTGGAACAGATATATGCAATATGGGGAAACCATCGGTGCAGCAGAACCTCGGAACATGTCCCCTGTAGTTTGCTAGCTGCCTGGAGGTTGAGCTGTGGTGCTGACAGGAAAGATTGAAAAAAATTACTCCGTAAAGAAAGGGAAGAAAGGAAAAGAGATGTATGTACAGCACAAGAAGAAAGGCATTTAGAGGTGGTAATTGGAACTGTATTTTTTCACTCCGGGGTCCCCAAGTTCTTTATTTAAAATATAAAATATATGTCATGTCGGCTTTTCGAACTATCATACTCACCGGCAATAAGAATCAATCCGGCCCTTTCGTCTACCAAATCAAATATTTTCGCCCATATAATCATTGAAACACACCAAGGACCTTGGGATTCAGTCCCGTGGGAACACACATATATAAAGCTAAATCCTAAATAAAGAGGAGATAAGAAAGAATGTCCGACCTAGCCCTAGCCGCACCCGCCTCTACTACCGCCCCAACCTCCAATAGCAACAACAATCCGCAACCGAGACAGCATGAGAATGAAGATGACGCGGAAGAAAAACCAAACCTAAACCAGCAATCCGCCATCCCTCTAGCAGAAGCGCATAAAGCACACGTCCACCTACCTCGCGTGACGATACAGTACTGCACGCAGTGCAAATGGCTGCTCAGGGCGGCCTATGTATGTCTCTCTCTCTCTCTATCGTATCGGCGCCTCCCCCTGGATCTAACCGTTGCCACTTCCAAATATTACCATGACGTTTTTCTCTGATCCATGCTGCAGTTCGCTCAGGAATTGCTCTCCACGTTTTCTACGGCGCTGGGCGAAGTATCCCTCGTTCCCGCCACCGGTGGCGTCTTCGTGGTGTCCGTCCTGTCTCAGTCCAGTGTCGATTTCACGGATGCGGAAACCGTGATATGGGACCGGAAGATGGAAGGCGGGTTTCCAGGTATGTTTCATTATTATATATTTTTTAAAATATATTTTTTTATCATTTTTGTTTTATGTTAAATTTCTCGGAGGGTGGTTTAATTAGTGGTAGTGGTAGTGGTGGTATCGGTCAAGGGAGGGAGAGAGAAATTTGGGCAAGTTTCAGAAGGGGAATGAATCAGTTTTCACTTTCCTAATATCTACAACGCGCACAGAAACGAAGCAGCTAAAATCGCTTGTCCGCAACATTGTTGATCCCTCGCGGGATCTAGGACATGTTGATCGTGCCCTTGCACAGAAGAAAGGGGCGGGGAAAGCGGCGGAGGGTGCCGTTGATACGGAGATGGCGATGGCGGCCGTGGTACAGACGCAAGCACAAGCAGGATCAGCTACGGCTACCACAGCTACTTCAGCTACTAATATCTGCAAGGATTGTGAGTGAGAGAAGGTTTAAGTTATATCCCATGGACAATAATTTTTTTTTTTTTTTTT
>NW_001813980.1:1453053-1476244 GCF_000149585.1 Histoplasma mississippiense
GAACGAGGCGGCGGCCCCCTATCCAAATTGCCATTGACAGGGCGTGATAGATCGATCGAGGGTTTGGAATTGGAGTGAATGAAAGCGTCGAAGGGAATGGCGTCTCCGTATAATGAATCTAATACAATCAATATATACCTGTCAGTCGGCTCTTCTCTTTTTTTTTTTTTTTTTTTCAGTAAAAAATTGAATGAACCACCAACTTAGAACGGAGCCATGCCAGTCAGTATTTCTGAATTTTTGTTTGAATTTTTTTTTTTCTTTTTTTCTTTGTCTTCCTAAACAATAAGTGTAGTATGTCCATATACATGACGAGCCATACCAAAATCACAACTAGGAAGGGAAAAAAAAACAGAGGAGATGAGGGGGAAACCACCCCCCCCCCCCAAAAAAAAAAAAAAAAAAAAAAAAAAAAAAAAAAAAAAAAATTGCATGTCACAAGGACCGCCAGCATCATTGCATACATTACACGCAAAGACTGGAGGAACATGATATCAACAAATATCCAATATCCAATATCCAATAATCCAATGTCCAATAAAAAGGAAAAGCGTCCGAAGAAGAAAGAAGAAAAAGACCGCAGGCTGAATATGAGAAGGAAAGAGGAAAAGAAATAAAGCCGTAATTCATTCATGATCAGATGCAGTGAAAGATAAATATCAGAGGAAAAAGCCAGCCAGTCGCCCGAATCGGCCCGAACCCCCTATTGAAAATGGAGGGGAGGGGACAAAGAAAGTTGTATCCCAAGCACCCCCCTGCTGGAAAGTTAAGGTAATGAAACCCAAGAAGAGATAAGTATATATAGGAGAGAAGAGAAAGAAAAATCAAGAAGAGTCAGCAGCACATGCTGCGAATGCCACAAAAATGCAAAATGAAAAAACAAGAGAGAGAGAGAGAGAGAAAAGAAAAATCAGATTAAGTCTGGCATGATTGACCATCACAATCGCCTCCCAAGACCATTTCAGTTTTTGTCTCCTTTTTTCCTTATTTCCTTTTTTTTCTTTTCTCTCTTCAGCTAACCTGGGAACCCCAGCCCCATCCAGCCGCCGTCGCCGCCGTCGCCGCGCCTTTCCCGACCCTGGTATTCCGTCCCGCCATGCCAGAAGAGCCATATGCCACAAGTAGGCTAAAAAAATGGAAACCACAGAACGCCACCTCCCACCCTTCCGCCAAAATGAATCCCAGAGCGGACCAGTTATGAAGAAATCCGCTGACAATGTAAGAGACCGGACTCAACCGGGAGCCCAATGCAGGGGGAAAAAAAGGTATTTTGAATAGGTAACAGATAGGTGAAGGGAGGGGAATCGATCCTTCACTCCCTATATATGTATATATATGTATAAATCGGGGAAATGAAAATAATAGGAGGAATAATCGTATCCTAGAATTATTGACGTCCTCAGTCATGTTCAGCAGAGACGATTTCCCTGTTGCGGCGCCAGAAGGCAAGCCGTAAGCGACTCCGTCGTCGAGGGACGGTCCGGTTGTTGATCCCATTAGTGTCGTGCATATGGTGGTTTGCTGGAGAGAAATTGTGATGTGCGGAATCGGTCGACATGTAGTTATTGGAGGGGGGGTTTGGGTTTGTGATGGTGACACCATTCCCTTGGGCATGGTGGCCGAAGTTTTTGTCGATAAAGGCAGCCATAAAGTGCGGGGTTTTCCCATCCTCGACGTCGCTGTGGAAGGTATGAAGAATGCTTGGGCGCCCAGAGTTCGCTGGATGTGGCATAACCATGGGGCTGGCACGACTGCTGGTCCCCAAATCGCGGTGGTTTTCGGAACGGATGTTGCCGGACGGACCATTTCCTGCATCGCGGTCGAATCCATGGCGCACGCGATCATGTTCATCATCACTACTACTATTTAGACTGCTAAGGCTGCTGGGTTGGGTGGTTGAAGAAATGGGGGTCATAACTGTATTGTTCGTGTCCGTGCTCGTGCTTTGCGTGCGCGTTCCGCTAGTCATGTCGCTTTGGCGATTCACTGTCGTTCCGTTTGAGGCACGGCCTGATGAGCGCTGGAACTGGCGATGGCATTGGTAACGCCGGGAATGAGATGCTTGATTGTCCTCTGCTCCTGGATCAGTATGTCCAGAAGGGTTTGTCGTCGATATTGCAAGGGGACGAGAGCCACCGCTCAAGCCATGAGAGTCCTTATCAACATTAGAGTGTTCATCGGTTCCACAAGGTAGAACATTGCCAAGGGTTGGTGGTAGGTTCCAGGGGCCAGGCAGGACCCTATGAATATTAACGGCCGACTCATCCAGGGGAGTTTCGCCGAAGTCCTCGTTCTTAACATCCGATGAAGGAAGATGTGAATCGGATTGTGCCAATGGTGTTGTTGTACTGCTTTGGATCAATTCTAGCGACATCCTACTTTGTACCTCTCGATTTATTATTTCCCGCCATATCGACTTGTTCCGTCTTATTTCCACGGTGGTAAATGCCATATCTGGTAGCAGATAGGCCAAATTTTCAAAAAGAGGCAGGGCAAATAATTTTATGAAATTGATTTGACTTTTGGCGAGTTTAGGAACATTTCCAAGTTCCGGAGGGCCACCGAAGAGAGCCGTTTCCATTCCGATGGTCTTCTCCATGTTTCCTTGCTGGGCGAATTCCTCCTGTAAGACATTTGTCCATCGTTTCGCAATGTCCCAAGTGCGGGCCTGCACGAATGTAGCGGTTAGTTTATGCGAGTATATCAAAGAGAGAGGTGTAGCGACAAATCACGTACCACGTTGCTAATGTCGGCGCATTTCATCAGTAAGCCACAAAGTAAGGCCCGATTAGTCTCTATTTCATTGTCTGTCCACCGGTCCGTCGAGTGGGTTTCATGGTATTTCTCCCGAAGTTTGCCTAAGCTTTCCATGAACTTGAAATGGACACCCATATCAGTCGCAAGGATGGAGCTGATCATCAATTTACGAAGTTTCATATCCATGACAAATGAGGGCCAATAGGATCGTAGAAGCTGGGAATATGCAGCACAGTGGAAGGATTCTAGAACGGAAGTATCGTTGTACAGCTGGGCTAGCGGAGCATTCAACCGGACGAGAAATACATTGTTCACACCCGGATGACCAACGTCATGTCCAATGGCTGTGATCAGGAGGGTTAAAGCGGTGGCAGGGGTCAGCAATAATGCTATTGGGCTTACTGCCGAGAGTCGTCTAGTTCCATTCGGGTAAGGGGGTAGGGCCCCGATGCTAACTAGAAGGTGAAAGGTCGATTGTAGGACATCTATAGCGTGGCGGAAATTATGATATAGGACGAAGCTATTGTATGTGACACGAGTGGCAAGCAAGAAGGAACGAATTTGCTCTAAAAGTACATGTAAGCTTGTGATCAGCACCATAAACGAACTTGGCTTGCGTAGCTAAAAAGAATATCTACTTACCCGAGGAGATTCGCCAGGGTTCTAATTCCGGCATTTGCAATGCATGTTCTAGAATTACGGTTCCAGCATATACAAGTTCGTCCTCTGAAAAATCATGGGCTGAGAAATCCCATTTGCCGATTTCAGCTTCAACGAGTCGTTTTCGTGATGGTAGGACATGAAGATCACTTGGTCCGGGTGAGTATCTTGGCATGTAACGAAGGTTTCCAAGGAAGTATGCATACCTTTCATATTTTTCCAGCTCTTCGCCGGGATCACATATTTGTTTCATTAGTTTATTTACCCTAGAAATATCTAATTAGTCTTGAGTTAAGTTGTTTACGAGTGAGTTCATTGCTGCGCTAAGAGGGGGTACTGACATGGTCTCTCGAAGATAAGAGTATAACGGGTGGTCGTTCGTCCCAACCCATGAGTGTTTCTTGGGGCTCCCGGCTCCTGTATCCAGCAATCGTTGCTTTTTGGCTGACATAAATATTCTGTATGCCTGGACTGTGAGGGTCTCAAGCCTTGACGCAGTTAAAGGGGCTACGAGGACATCGCAAGCCCCCGCCTCCAAGCAACGATATACGCACCCGTTTACCAAGGGCAAACCGGTTACAGTGTTCTCAACTAGGGTTTCATGATCTTCGGCTTTAGCTTCTATCGATCTTTCACAACCAACGCCTTCCTGTACGAAACGCAACAAGGCGACGGGAATGGCTAGGTTCACTTCAGTCTGAAGACTCAGGTTCGCGGAGAATCTGGCAAGAACCTCTAGAATGCAGAAGTCATCCGATTCTGACGAGAATCGGAGAAACCGGCCAGCTTTGTTGTTGGATGTCGATGACGACGTGAGGGGAGCCAAAGACCGACTTTCAGATGATTGCCCTAGTGGTTCAGATGAATTGTCGACGGCGATGGAAACAAGGGCGAATAAGGGATTAGATTTAGGTCGACAAGTTGCATTGAGCTCCGTTAACTGTTCGCCGAATGATTTTCTCGAGTTGGAAAGGTAAACTGTTTAAGAGGTAATCAGCCATTAGTTGAAATGTTAAAAATTCGGATGACCTTAATAAAATCCAAACATGTTTTCCCACATGCGATCATTTACACGCAAGTTAAATCAAAGACAGAAAAAAAAAAAAAAAAAAAAAAAGAGCAAGGGGGATATGGGGAATGTGTTACCTTTCCTGAAAATACCAAGAAAAAGCCGCGTATTGGTGTGGATTTCGTCGTCTTCAGCAGCTGAAGTTTCTAATCCAGTGTATGTTCCTCCAGCAGTCGAGTCAGAATTCCTGACTACCCAACGTTCGTCTTTCACACGGTCGTCGAGGTACACAGCGCAAGCTTCTCCAAGCTCCATGCTTGAAATCGAAAATACAGTGATTTCTCGAAATTAGCCTCTCTCTCATGAAAATCGACCGTGTTATCCAACGAGAAGAAGGGGTAATGGAGCGACGATATCGGAGGGATCAAGAAAAAAGGGGTTCTTGTAAGCGATGGATGTCGAGGCGTGTCGATAACGAAGGTGGACCAGGGAAAAAAGGAGGATGGATCCCCTGGATAGACTAACGGGAGATATGATATCTACCCTTTCAACACTGCTGTTGCAATGCCCGAGTCGATCCGGCATAAACTCAGTCTGTCGTGTATGATGATTCTCCAGAAACCGACTTGTGACAACCTCTCACCGAAAGTGTTATACCCCCTCCGTTGTTGAAAAATAAAAGAAAATAAAAAGAAAAAAAAAAAAAAAAAAAAAACCTCCTGCTCTTTCACTTGTACCAGAACCACCTTTCCTTGCCCCCCCCCCTTTTTTTTTTTTTGCTGCCTTGAATCTCGCCTGCAAAGTCCCAAAATGTCAATTAGGCGAAGAGAAAACCGCGCCAGCATCGCCCTCAAAAGAAGCACAACGGGAAGCCGCGCAACATCCAGGTTCCTACCGACGGGGAATATATAAGACGCAAACTCGATGGGACCCGGACGACTGAGTAAAAATGGGCTTAGAGAAGAAGTGCAGTCAGTCGTTCGTCGTCGGGCAACTGACGGGATACTGGATACTGGATCGGGGTGAGGTGGATTAGCACGGTCGACCCTCTATAACAACAACATTGTGACGGTGGACGCACTAGAGACGGTAGGGGCGTGAAGGTATTTCGATCGTGGAGTTTCCCAAGGCCGGGTCGGAGAAGGGGCGGGAGGGTAACGCAGTCAGGCGCAAAGAGGGTTATTGGGTTGGCGAGATCGAAGTATTATTTTTTTTTTTTAATTTATTTTTTCCCGCTTCCTTCCAACGCACTTCTTGAGGGTTCTGCGAGAGGGAGAGTATTTGGTAGGGGATAATTATACGAAGAAGGGTTTTTGTTTCCCCTTCCCCCCTTTGAGCAAAGAACAACCTTTTCGACAGGGCTGGTTTCACAAGTTGTCGAGGGATTGATTGATCGAGGGTGAGAGAGTGCGATGCGACTTCCCGCTTTCCTTGGTTAACAAATAGAGTAAGTAGTAAATGCTGCAATGGAGGCGGCGAAGGGAGGCCCGGGGAAGAATCGTGATCGTGATGGCGGGAGAGATATTCAGAGAGAGGAGAAACAGTTTCCAGAGCTCTCAAGATCACGCACGCGATGACAGAGAGGCGGAGGCGGCGAGAGGAGAAGAGAAGCAGATGGGACACATTCCAGAATGGTTCAGGGATTGGAGAGGGCTAAAATGGGCCAGAAAGTTCAGGGCGATGGTACGCAGTATGGTATGGGAATGTACGGGTATTGGGGCTTATGTACGGTATGTATGGTCTTGTAAGGGGGCTGGCTAGTAATGGGTTCCCGCTGTCGGGGAGAAATAAATCGGATTAGCATGGCTAAGAATATCCTTGGCCCAATCGTCTGGCCGACGGGGACTTTCAATTGGCTGGCCGATCAGCCACTTCGCCCTGGATGACGCGATGTCCTCATGTAACGTACGCCGCCCCAGCGTACCAGCGTATTTGGCTGGACTTTGTGTGCGATGGTGCTACACAATGTACTCCGTCCGTACGGAGCACTGTACTACCATGTCCCACGAGTAGCTAGATACATACATAGATAGATATAGATAGATAGATAGATAGATACATATTATACATATGTTTTGCTGACTGATCACTGTTGTTTGATTCTCGAAGCATCCCAGTGACTGGCGACTTGGCCGTTTCCAGAAGCCTTCCACATGTCGACAATAATACCTGGCCTGAATCCCTGCTCATTCCCGCAAGCCTGGTTCAATTGCAAACAACAATGATGACCTGTCTCTCGATCTCTCTCTCTCTCTCCCTAATCCCAACCTGTCCCTCGAATCTATGATCATCCAAAAATCATGTTACTTGGGGGGGGGGAGGGTAAGGATGATACTCAACCTGGGGAAAGAAAGAAAGCCAAGGTTGGAACCGCTTCTCCCCTCGTGTTGGGAGCCGGGACAAGTCAAACGGCGGATCACCATCCATCACCCAAAGGGCTAGCGAAAAGTTTGAAATGGGAATAGAAGCAGTTTACACTTGGGAACTTGGAAGGGAGCGATCGATGGAGACAGCGCGCGTGAAAGCGCGGTTGTTCGAGCTGGGGGGTTGCCGTCCGTCCGTGGCACACCATTCATTCACCCATCAGAGTAACTAGTCAACTTATATCTGCGTATAAATATATATATATATATATATATATATATATATATTTATATTTTCCCACCTTCTTTTCTTGTTCTTTTTTTGCAACATCCTTGTTTCTGGACCCAGAGATTCCTTCCCCCGGGTGGGTGGCATTTCCAGCAAGAAAATAAAACAAAAAGTTGATATATTAAAATAAAAATCAAAATCAAACATCAAAATCAAGAAAATGGAAGAAGTGTTGCGCAACCTCTTTTCAAGACAACGAACTATCTAATCTGTATAGGCTTGGTTGGTTGGGCTTGTTAGCAACGCGGTTAACTTACATAGTACGGAGTACTCCGTAGTTAACTAAACGAACGTTGCTGGGTTTTGCCAAGAACCAACTAACCAGCTAGCTACTAGCTAAGCTGGCTTTTCCCGGGTTCAAGAACAAACGTTGCCGCTTGCAAGAACTTCCAAAGAACTTCCAAAGAGGAAGAGGAAAAAGAGTTGGGCCCCTGATTCCTATTCCTATTCCTGAGCATAACATTATTGTGAGTGGATGAGATTGAGATGAGGTTCTAGGGACTAAAAAAGCGTGCCACCACCACCCCGAGTTGTAAAATAATTCCCCTCCCCGCCTCGTATTCCGGATTAGCTTTGGGCTAAACTTATTATTGGCGGCCGACCCCTTCGTGTCAGAAAGCTACGACTACGCTTCGTATGCTGCGGCGGCTAAATTTTTCTGTTCGTCTGAAGAAGATGCAAGATACTACGTAAAAATAAAGTAAAAACTATTGAAGTAATACGAGTCAGTACTTTAGTTCGTTTAACTATGACAGAATCTACGACAGTACGACAGTATCTAATAATAACCACCTTCAGCAACGACAGAGCACCGAGTACGCCCGCGCCCACTCAAAACGACGGCCACGTCGGCGTTGCGGTGACCGAAGGTAATCATGGTTTTGTGACCCGAAACCAGCCATGGTCGCATCAGGCAGTGCTCATGTGCGGAGTATCTCCTGGGTACCAGTACGGAGTACTTGCGTAGCGCATGCAGAAGCGGCTCAGATGAAACTCGCTTCCCTGCTGGCCTGGTATTGAGCACGCCGTGTCCCCTGGCCCCCGCCCAGTCTCCTAGTTCCTAGCTCGAGGAGCTGGAACTTGGCCGTCTCCCCGTTCCCGCTTCGAAAATGCTTCTAGAAGGATTTTCGCTCTTATCCTGGGGCCGAGATATCGAACTGGGCTAACGAAAATTTCCCCCCTCCCCCGAAAAATCCTTGCTCTCCCGGCGAGAATCGAGAATCGAAAAGCCAAAAAGAGAAGGAAAAAGAAAAAGAAAAACCAAAAAACCAAAAAACCACACACAAATCAATAAATTGGCGTTAACTAGTTCATAAATTGATTCTTGGGGGAGAAGTCGAGACAAATAACTGGTGTGTAAGTTCAACCTCCGGGCTTTGCTCTCTTGGGAGAGAGCTCCTGTTTTGCAGCAATCGACAAATTGAGGATAGTTGCAACTTTCGTCGGTGCCAACGGGCGGGTCGAAGAACTTTGTCGGGGCAAAAACATAAAAATAAAAATAAAAATAAAAAATAAAAAAAATAGACAAAAACCGGAGAGTTGTTGGCCCGTTTGATGTTCTTTGTTTACGGAGTACGGAGACAACGAGAGCACAATCCGCGTCCCTGGCTTCCTGAGTCCAGAGCAGGGCAGGGCAGGGTTAGAAGAAGTTTTACTTTTGACACATCATGCATGGATGACGATGGGCCTTGCTCGCGTCTGATCCACTCGAGTTATTGCAACTACTGACGTGGGCATCCTTTTCACCCAGGGGTTTGAGTTGTCGCCATCTCCAGTCTCCAGTCGCCGGACGGGGAATCCGCTCTCGAAAAGTATCCAGACCTGCGGAGTAGCTCAAACCAATCTCGAGTCTCGAGTCTCGTAATTTTTTATTTTCTTTCCTCAGAGCTTGCAGCGGCAAAATAGCATTTTTACCACACTCATGGGAAGCTTCCCGATCGAAAAGCTTACAACGCTGAGCCCGAACAAAGCAGCGACGGGCCTTCCGACCCCACGCGTCAGCAGCTCTTGGGGAGTCGATTCCAGCTTTCCAGCTTGGTCCCAACCAAGGGGTGGCTGAGTTGGGGGGGGGGGGGATTCCCGGACTTAGTTCGTCGTCGGGCAGTAACTACTCCGTCGGCTTGGTCGAAAAGTCGCTGAGAGAGAGAGAGATCCACCGAGTGGGGTAAAAAGCAAGGCAGGGAATGTTGTTCGGGCTAAAAGCGTAGTTTTCGGCCGCTATTCCTGCAAGCTGGGGACCCACGCCTTCTGTGGTCACTGGTCACTGGTCAGGCGGGCTCCGATGCTGGGCCTTCCAGAAGTATTTCGCAGCCCCCCAAACGCGTATTGACGGGCGTAATATATACGGCACCAGCGTTGGGCGTACCGGTATGGTAACCTTGCCCAGCCCGTTGTTCTTACCACGCCCACAACGGAACGGAGCCGAGGCACGGCTGCTGCTGTGCACATAAATAAATACATAAGGGAGAGTTTTTTTTAAAGTTATTCGCATTGTACAGGACAAGCTCCACGGGCGCCGTTTTTATAGTTTATTTGATTTCCTTTGTCCCTTTTGCTGTTGCGAGGAAAAGCGCTTGCGGACATGGAACTCCGTTGATTGATTGTGTGGTGTAGCCGGGCCAAGGCTTATACCGAATAAGGAACAACCGCTTAATTGGACATCAACAACAATGTCTGACAAATTGACAAGCAACAAAAAAAAAAAAAAAAAAAAAAAAAAAAAAAAAAAGCAAAAGCTAAGCAAGAGAGTTTATCGCATCCAGCCCGTCCTGGGATGCAAACGAGCGACCCGTGCTTGGTATCGAGTTGTGTATATTATCTTCATAGATGGCGTATTCGGAACCAGAACCAAAAATTGGAGAGTGCTGCAAGGAGGAGAAAGACAGCAGAAGAAACGCTCTTCAAGGGGCCAACTTTGTATAGCGTGGATAGCGTGGATAGCGAAGCAGCGAAGCAGGGAAGGGCAGCCAGGAAGGGCAGCCAGGAAGCCGCTGACCCTGCCAGGCGAGTGAGTCTCCTCGCCCCAGCCATTGGCCGCAGCAGCCATCGCGGAGGGCAATAACAACGCTGATCAATCGTCGGGACTGGCCGGGCCCGGGGTAAATTACGGTCCAAAGGTCGGAATCGGCGAATTTTGGCTAGTTTCATGTGGGTTTGCTTTTTCTAGTTTCCTGCCAAGGCGATTCCTGAGCTGGACCGGGAGCAAACCCACGGCAAATTCTGCCTGTTTTGGATTCGCGTGGCATCGGGGACAGTCCGTGAGAGAAAGAAAACAGAACGGTCGTGATTCAAACTTGAACACAACGAACGGGTTCTGTGGGCATAGCTTCTCCTTCGTTTCCCCGGATTGCTTTTGATCCTGCGTTGATGACCGCACAAAAGTTCCATGGTCAGCGGCTTGCTCTCTGGTCAGATTATTCAGAATAGCCAGGAGTCAATAACTACACAGAATCAGGACTTCTCCCTTGGCCCACCCCCAAAGGACGCATCAATGCATCAATGCATCAATGCATCAATGACTCCGGATCTGTATAGTTTGCTATTATGCTACAGAAACAAAAGACAAACAGACAGGTGCTGAGATCCTGCTCCCGCTCAACGCAGCACCAGCCAATGAATAATATCCATCCCAACAAACAAAGAACCCTTCAATGCTCTCCATTTGCACCACACCCAGCCCGTTGGCTAGCTAGTTCCTTTTTTTTTTTTTTTTTTTTTTTTGCCAAAAGCTGGGGTTCCGCTGGGTTGGTTTTCAGTAGTATCATGATACTAGAGTAGTCTGGTCCTGCTAAAACCAACAACTCCCTTTCTTTTTTAACCCCTCCACAATCCCAGGGCCACGGTACTCCGTACACATGCACGAAACTGCGATATTAAACTCTCCTGTACAGAATTACCGCTTCCGGACTCTAGAGCAACAGCATGAACCCTAGCATCCATCTGTTGTTTATCTATTATTCATTTTCCCCCAGCTTGAAATTTTGAAAACAAGGTAAACTACATAACTATCTGTGTCTGTGTGCCAAAAAACAAATCAACAAATATTAACATAAATCAATCAATCAATCAATCAATCAATCAATCAATCGATCAATAAATAAAATAAATCAATAAAAGCATCATCTGGCGCCATCTCACACATCGGATCCAAAGGTGGAAAGAGAACTTTGAAAATATTCAAAAGAAACGCCCTAACCTGTTCGCGCGCCTCCTCCTTGGATCAGAAACTACGGAGTACTTCTCACCTAAGTTAGCTAAGTTAGTTTTCTCAAGAGGCGACAACATATTGACATGGTTGCGCTTCTTTTGCTCCCGTGTGCCCCCCACTCACTCCTCCCTCCTCCCTCCTCCCTCCTCATTCCTCATTCCTCATTCCTCATTCCTCATTCCTCATTCCTCATTCCTGTTTGCAGAAGAAAAAGAAGATTTGGCCTAATGCAATGGTAAAACGCCTTCCCTGGAGCTTATACGCAGTAAGCCTATATAACTATTATCTATATCATTGCATTGTGCACAGCTTTGTATGTATATGTTTGACATGACATGACATGACGGGGAAAGGCAGGAGGGAGGGATAAAATGATAGTCAGGTTTCCGAGCACGCAATATGGGGGACCCAGGTAATCGAGGTCGATGGAAGGGATTATTGATTCGATGATTCTGAATCTCCTCCATGTTTGTTGATTCTCCTGGTCGGTCCGATCTTGTTCTTGTCTACTAACAATATACTATTGCCTCAACTACGATCTAAGGATTTTCAAAATAATTGCTTACGATGTCGAGCGAGCGGGGACGAGGGATGGGGGATGGGGGGATTGGGGGTTGGATGGATGACAGGTCAAATCGGGGACATAAGCAGTATTATCACTAAAAGCTGGGAGGGAGGGAAAAATTATCCCAATCCTAGCAAGGCTTAGCGCATAAAATGCCTCTTATTATTATATTGTGACTAAATTGGGGTGGTAGTTAGTTAATATCACGCCTTATTATATGAATGGGTCTATGGAGGGATATATGCAGCTAGTGTTTCCAGTCCTAGAGTAGAAGATGTCATATCCTTCGTTGCAAAAAGTGATATGTAAAAAGTTACTAAGGGGGTTAGTGTGACTTAAAAAGTATGCCGATGCTGAGAGTGGCGGATTCAGGAACGCTGGATGAAATCATGATTAATTGCAATGCAATGCAATTCGCACAATGGCAGTGTGTGGGTCGTGGAATAGGAGTCTCTACTCTACTCTACCCCTGGACAATGGCAGAGAATTTTAACTCGTCGACAACGCTAACGGTTTTGTCGGACTGTGCTGCTGTGACATGAGTACAACGCATTGCAGAGCTTACTCCTCAAACTCGAGTTGCAATTGGCTCTCTAGTCATGGAGAAGACAAGTTAGAACGTTGAGTTATGTATGTAGCCCATGACTTAGGACTATGCTTATTTGAGGGGAAATACTTGGGGAGAAAATCCCCTTGGATGGACAACTTACCCCATATTTTATTGGCGGATGCAACGATGATCTCTGCTTTTGCGAGAAGCTTCGCGGGAACACGTTGCGCACCTTGGAGGTTCGTATTTCGTGGCTGGGCCTGTCAGACAGCATATTGCGCTCTTCCTTTAGCCGCGGAAATACAACAATAGTAGTAGTCTTTTGAAGGAGAGATTATGAATTATGAACCCGCAAACCAGCGGGAGAGGTTTGTTTTCATGGAAGGAAATCGTAGCTCACCATCATCAAAACAGGCACCAGGTCCTTTGGGTCAGCCTCAGCCAGCGCCCTCAAGGACTTGAAACCATTCTCCCACAATAACCTTGCCGTTCGGCTCTTGACATATGCCACCTGGGCCATTTCCAGCAGGTCAGCTCGAGCTCCGGCATGCAGACGGTCACGCATGTGGTCTAGCACGACTGCCAGCATGTCCCAGCCCATGCGTTGGCAGAATTTAACAATACCTGCAGCAAATCCATGGCAGGTTTGTGCCAGGGTTTGCACATTGCCTCGCGGGATGTTATATCTCTGCGCGATTGTTGATATGGGGACTTCGTTACTGAGGTCGCGTAGCTGGAAGGCTGTATATGCGCGTTGATAGATGCGGGCGATGGTCTCGTCCTTTATTCGAGTTCCGGACTGTGCCCTGTTATTGAAAATTAGCGGACTAGTTTCGTGGGCTTGAGCTTTGAGGTTTCCGTTTCGAAATATATTTACGAACGAATGGCGCCACCAGAAGGGACCAATGGATGGAATCTTAGATTGATTTACATTTTGTTCACGAACACAGGCACTACGCCTACAAACTGCAATGCACGAATACCACTTTCATCAAGGTTGTTCATTTGGTCCCGAAAAATCGACCAGTCGATATCAGTGGGGCTTGAATTTTGAAGAGGCGCGAACATATAGAAAATATGCATCTCCCCGTCCATGACGAAGGATTTAAGGGCACGCTTCAGTTCGTGGTGAATGAAAATACCATCTTCAGGGCTGAGCGAGGAGGATACCACAGCTTGCCCTAGTCGCGTCGGCTCGTACGATTCGGCCTGCTCGAGATCCACGAGGCCGTTGTCGACTAGGTCCTCGAGTGTCTTGTCCACCATGGAAAATAGCTCTGCTGCTTCCATATTCTGGTAGAGCAAGGTACACATTACATATTCGTTGATGGACTCCCGGCTAGAAACAAGTCTAGTCGCAATTGCCTCAAGAAGCGCCCTGGTCAACTCTGACATTAGCTGTAGTAAATAAACAAAGGGATGATCAACAGTTGATTCGGGGAACCTTTTAATGCCCCTTTTTTCAGGGGTTAAACCACTGGCGATGGCAGGCATTTCTGCCTCCAGTAATTCTGCCACTGCCTCTAGGTCGTCTTTTTGGCAACAGAGGTAAGTTTCCCCAACCTCATCCTTGCCCTTCCGACCAGCTCGCCCTGGCATCTGCCGTCTATAAAACTCAGTCATGGTTCAGAAAAGGAGGGGGGGGGGGGGGGTTCAAGGTGTATCAAAGCACATACAGCATAGCTGGGCCAACCAAATCGCGGCCCATTCGAGCCCCGCAAAGAATAACTCGTCGTGCAGGAAGGTTGATCCCAGCTGCTAGGCTACATGTAGCGATTAGCACCCTAAGGGTGCCTTTATCGTATGCCTCCGCAATTAAATCGCGTTCTTCCGTCGTTAGGCCGGCATCTAAGATCATACAAACATGATAAGTTCACTTATCGTTTGGAAAAGGGTGAAAATCAGTAAACACTAACGGTGAAAAGCCACTCCTTTGATGACTGTCATTTGCAATACAGGGTCAAGCCCACAAGGCAGGCTCTGCAGCCCCGCGATTAGATCCATCCGACGTTCCAACAGATCATTGTCCAACGCTGTTTCGTCTGGCATCGCATGGCTAACAAGCACCGCATTACTCTGACATGCTTGTCGACTGCCACAAAACACGAGAGCGCCGTATCCGGAGAGAGCAGTTTCTAGGGCCAACGATACCATGGCATTGGAAGTTGGGTTCCCAAGCTCCTTATGCATCGATCGGTCAATTATTCTGCATGCAAGGGAATAATTTGGCGATGAGTCAGGCTTATTTAATTGCATAGCTGTTCTAAAGAACTCCTTCGAGCTTGTGGCGGGATATATTGCATTGTTGTAGACCAGATGCTCTTGAATGGGTATGGGCCGATATTTGGAAATATAGTAATTCGCATGCAGCCATTTCGCGAGGACCTCAGTATTCTAGCATTACGGGTTCGTGAGTAAAAGTTCTTCTTGGGTTTGCAATTATGGAGCACCAACCGACAATGTGGCACTCATACCAACGATTTGGATATCTTGCTGTAATAACAATAATTTTGTAACCATAATCTCTATCAGATAACCACGATGCTCATCATCAAGCATATGGAGCTCATCCAAGACAACAACGCCCCAGGTCATTAATGCTACATTCCTCAATGGCAGCATTCACTAACGAATTAGCCTATGGGAAAGTGGAGGGATTAGCCAGATATTCTCCATGCTGCTCGAAACAAGAAAAAGACGGGCGCCCATCAAACCTTTTCAATAGTACAAACGGCTATGTCAGTATCAGTCCATGTAGCTCTAGTTTTGCTTCCGCCAAAAAATCCTGTAACCCGGATGGACTTCTGTGGTTGTCTCCATTTGGGTGCCGAAGAGGCCTCGTCTGCAGTGGTCGGCATGTCAACGTTTTTATCCACACCTTCAACTACTCGGCGAAGCCACTTGAGCTTCTCCTGCACGAGAGCAACATAGGGAAGAACAAGGATAGCTCTCTTGGCTGGATCCTCAATGACACGTTTCAGCATCAGCACATCTGCTATCAAGGATTTTCCACCACCGGTTGGCGCACTGTATACGAGGTTCTTTTCCGCAGTGAGATGACCTCGACCCAGAAGACAGGAAGCTTGCCATGGATATATACAGTTCACGCCTAGAGAGGAAAAATTGGCAACCAACTGAGGGGGCAACCCATAGGATTGATGTGAAAGTGAGAGCAGTGGATTCTGCGATGGTCCTGGGGTTGATGAAACAGCTTGCCGTTGCGAGTATTCAGATATGGTTTCACTGGATATCCCCACTGCATCCGGCACATCACGTATTTGGCTTGCAATGATACGTGAAGTGTTTGCTGTGGGTGATAAAGTTGGACGAACAAATCCGTTAGACTTTAAAGCCGTGCTTTTCCTGACTGTTTGGATTGACTGCTGATTTATACTCGGAATCTGCGGAAACAAAATGTTTCCAGTGAGAGACCGCTTTGTTCCTGCGAAAGACGCGGTGGATTGTTGTCGCGCTATACCAATAGATGTTTCAGGTTCTTCAGGTTCTCGCGAGTGGATGGAGGCTGGAAAAGGATTCATTTCGCATTTGGTGTTGCCCAAAAATGAAACAGGAACAACACAGGGGAATTATCAAAAAATTTTCTATCATCATATTGGTTTGTTCATCTATCACATTCAGCACCTGGTCATTGTGATGTTGTCTTAGTCAAGAAAGAATACCTCCATCGTGTGTAAGATGCGGGTGCGACCACTCAGAGCATCCCATTTTTGATGCTGTTTTAAGCCAATTCCTGGTCATGTGATGTGAAACCTACACCACATCTCCCACACCTCTCATCAACAATCATTTTTCACATATATCTCAGAGACAGTGATAGTTGTGATGTTATGTCTACAAGTTATCAATACTTGACATTGATGTTTTACTTCATTATAATATATAAATTCAATATCTTCTACTTCTTTGAACTATTTTTTAGTTCGCTCTGCCTACCTCTCTACTGACCTGCAGCACCTGCTTGAATGAATGATATCCACTGATGATATATCGATGATGATGTGTAGCGATGATATCTGGTGATGGTATTCGTGATGATATTGTTTAATAGCAACATAATGAATAATATGACTTCGCACTTTCGCTCCGCCCTGCCCGGCTGCATGTTTCATGGAACTCCTGCTCTAGAGTGTTGTGCCTGAGCTTTCCAACCCTTTGAAGAAATTAAATATGCCTTCATCCCCTGGGATTTAGAGGTTCGTTTGCCCACCCCCGGAAGAGGGTTGCTACGGGCAGCCTGCCCCTATATTATCCTCTTCTTCAGATTAGCGGCGAGATTCCCGACCCCATTCCCAACATATTCATTGCCCCTCAATTATCCCAGATCTTTTTAATAAGTGTCCTTTTACTTCAATTTTTTAAATAGTCTTTTAAATGCATTATTGTTTTATTATTTCTCTTTTTTTCTGTAATAGATTTTTACTTCAGGTAGATAGATCTTCTCTATAGATAAATTCACTAATTAAATTATAGATGAGTGATCTAATGAAGCTAAGTGCTGAGATTATTCAATTAATTACACAGTATTCAGACTCTGAAAAGAACATTTACTTCTTTACTCTGATGTGATCATTGCAGCAATGTGAGCATACTCGGCTTCAATCCAGAACTGCTAATCCCAATCAATGCAGTCATTAAATTGCATTGCCAGAGTCTTGTCCCACTGTAGAAAAGGTGAAATATACTGACTGAGGAACAGATTTTGATTTGATAGCAACTGGATCATCTCTTCTGCGACCAAAAAGAGCATCAGTGAACTCAAAGACAACAAGATCTTGTCTTGGATCATCAAAGCCAGGCTTCTCCACCATGATGACATTTCTAGGCGTTAGATCAGCGAGCAAGAGTCAATTTTCGAACGGTGCGCATTTCAGACCTGTCAACAGGAATATTTAATGAATAGGACCCATAGAACCGGGGTACTCGGCCCCCGTGCAACTTAGATAGGACATCGTAAGCATGAGCCTCGTGGGTATAATGCTTGTCCACGCAATGAACAGGATTAATAAATCCCTCCTCATTGCTGAAATAATAAAGAAGGCTATATATTTTGGCAAGCAATTTTCTATTTGATTGGGAGTACTGAGGATCAGGTCTAACTTCAAGAGCCTGCATTGTGAAGTCCTGAGCATTGTAGCTGTTTCCAACCCTCAATCAAGAATCTTCAAGTTGACGGTGCGCGGTTCCATGTTTCCTGGTAAATTGTGGTGGTCCGTGGATGTAAAGCTTGCGAAAACACGGAGGATGTCGCAGGCACCGTTCGACTGGGTGAAACTGTCTTCTTTCCACCCAACCAGCTTGAAAGTTACGGCAACAATCTTGGTCATGGGTATTGGTAGTTTCGGAAGGTCGGTGGACGGAGGATCCATGAGATGTTTGTGTGCTTTGATAGAAACGGTGATCTTAGATAAGTAGCGGGCGGACGGCTTGCCGCTCGACCTTTCGGACTTTCTTATTTTCCGGACACACCCTTGGGCAAGAACCGATAACCAACGGTCTTGGGTTGATCTCGCAAATTCTAGATCTAACCGTGCCATGCTTACTCACTCTCTCTAGTGAGTGCGCCACAGCGTACAGAAAACCACAGTGTATGGAAAATATTATCAATATCTTCATTCTTCATCTTCAAATAATCATCATTAATTATAATCATGTTTAAATCTTCTAATTACACTAAGGAGTAGTTGTAAAGAGCTGTTGATGTGTACAAAAACAATTCAAAATTAAAAATCACATCTTTGTTGTGAGAATTCAAAGTCTCATATGCCATCTTGTATGAGAGGATCAATGGGAAGAAATCAAGAACTATAAGGGTTTCACTAAATAGAGCATTGAATGACAGTCAGAAGAAGACAATTAAGATATGAATTCATTAATTGAATATTAATTTTTGTTTATTCATCATTGAGCATATTGAAGCTGCTGTGAACTGCATGTTGAGACAGCATCATAAAAATTCAGAGACTGCACCTCTCACAGTAAGTAAGATATGAGCATATCAATTCATCAAATGCCTGTCAGATTATGAACAGATCAATTAAAAGCTTATGAATTTAAAATAAATGTTTTATGAGAATATAAACTTCATTATTAACTGATTTGATTGATATGAAACTGTTTTCAATCAATATCACTTTTTCCCCTGCAATATCTACAATTTTGATGAGATTGGATTTCAAAAAAAAGAAAAATGTAAACAGTGAATTATAACTATTTTTAAAAACATGAATTTCATCATATAATTATCATACTTCTATGAATTAATAATAGTGATGAAGTGTGTCAGTGCAGATAATATAATATTGAATTTATTGATTATAATGAAATTGAAAATTCATTTAAAGAATTGATATACACATTTCAATTTATTTAATAATTACATCATCACTGCATCTGAATCTGACTTTATAAGTGATGAAATTGGATTTGAATGAATCAAACAATTCAATAAGATGATAAAAAAGCATTAAATGAGCAGTCATTGATTGTTATTAATAAACAATCATGATTGTCATCTCACAGAAGAATTCATTCAATATTGTGATTTTTATAAAATTATTTTATTTAAATTTTTATTTTATACAAATCATATCTACAATCTCTTGATGATATACTTTTTCAACAGTATAAGCATTATTATACAAAAATAGTTAATAAGATTGTTGTTATAAATATGAGCAGTATGATGACAGACAATTCTTTATTAATCTGAAAAATTTTCAATTGCAAACATTCAAATCCAACATTGTGAAAGCTGACTTTACTGATTGTGGAATGTATTCAGTTAATTGCAATATAATTTTTAATTGATTGAGACCTCTTATCATTGATGATGCTCTAAATCTCAATCTATATGATGATGATGATGATGTATGCAATCATTTTATTTTATTGTTTGTAGATTGATTGTCAACTGTTTCTTTGTAATTAATCTTCTCAAAGACAGTTGTAAAACTACATCATCAAATCAATGCAGCAGTTAAAGCTTTACAAAATGTAAAGAATACTCTTACATCTGATTTAATAAAGTAATTGAATCAGATTTTCAAAAGTAGTATGATTTAGATGAAATTTAACATACACTGTGAGAATGAATTTACAAATCATTATTGAGCAAATAAATATTGAATCATCAAATCTTTCCACAGACAGATGTAACTAAATGAAGTTTTCATTATTAAGAATGTCAATCACAAGATTGCAATCTGTAGAGCAGATGAGATGAAAAAGACATTCAATAAAAATCTTCAATTGATTAAAATCAAATCTACAAAATCTACAACCACTCAATCACGATAAGATAATTCTATAAAATTTCAATCTACAGTGGATTCTACATCTTCTAATAAGTATATAGATAATCTTTATGTTATAGATAGATGTGGTGGTGGTTATTAATTAATTTTCAAAGATTACTATATTCAAAATATTTTCTGTACACTGTGGTTTTCCGTACGCTGTGGCGCACTCACTAGAGAGAGTGAGTAAGCATGGCACGGTTAGTATTTGACAAGAAATCCGAGCAAGCTGCCTAGTGCCGATTTGGCTGAAATGGAAAGAGTCGGCCAAACTCAATAAAGGAAGACGGAGGCAGGACTCGACTACATCACATTCTACCAGCTGAGAGCATACCTGCACTCCCAAATTTATCGATCAAGGTGTCTGTCTGTCCAGCTGTAACCGCAGGTTCTCAGCATCTCTAAATGCCTTTCAGAGGAGCGGTTGGCTGACAAATCCGGAATTGATCGAGGTACAAGTTATGGATAGTAGTTGCATGTTTGGCTTCCTGGTGATCGGAGTTTCATTGGTTGAGCGTGCTCAAGCGGCAAAGAGAACAACTGATAGGTGGAAATCGTGACTTGGCTTATGCATTGTTTTTGCTTTGCATATGATGTGGAAATATCGACCAGTGATGTTTCTCCGTTTTCCGAACTCCAGCTTTGTAGTGTGCGCTGGCATGGAACATGCCTTCTTCACCTATGTGATGGGTTACGTGATGCGGTATAAAGGAACGCTTCATCTGCAGCATTGTACTGTACATAACATTGGGAGAATGTTCTTATTTATTAATCGAGATTGCTCCATAGCAACTCGAGGAGAGAAGGAATCGCCGCTGGTCTTGAAAGGCAAATATGTCACTTAACCGCAATCAACCCAAGGCCACATCATCATTGATGTTCATTAGGCAGCATCTAGGCAGACAGATAGACATCTTACACTCGTCGCTGAGATTTTACAGACAAGCGTCGGGACAACAGGTGAGATAGGCCGAAGTTGTTAATAGAAGACCTCAGAGCTGTTAAGGTATTTATTTGGCATTCATTTGGCATTCCTTATAGCTACGGATGTTTTTCCCCTTTAACAATTGCCGTGTTCAATGGGAGAGTTTCTGCTAATGGAAGACAAAAGGAGGATGTGGTGAACCAAAGACCAGCTCTCAAAGCTACATGACGAGCAATCTATAATCTAACTACAGAGTAAACCGGTGGATGTCTGATTCCTGGAAGGATTAAAAAAAAGTAGTAAAACGCGACGAGGACAGCTGCGGGCATGTCTCGGCGCAATGACTCGCAAAAGGTCCACTTGTAATAATAATGGCTACTCCGGGACCAAATTGAGTAGGTAACCTAGGCCCGAAAAAAGAATATCCCGATCGAATTTATTGCTCTTTTTTTAAAAAGATATGCAAAATTAAATAGCGCTCTCCATTCTGGAGAGTCATGGCTACGCCGTAAGTTATCAGGGCCGTGGCTGAACTAACTCAGGGAACAAGTTGTGCAATTTGCACTCCGAACATACTTTAGCGGTTGATCATTGGTCCAAACCGTCGAACGGCGCACCCCAGCAGGATCCAAGCGCGCACGCTCGTAGGAAACCTGAAATGTTCCCTTTTAGCTTAGTGGAAAAATTCTCGGTTTTGATACCTACTTCTACCAGCAGAGGTAGTTGGTACGGGGTACATGTACAGGTAGAGTGCAAATTTGCCGAGTTCGTGCTGAAAGAGGCATATTGGGGCACAGTGAAGGAACCTGTGCTGCCTGCAATGTTTACCAGTGTCAGAGTTGCTAGGAACATCAGAAAGCACTCCGGAGGGCACGAGGGGAAGGATTTCCGTATGTGTTGTTAACTTGTTGTGTTTCGCGTTTTTGCTATTTTAGTGAAGTCCACCTTGCGGAATAAATCAATGTAACTTGGAAGCTTATCAGCTACCTGGTTAAGTACAGGGTTAGTGCATAGAAAACCCATTTTTAGTTGCGCTGGCACTGGCGATGGAGAGGTAGTAGAAACAAGCACAGCCCTTTTCAACTCAAGAAAGGGGATCGGGTGAACAGGATGCCTCGCACCCCCAGTTGATTGAAAGGAAACAAGCAGAGGTCCTTGGAATTTCATTCTGTATAATTGAGTTGTGGGGTGTTCTGTCGGATGAGAGAGGCGTCTCTGGCGTTTTCTGGTTCTGGGGACTGCGATGCAAACCAGTCGGCATGAAATCCAATGATGAGAATTACGATAATAAGAATTTCCCGCGTGTCTGTGGTTGTGGATACACACACGGACGCCATGCTGCAGGTCACCCAATAACATGGATGGCAATGGAACATGTCCTTTCGACAAAGGCCTGGGGCCAGGAGTAACGATAAAAATAAAAGTCGAATGCAAGGGGATATTTGGAAATTTTCAACCCTCATCCAGCGGACCATGCCTTTTCCTGTATTCCCCCATAAGGAGCACCCAACGTTGCGGAAACACGGTATCTGCCAAGAAAGGAAAGTTTATGTTTGCCGTAGTGGAAGTTATTTCTTAGACTTCTCGCCAGTCATATTGGAAGGGGGCACAGAAATGGAACTTGGTGGAGCTGGCGGCCTGTGGTTGAGCAAAGGACAAAAAAAATAAAGGAAAACGATCACAGTTTGCCTTGATGTTGGCTGGTTGTGTGAGCTCGCGAAAGGTCAATAGTTAACTGGTTCTCATTTTCCCTATAGGGAGGGCATGTGTTATATCTCACTGGAGATATATCTGTTCTTTTTCCTTTCCTTTCCTTTCCTTTCCTTTCCTTTCCTTTCCTTTCCTTTTCCTTGATTTTTTTTTTTTTTCTGTTCTTCTCTCCTCTTTTCCTTTTATCCTCTCCTAGCCGTCGAATCTGGGTAAAGAACTGAATAATGATACTGTCTATCTGCCTGATAAGTAGGTGTTGTAGATGTGGTAGCTTCTTACTGATTTTATTGCTTATTCGCCACGGTCAATCGTACACATTTTAAACGTTACAAACGATCCATGGATATAACGGATTATTAACTTTGTAGGCTGGTGTATCTTGAGCATCGGGCACAGCCAGAAGAATCTTCTTACGATGTAGTTGCTGGAAACAAGAGGGGTCAAGGCTACCTAATCCCCACTAACACTAACCAGGCGGGCCTGTGGGGATTTGCATCCATCATGTCGCCTGCCCAGATGCAAGACCGCTCAGAACAATGCATGCAAGCTGTGGTGGAAATGACACAGGTAGATGGATGTTCTGGAGAAAACTAAAGGTTCGGGTTTCATTGTTGCCGGGTCATAATCGTAATTCTCAAGCAGAATCCATGCAGAAGGAAGAAGTAATTTTAGAGATAACTATCTCTTCTATAGCACGAGTTCACTCACCCGTACCTAGGTAGGATGCCAGCTCTTCCCACGCCCGGATTCCGAAGCATGCGACGCGTATGCTTCTCGCATGCGGTCCTGCTGTGACTCAGGAGATCCGGTCTGCGACTCAGGCTTTGACGAAGTCCATAG
>NW_001813980.1:1476433-1493124 GCF_000149585.1 Histoplasma mississippiense
AAAAAAAAAAAAACAATAATAAAACAAAAACCCATAGTGTATCGTCTCCCTCTGAAATCACAATGCTATGCGTTCCCCACGACACGAACACTTGGATAATCAGCCATATCACAATCTTCAAGCTGCATGATCCCCTTTCCCTGGCTATTCCTACCAGTACACAGATATAGCACTCTAGTTGTTTGTCCATATATAGTCGTCTGCCACTCTTGTCACCTCCACCTCTTCATCCGTGCTCCCAGCTCCATGCTCCATGTTCCATGTTCCAATCTCCGCTCTTCCCCCTCTCACCACCGGCGCTCTCTTGACTTCCCAATAATTCTGTCCGATCTGTAGTCGGTTCGCCCAGCTCCCAATATCAAATCATCCTTTTCCCCACACGCCTTCGTGCTCCCCTGTGCGACTGACTCCCCCTACCCTGGTTCCTGCTGTGCGGTGAGATTTTTGATAGACTAGATCCATGCCCGCTCTCTGACTAGTCCAGTCCTCTTTTCACCATCATTCATATAAATCCCACCCGCTAAGCCCAAAAATCTTCCTGCGCTCACTGTTCTGGTTCGCCTCCCGGTCTTTCTCACTTCTCTCACCCATTCCCTTTATTTCCCTTTCTTGCTTCTCGTTTTTATTTCATATGCAACCCTATCCTGACCCTGATCCCCAAGCCTGTTTCATCATACCCGCGCCTGCGTTTCTTCTTTGTGGTATTCTCCGCCCTGCATCCTCCTCCTCCCATCCCTGAACAGCCACAGACTTCGTCCGCCAAAGTCTGTTTTGTCACAGCTCTGCTATTCATGGGCAACCCTCATCCATGGATACATTCTCCACGTTGATCTACTTAGCACCACTCACCCATTCTTTTTTTGCTACACAAACCCCATCACCACTCTAAACACCACACATACCACCCACCATTATTACTACTAACCATCATCGTTTCCGCCACTAATATTCACAACCGCTAATCTTAAAAAAGTAACCTCCACTAACACCCAACACTCCTCCCCCGTTGTTGTGGATGTATCAATACGCCAACCGTTTTTCGACAGGTTACGCCTGAACTTCAACAATGTCCTCGTCGCAGTCGGCCACTGCGACTCCGGACAGTAACAATTCCCCTTCTACTAAGGCCACCGACCAGTTGTCTGCACAAAATGCTTCCTCGCGAAGCGGAACCAGTGACTCGACTGCACCCAAACTTAACCCTGTTGTAAATGGTCTCCAGCCCGAATCGATGACCACTGCCACCACCACCTCTGCGTCCTCTCCGGCCTCTGATGCTATTCCTCAGAACACCACCGCTCCGTCGGCGACTGGGGCCGTTCCATATGGCACCCGTTCTAGAAATCGAGTTGGCGGCGCTCGACCAAACTACGCGGAGGATCGCGACATTGATACCGAATATGAGCTTGTTGCTTCAATGTCGCGGTCTGGTAGTTCCAAGAGACCACCTTCCAACAACCGCGGCGCAACATCCCCAAGCACGGACAATGACAGGGCGACTGGGGTGAACACGCGAAGACATGCGACCACAAATGGCTCGAATACTGCTCCGCAGACGAAAGAATCTATCCCCGGAACGTCGTCATTTTCTGCCAATCCAAGTAGCAATAGTTATACGGCGACAAAGAAGCGAAAACAACCTGGTTCTCATCACTCTACTCCGGCGTCGTCCACGCCAAACACCACTTCTCTCTCATCCACCAAGAAATTTATCGCCCCCGCAAACGTGTCCACCGAATACCAGAAAACGCATGTACAGAACATGTTGACTTTTAACAATTGTCAGGCATATCTAAAACAAGGAAAGCTGAAAGCAGACGATGGCACTATTCTTGGTCCCAATGGTACGTGAGCTTGAGATGTGGCCGTTGACGTTTTAATTCTACACTTCCAATAGATTTATCAACCCCCCAAGTTTACCGTGACTATCTAACTTGAGCTTCTTTCCTCTGTGCTAGACCATGTCTATTTGGTGTGCGAACCTCCCGGCGAACCCTACTACCTTGCTCGCATTATGGAATTCCTACCATCCAAAGATAACCCGGACGGCCCCATCGAAAGCATAAGGGTTAATTGGTATTATCGACCCCGCGACATCCACCGTAACGTTGCCGATCTGCGCGTCGTCTTCGCCTCAATGCACTCCGATACATGTCCGTTATCCTCACTTCGTGGTAAATGCGATATCAAACACCACTCCGAAATCACAAACCTCGATGAATACAGGAAGACTAAGGATTGCTTTTGGTTTGAGAAGATGTATGATCGCTACATCCCAGAGATATTACGATGTTATTCCGACGAGTAAGGTCATAAATGTACCGCAAAATGTCAAAAAAGTCCTAGATGAACGGTGGAAGTACGTCTTGGTGGAGTTAGGCCGTAGGAAGGATTTGACCAGCGCGGTCAAAACCTGCAAAAAATGTAGTTTATATGCCGCAAAGTGTGTAGCTAATTATCCCTTTCCACCTCTTTATTATATTTATATTGGGACGGCTCACTAATTCTACTACTAGTACGGATTCGGTGGATTGTGCTGTCTGCCACAGTACATATCATATGTACTGTGTTCGGCCTGTTTTGCAAAAGAAACCGGCACGGGGGTTCGCTTGGGCTTGTGCCCCATGCAGTCGTGCGCAAGAGCGAAAGCTTGAGGCAAGAAATACTCCCATCATCGGAGAAGCGTCAGCCGAAACGGAGCCAGAGCTTCCAGAGGAAGAAGAAGAAGACCCCGCTGCTCTGGCAGAAACCACCGAACGAAGCACTCCTGCCCTCCCGGACGTAGTTCGACCTGCCACTAGTGAGCAGATCGCTCAGGCAAAACGTTGGCCTTTCAGGTATTTGGGAATACATTGTCGAGTAGAAGATGCCTTGGACTATGACGATAGAATATATCCACGTGCCAGCTCTCGAATAGGCCCACGCCATCAAGCTAACGTTATCCCATGGCATGGCCACCCAGTTCAATATGTCAAAGCTGTCGAACCGAAAAAGAGGAACATCAAGTCTATGAATAAAAAAGATGTTAAACTTTCCAGAGAAGCAATTGCTACAATAGAAGCTGAGAAAGCTGAACGAGCTAAACGACCGAAATGGGTTCAAGATGAACCTGTGGGGTATATTCCTCGCGGAGAAGACGACCCAGTTACCGTGAACGGGAAACATATCAACACCGCAGAACTGCTTTTCAAGATGCCTGACCCTTCGCAACTTCCACCCCGTGGTGAAGATGATGCTCCAGGGCCCTCCATAAGTGATACCGACCGTGAAAAATTCATCGACGAGTACATGGAAAAAGCCAAAGAAATCGCCCCTTCTCTCAACGTTGAGAAATATTCTACGAACTTCCTGGACAAGGCACTTGCGCTTCTCTATGGAGAAAATTTTAATGTGGAAGCTGCACTTACAAAACTGAAACAAGTTAATAAGTACTCAGATCTCAAGGAGCCACATCTCCGTCCAGAAGAGGTTAAAGCGTTTGAAAACGGGGTGGCAAAATACGGCTCCGAGCTTCGAAACGTGACAAAGCATGTCGGAACTGTCCCACATCGCCACATCGTTCGATATTATTACATGTGGAAGAAAACTCCGAAAGGTCGTCAAATTTGGGGCAATTTCGATGGACGAAAAGGGAGGAAAGCAGCAAAGCAAGCAGATAATGCGTTAAAGCTAGTTGACGATGTCGCAGATGACCATGACGATTCGGCTTTTGATAACGAGAAGGCCAAAGACAAGAAACGAGGTTTTACGTGCAAATTCTGTTCGACGAGGTCTTCAAGACAGTGGAGGCGGGCTCCTGGGACCCCTCCTGGTTCTGCCGTTCCTGCAGACCCGAAACGAGATAGAGCGGTTCAGAGTCTCACTGTTGCCATTTGTCAACGATGTGCTGTTCTCTGGCGAAAGTATGGTATTCAGTGGGAAGATGCTGATGAAGTCGTCAAGAAGATTGGACAAGGAGGGAATAAGTCATGGCGCCGGCGCTACGAGGAGGAGCTACTGGTTCAACTTCTCACCTCGTCTGAGACCGATGTCAAAATCAATAGCACTACAGCAACAATAGCAACCTCGTTAGGAATTCCCGTGACTGCAGAAGTGGCTGCACCCCCTCCGCTTCCTACGGAACCTCCTAAGAAGAAGGTGAAGTCATCTGATCAGACCGGCAGCGCTCCTGGAACTACTACACCGGCTGAACCCGCTCCTGCTACGAAGAAGAAGGTGGTTGAGAAGCCTGCTGAACCCCCGCCAATTGCTCCCGAGCCACCTAGGGTTAGGACTCTCCCCTGCGCAGTATGCAATAAAATGGAACCCATGGGTGATCAGCATCTGTCCTGTCGTGACTGCCGCTTGACTGTTCATCGAGCTTGCTACGGCGTGAACCCTTCATGGAACTCGTCGAAATGGTTCTGCGATATGTGCTTGAACGACAGGAACCCCGCTATTTCAACGTCGTATGAGTGCGTTTTATGCCCAGTTACATACACTGAGCATGAGCTGATGGAACCGCCCAAGGTCTCTCACAAAAAGAAAACAGACCGAGAGCGTGAAAAGGAGCGACTGGAGAAAGAAATGGTTGCAGAGGCTAGCAAACTATATAAAATACGACAGAAGGAGGCTGGGAAACCGACAGGTCCCCGCGAGCCGCTCAAAAGAACTGCTGGAAACAATTGGGTTCACGTTGCTTGCGCAGTATGGGTGCCTGAAATTAAGTTTGGCAATGCAAAGGAGCTAGAACCTGCCGAGGGATTTGGACTGATCCCTGCTGAAAGATTCAGAGATACTTGCGATATCTGCAAGACGGACCAAGGCGCATGCGTTTCCTGCCACAACACCCCTTGCAATGCACGATTTCATGTCGGATGTGCCAGTCGATCTGGATACATTTTCGGTTTTGATATCACCCCAGTCAAGAGTAGTCGAAGAGACACCGTTAACACGATGAAATTGGGCGACGAGGTGGGTGCGGCTACGCCTGCTATTTGGTGCCCTCACCATGCCATTTCGACCATTGTCCATGAAATGAGTGAGCCTAGTGAGGTTCCGGGTTTAAATGCACTACAACATTATTGTCAGATTTCCAAGCAAGCCGACCTCACACTAACGGGTACTGTTCGGAAAGCCGCACATGTCCAACAATCTGTTGGGGTATCGGTTCAAAATGGCTTCCACCCGCCTAACCGACGAGTTTCCGTCAATGGAAGTGCCCCACACCACACCAAAGATAATAAACCGTCAGCAGAATCCACAACTCCGAGCCATGGAAGCAGCGTCATTAGGGAGGCCAGTTGCCATTCTATAACCTCTACCGAAAATAAAACGTGCTTCAGTTGCAAATCCGGATTCAGTCCGAAGTGGTGGACGGTCGAGTCATCTTTGGAATTCTCCGCGCCCTTGGGTGAAAACCGCTTTGTGATGAACGGTGTTGGCGCGACGGATGGTTCTGGTCCGGCTTATTCCAACGCAGCCCAAACAGGTGGCTCTCCTGCTCACGCGGAAAAGGTGCCGCCCGGGCCAACGTTGAACGGGGATGTCCTTATGATCGATGCGGACCGCACTATTTCGTCCAATCAAAACCCGTCGCGAGGCTCTCCAAGGTCTAGAACTCTGCATGAATGCCATAAATGCCATATCAAAAAGCAATCAACGTCACCAGTAGAACCGGAAGTTCGACCTTCTCCATACCCCGCAAAGCGGGATCCAAGCCAACCTGCGACCCGTATTCCCGAGTTCACTCAGAACCAGTATTCGCCATCACCACATGCCCACCCGGCACCGCAACCCCCAAATCTACCTATCCCCTCAATGGTACAGGTTCATGGACACGGTGCGGCAGACTGGCGTCCGGACTATGAACAACGGTCGCCCGATTATGGTCCAATACTCATGCATCATATACCACCCGGTGTTCCTCCACCATCTAGCATTCAATCACTTGGACCACGAAATTTCCATGGCGGCCCCGCTCCTCCTCCTCCTCCCCCACCACAGCACCTTAATGGCTATCACCCTTCTCTCCCACCGCACCACCAAGGTCCTTCTCCGCCCCCTAAGCAACACCACTATGGAAACGGCGTCCCTCCTCCACTCCCACATTCATACTCTGCTCACCAGAGCCCATATGGTCCAGTTCAATTACCACCTCCTAATGGGCATGGCCCATCACAGCCACCACAGCCACCTCCCCCAGCCACCTCAAATAGGCCGTACAACTCCTCCGCTACTTCCCCAGTCCCTCATTTCTCCCCACCGCATACCCTAAATGCACTCCAGCCAAACTCTCGTATGTTCTCAGCCGAGCGACCCGCTGCACCAGGCCATCAATCGCCTTCATCGACGCGTCGTACCCTTGACCCGCCGCGCCCGGCCACCCCTGCAGCTGGGGATGAAAATATTGCACCATCAGGTAATACGTCTACGAGGCCCAGTAGCTCCGGGCGCTTTCATAACACAAATGTACCGACGGGTGGATCTGGATCGGGAGCCAGTGCGAATCCGTCGCTAAAGAATCTACTATCATAAAGTATCAGACTCGTTCGTGTCTCTCTGTGTGTTTCCGGGAGGAAAAACTGGAGGGGCTGGGTATCATTCTCTCTAAATCAATTCCATTTATTCCCTTATTGATTCCTTACTCTATTCATATTTCATGGAGTCAACAAACTTGACTTCCTTCAAAAATTTCTTTCTCTTTCCTACCTCTATTTTTGTGGCTTAGGGGGTTTGGGGAACGAAATAATACCACACACTCGCTCTCTCCCTCTCACTATCTTCCTTTCCTGTGAGTTTAATTAATTGTATGCATGAGCCACTTTTTGGGTGGTTTGTTATCAAGATAACCCTTGCCCCTACAGAAGGGACCACGCAAATTTTCTTTTCTTTTCATTTTCCCCGCCTTTTCTTATATTTTATTTTTTTCAACATTTTCTAAGGTGTTATATTGGCCGAGCTGGATAATGGGATGGATATCATAGATTTGTTGTTATTATCATTAACTATTACTACGATCGGGGAACAGCAAAAAATGATGTTTTATTTTTGCGGTAATTTTTGGTGGTTGGCGATTGGATTGGTGGATGATCGATCGATTCATCTAATTAATTGCCTTGTGATTGCTTTTTTGTTTTTTTATTCCCTTTTTGTATATCTCCTCTCCCCCGGGTCCCACCCTATTTTTTCCCCTACTTGTTCTACTTTTCTATTTGCATTGTTTCTTTTTATTGCCGCTAGGCGTGGATTTTGCTATTTTGTTAATAGATAAAAGGGCTGAACTAAGATCATCAGAAACAATTATAATTGAGTATTAGGATATATATATATATATATATATGTACTCCGTACTTGCCTTGCCTTTGTTTTTGTCCGTCCGCAATACGTTACAGGAGGTATGTGTTCACCCGTTGAAAAACCCTCTTGCGTAAGTTTAGATATGAAAAATGCAATATAATCGCGAAAATAGAAACGAGAGTATCTATATTCTACTCTGAATGTATACACCAAACCTAGAGCCCCCGACCCCGCCGCCGCCCCATTGTTAGTTTTTCATTCTTTGACTTTCAGGGGAAAGGGGAGGAAGCGGCCTGGTGTTTTTTTTTTTTTTTTTTTTTTTTTTTTCCAGTGGAATCAATCAATCCGGAACTTACGGATGGGGGGTCTTCCATTCCTCAGGGCCAGAATCGCTCTTCTCCTGATTGGCCTGTGGGTTTGGCAAAATGTGACAACATCATGCACGTTAGTTAGCTTATTAAATGTATGGATGGGTAAATAGGGCATGCTCTACGGTTGGCAGCGGGTGTAGTCTCGGTTGCAGTCACCAGTGAGAAAAAAAGGAAAGAAAAAGCCAACAGTCAACAGGAACAAAAAGAAGAAAAAGTCATCAAAAAACGCATGATTCAAAAGGAAACCCAACGCACATTATCCGTCACAGCAATCAGCTGTGGATTCACCAAATCAGTCGCAAACTCCCGCCGCTTCGCCGTCGTCCAATCTGCCGAGCCGCTCTTCTACGCAATGCTTAGCGGCACGACATGAGGGGGAAAGTAGCAGGAAATGGTGAAAGTCCCTCTAGGAAACGTAAAGGGGGATGTTCTCATCTCTTGCATCTATAATTTATATATATTTTCCATACTTCATCTTTGCGCAGAACGTGAACTCTCCGGAATGTCTACTGGGGAGGAGAGAAGCTAGCTTTCTCGATAGAGCGAACTTGGAGGGCCACACATTGTTGCAGATTTGGTGGCGCAGAGATCAACAAAAAGAAAAGAATGATCGACAGCTTGTGTTCTTGGTTGGCTAGTTGGCAGCTAACTACGGAGTAACATATTCTTCACTTCTGGCAAGCCTAAGGCCTTACCGTAGCCGTGGCGCAAGGTGTATGCGCATGTACCGTACAGAGTATGGGAGCGGGATATTCAGGGAGCCCGAAAGTAGAGAGAACCCTACGTCTGAGGGCGAGCTCATGTCCTTTAACCATCAAGAGCCCGGTACTGTGTTGCACATCTGGGACGTTTGGTCCGGCTCGCTGGTTGATGGCGATGCAAAGGATGCGATAGAGCATAATTGGATATTCCCAGCGCTGAAAGAATCATATCTTGTATATATTGTAGTCCGCATCGTGGGTTTTTCCTCTGATGTCTCTTGAGTACGGAGTACGGAGTAGATGTTTGATGTTGAGGCGCTCACTAGTTCCGAGTTAGCGTGTCATGGGGCTTAAAATGAATTGCACCGAGGTAGACTTCCAACGACGCGTTCTCCGTGAGACAGCTCTGGGGAGAGCATCAACTTCCAACCTCCAACTTCCAACCTCCAACTTCCAACCGTGCGCTGTGTCTCATAATGGCTAAAGAGAAGCCATCAGCGCATAGAGTACAGACCGTCAAGACAGGGAACAAAGACATATTTATGAGCATTAAGCCCGAGCACATTGACAACATCGCGACACGCGCCAAAAATCACGAGTACCGCCGCTACCTCCTCCCTTCCAGCGTTCGTCGCATTTGGTTCTACACCACCCGCCCCGTCTCACGCATTGAGTACGTCGCGCATATCTCCCGCGGCAAGGTCCCTGGTGAGGTTCCGGAAGATGGCGGTATTGGCAATGCAGACTTCAATGCAGGCAAAAAGATCTCGAAATACGCCTACGAAATCCTGGATCTGTGGAGGCTGAAGCAACCCATCAGTCTGAAGCTGGCTATCTCAAGGGGGCTTCTAAAGGGCCCCCCACAGAAGTATTGCTGGGTGCCACTCTCTCTCCTGGATAACTGTCCAATGGACGCGCAGGATCATATAATCGCCAGGGCGCCGCAAGAACTGTCCGTGGAGAAGGCGATGAAGGGCTCTAGTCCCCCGGAGCAATCCAAAGAAACACGTGGCTCTACTGAACGGGGAAAAATTACCGGGTTCTTCAGTTTTTCGGGTGCGAAGAGTCCGGCCTAGGGTTAGGAGAGTATTGGATTTTGGGGCACGTTTGGCTGGATCACCGGAACCCAATCCGGTCTTGAACTCGTCAACGAGACTACACAACTACGTTACGCTGCACATGTCTTTGTATGGAGTATAGAAAATTGGTTCTGAGTTAATATCTAATATGTTGCTAAGCTGAATTGTTCGCCTGGACCAGTTTCATCCCTCGGGATATCAGCTGCTTATCGATATAATCAATAGAGTAGTTCCTAAAGAGCTTTCTTGGCTCTTCTACCCAATCCTGTATTTCCGCGAAGAGTGCGTTCAGAGCGCCTTCGGTTTTCATAAATGTGTCCGCATCCAGCATGTACCTGCGCCCGTCATCACACAAGTACTTGTATGCCCCTTTCTTGACATACAAACTCTTCGAGAGCTTACCTCCGGACCAGTCGACGATCAGAGGAGAATAGAAGATAATCGGAGCCTTTGCGGGACACTCGAGGAGTCGCCATGTAAATTGTTCTTGGTAGAAGCCTGCGTAGTCAGATCCAGTACACATGATCCACGACTTGTCCGGGTCTTGGCTGCAGATCAGGATCCGTATCAGATTGCGTAGTGGCGTGTTGAACTCGAGTCTTTTTAGATCCGAAGCGGATGATAGGCTAACATGATGTTCTCCATGGTTCGGGCAGACGAATGTGATTCGGCCGTCATGGAGGTATTGATTATTTACCCCGTGTTTGTCCGTTAGTCCGCATCCGTCGTGTGGGCAGGACGCTCGAATAGCTAGTTTCCCTCTATCTGGGGACATATGCGGCCCAAGGACTTCACGCTGGGCCACGATGGTGCGGAGTACACCAGGGAATGCAGGATGTGAGAGCCAGAGATTTTGGGTCCCAACATCGTACGCTATGCCAGAAATCTTCGAGAGCTGGTCTAGTACTTTCACGAAGGCTGTTTGGTTGTCTTCCAAATCACCCATGTGCTTAAGACTCCTTTGATATATGACTCCATTAATATTGGCCTCCTGCCCAGGAGATGGAGCGTTGTCGACGTATACGAATTTTACCCTGACTTCGCGCCGAAATTCCTTCCGCAGTGCAGCAGCAAGGGCGAACGCCACAGTAAATGTGGTAATGTTGCCAATATGTGGACTACAGTTTGGCTGAGATCCAACATGGAGAGCGATCGAGGATCGAGAGCATTGATCATTCAGATATTTGATCAGGTGCTCCTTGAAGTAATAAGATCCAGCACCCAGTGGATGATGGGTCTCTCCGTCGTGCTGGATCATAATACGGGTTTAAGACACGAAACACAGTGAATTATAAAACTTCTATAGAGTAGTTTTAGTTTTATTTGCGGAGCGAGCGTAGCGAGTGAAGCAATATATATAGGCTTTTCGTGCCAGAAAATTTCCTCTTTCGGTCATCGGGATTAGGAAAGCATTCTCGCGCTCTGATTGGTCAATGAGAAGCTACGCTCACGTGATTCCACGTGACCGCCCGCGTTGCTGCAACGGCCCGTATAGAAAGGCCTGAGCAAGATAAACAAGCCATTACAGCTTCATTCATTCTATTCTATTCCAAGGCTCTTTTTACTGCATCTGTATAAATAGCCAATCTGAGCTTCTTTATTGCTGCTTGCTACATTTCAAAAAATTATAATAAATCTAATCATGATTTACAGCTTTTAAAAAAGAGTCTGCAGACAATTCATAAAGATTTCTTTCATCTTACATTGAAATCTATTGTGAGGGGTGATGACAGTGTGAAGAGTAAATAGTAGAAGATAGTATATAGTGTAGTGGAAGATAATAATAATTATAGTAGTAGTAGTAATGTAGTTGAAGTTGTAGCTAATCGCTAAGGAGGAAAAGAAAGAGAAAGAAGATGTGCGAAATACATGCATCCATATATATATACATATAGAAATAGTGGTAGCGAGAGTATAATGGAAAGAGGTAAGAATAGATAAAGATATAAACAAAGATAATATAATAATAAGGAAATAATAAACGAGTGCATTACAATTGCCCCCCTTTTTTATAAGAGCTGCCCTCAGCGATTGTATAGATTGCTTGCTAGTAGATGTTTGCATTTCCGTATTGTAAGTGCCGCTCGTTGATAGCAGTGTATCGATCGCGTCCCCTCAATAGCTTGTATACGCGTTGTTATCGATTCCTTAATGAGGTAGAATTGGTGGATTCTTTGGTTGCTAGGGGTTGCGTGCAGAGAAACAAAAAGAATTTCTTTTCCTTTGAAAATTTCTCTTCTTTTTTAACTTGACCATCATCAAAACTCTTTGCCCTCCTTCTTCGATTTTTCGTTCCTAATTCAATAAAATTTTCGTTCTCCCTCCCCCCCCCTTTTGTTGAAATGGGCTCCCTCGGATATCCCGATTTTAAGTAAGTTGTTCTCCGGGCGCTTATCGCGTATTATTGTTGGTGTTCTCTGTCAGTGGCGTTATTAGTGTGGTCACATGCTTCACTAGCTTTATTATATATTTACAATATCAGAATTAGAGTAGTTAACTAGTTAGTTAGTTAGTTAGTTAGTTAACTAACTAACTAAAACACAACTGGTATTTGTGCCATTCAGAGCATCAATTATATTTTAAGTAAATCTAATAGTTATTTATTGTTCTTTGCACTGTGCTTTTTCTGTGGTTACAAGGCACTTAGTATCTCTTTATCTGATGGTGGAAATTCATCTTCAAATAATCATCATTAATTATAACCATGTCTAAATCTTCTAATTACACTGAGGAGCAGTTGCAAAGAGCTGTTGATGTGTACAAAAGCAATTCAAAATTAAAAATCACATCTCTGTCGCCAGAATTCAAAGTCCCATATGCCACCTTGTATGGGAGGATCAACGGGAAGAAATCAAGGACTATGAGGGTTCCACTGAATAGAGCATTGAATGACAGCCAGGAGGAGGCAATTAAGATATGGATTCATCAGTTGGATATTAATTTTAGCCCGCCCACCATCGAGCATATCGAAGCCGCCGCGAACCGCATGTTGAGACAGCATCATACAGATCCAGAGACCGCACCTCCCACAGTAAGCAAGATGTGGGCATATCGATTCATCAAACGCCTGCCAGATTACGAACGGGTCAAGCAAAAGCCCATGAATCCAAAACGGGTATCTTGCGAGGATATAAGCTTCATTATCAACTGGTTTGATCGATATGAAGCTGTCTTCAATCAATATCACTTTTTCCCCTGCGATATCTACAACTTTGATGAGATTGGATTTCAAGAAGGAGAAGGATGTGGACAGTGGGTAGAGACACAAATTCCGTCATACAGTCATCATACTCCCGCGGGGTAATAACAGTGGTGGAGTGTGTCAGTGCAGATGGCACAGTATTGGATCCATTGATTATAATGAAATCGAAGGTCCATCTAGAGGATTGGTATACACACTCCAACTTACCTGACAACTACGCCATCACCGCATCCGAGTCTGGCTTTACAAATGATGAGATTGGATTTGAATGGATCAAGCGGTTCAATAAGATGACAAAAAAGCGTCAAATGGGCAGTCATCGACTGCTATTAATGGACAATCATGGTTCTCATCTCACAGAAGAATTCATCCAATACTGCGACCTCCATAAGATTATTCTATTCGGATTCCCATCTCATACAAGTCATATTCTACAACCTCTTGATGGCGTACCTTTTCAGCAGTATAAGCATTATCATACAAAGGCAGTTAATGAGGCCGCCCGCTACGGATATGAGCAGTATGGTGGCAGACAATTCCTTGCTAATCTGGAGAGCGTCCGACTGCAAGCATTCAAACCTGGCACTGTGAGAGCTGGCTTTGCCGACCGCGGAATGTATCCAGTTAATCGCGATATAATTCTCAATCGATTGAGACCTCTTACCATTGATGATGCCCCGGATCTCAACATATACGATGGCGATGGTGATGTATGCAATCACTTTACCCCGCCGCCTGCAGATCGACCGTCAACTGCCTCTTTGCAATTAACCTCCCCAGAGACAGTTGCAAAACTACATCGCCAAATCGATGCAGCAGCCAAGGCCTTACAAGATGTGAAGGATACCCTTACACCTGGTTTGACAAGGCGGTTGGACAAGATCTTCAAGGGTAGCATGGTCCAGGCGGAATTGAACGCGCACCGTGAGGGTGAACTTGCAGGTCATTATCGAGCAAATAGACGTCGGGTCGTCAAATCCTCCCGCAGGCAGGTGCAAGTAGGCGGAGTCCTCACTATTAAGGATGCCAATCGCAAGATCGCGACCCGTAGAGCAGATGAGATGAAAAAGACGTTCAATAAGAATCTTCAGTCGATTGGAATCAAACCTACAAAATCTACAGCCACTCAACCACAACAAGATAATTCTATAGAATCTCAACCTACAGTGGATTCTACACCTTCTAATGAGTATATAGATAATCTTTATGTTATAGATAGATGTGGTGGTGGTTATTAATTAATTTTCGAAGATCACTATATTCAAAATATTTTCCGTACGCTGTGGTTTTCCGTACGCTGTGGCGCACTCACTAGAGAGAGTGAGTGAGCATGGCACGGTTAGTGCCAGCCTTTCTGCTTCTGAAAGGAGGGAGGATGGATCTGGTTACGTTCGACGTGCTATTTTTCGTCGCCCATGCACACCAGTCGAGGTCGCTTGCTCCACATCACGCATTGGTGCCTAATCGACGGTCAGCAGAAGATGTATTGCGAGGGAATGTAACAATTACTGGGCGCGTTTTCAACCCTAGGATGGATAGCCAAGTAGAAAAACTGCTGGCTCAACTCGAAAAAGAGCGGGCATTACGAGAAATTGCGGAAGCACAGGCGGGAAAGGAAAGAGGACTACGACAAGAAGAACAGCGACGACGCGAAGAGGAACAGCGACGACGCGAAGAGGAACAGCGACGACACAAAGAAGCAGAGGGCCGTGCTGCGGATTCCGAGTTTACAAATCGAGTTTCTTCCGAGCGCGGCGAGGACTGCCAGCGTGCTCATAGAGAGCTCGGGTTCACGGTGACTTTTTGCCAGGCGGTGATTGGGGGCAAAGGCAAATGCCGCAAAAAGATTCCTTGGACCGAAATACAGCTTTGTTTCGAACACAAAGATTTCGCCTTACCATGCTACATTCTGCGTCTGCCAATCGAACTTCGCCAACACATTTTCTCATATATTCTTGACGAATATCAGGGTAGCTATTCGAAATTTTTCACATATTACGCCTTCCTGAAACTGGCGCGTCTGAATCGTCGGATTTTTCAGGACGCAACTGATGTCCTCTACCGAACTCTTGTATGCAATTTCTTTTTGTCTGGTGAGTATGTGTGCATCTTGGGAAGATATTTCCACCCAATCCAACCTGGTTCCTGGCAGCGGTTTAAACAAATTACCTTTCAACTCGATGTTTCGTGTGATATTTCGGTACAGTATGGGCCAATGGTAAAAAACATTCAGCTCATTGCATCACATCTCCGCGATTTCAACCTCGTCAAACTCCATGTTTATCTCGAGTCGTATTTGTTTTTGAATCAGGGCACATACAGTGCTGGGTTTATCCACCACACGTTACCGTTGTTGGATCCTTTTCGGCAGTTAGGGAGAGTGAGGGAGCCCAGTTTCACGATAGACCGGGTATATGCAGGCGGGTCGGGTGACATTGAACAGTGGTTAATATCCAGATCAAATGACGCTGAAGTCACAGCCATGGCGATGGAATGGAGAAGAACTTATGAAGAATGGGCTGAAAGCTTGAGACGCGGATACCTTGAGGAAGGGAAACGAAGTGCTTTGGTCCTTCAATTCTAGAAAGTTGACTAAACCGGCCGGGCTTCGACTTTCTTCGGCGCCACGACTTATTGTTCCGCAAGGGCCACGGCTTGAATCGCAGTCTTGTTGATCCTAAAATCTAATAGCGACTTGTAGAGCATGTCAAGTCGATACAGATAGATCATGTTTCACCATTTGTTTTAACTATTGACAAATCACTTCTGCAAGGTCCACCACGCTTCCATAAACCCGTCCTCGTAATGATTGGGACCTAGCGATGTGAGATCCCAGACGGTGACAACAGGTTCTAGTAAGATAGGGATATAGCAAGCTGTGGCAGAAAAATGACTAAATTGTGCCAAGGTCATGTGGTTGATTTTGGCTCCCACTGGGTCGTTATCATTCTCGCTTGCTCTTGGAGAGAGCATGCCTGGATAGAGCTTTGTCGTAAAGTACGACGAGAATGCCAAGGCAGAGAGTATTGATCACAGCCGGGTTAAAGATAGTCCATTCCGTTGGGCAGCAATGCGTTCCCCTCGATGCTTTACTAGATTATTATATTATTCCAAGTTCGACTCGCTTGCAACCAGTTTGGATGAAATCGGACAGGATGATGAGGCAGACCTTTAACGAAATATAGAGAAGCACTTTGCGAGCCCTCATCCCAGCCATACCTGTTTGAATATATTCGCGGCTTCGGGAATTTCATGTTCCGTATCATGTGACTCGTTTGTTTACTTCTTGCCAAATGACTTATCCCAACAAAGAAGAACAATACTTCAGCGTGCTTGCTACCCTTGCACCGAGGACTTCTAAAAATCCTTATTACATTCTAACCCAGAATAAGCCATAGCGAAGTTTTGTAACTCAACATCTTGCCTGCACTGGCCTGGTAGGAACGGCGTCACAGAATGGACAGCCGAGTACAACAGCTACTGGCTGAACTCGAAGAAGAGCGGGCATTACGAGAAGAAGAACGGGCATTACGAGAAATTGCGGAAGCACAGGCGGAAAAGGAAAGAAGACTACGACAAGAGGAACAGCGACGACGCGAAGAGGAACAGCGACGACGCGAAGAGGAACAGCGACGACGCGAAGAAGCAGAGAGCCTTACTGCAGATTCCCAGCTTACCACATTTCCATCCCACCTCCGCGGCTGCCACGAGCTCTTACTCGCCATCTGCATCGTGACAGACCCGACAAGAACCACTCAGGGTACCGTAACAAAGCCAACCAATCGGAGGGTTCCTTCGCGCATCATAATATGGGACGACTTCTTTGCTAAACAGGAGGCGTTCTGGAGGATCCTCAATGATCATCCTTTATTTCTGACGAAAAAGCAGTTTCCGTCAAAACATCAGCTCGAGTATGTCCTCCAGTTCATCACCCCGATCACTTCGGAATCGGATCTTCGATATTACGAACGAGAGGCGGTAGAGAACCAGGTTCGCAAAATCGTCGATCGGATCACCGAAGACGAACTCTCAGAAGGCGTTTGGACTGCGAGGCTCAATC
>NW_001813980.1:1493430-1497117 GCF_000149585.1 Histoplasma mississippiense
CTGCTGTAGAAGACTCGTTGCCGCGGTCATCACCCAGCTCTTCTCCTACATGGTGCGCAAACGCGTACGATACGGCTACGTCTGCACCGGAGAAGCCTTCATCTTTGTGTACATCCCGGACGATCCGTCTTCAGTTCAGTGTGCGCTTTGCATACCGGATCGGGATGTCAAGGGGACCGACGATGATGATCTCCAGTGGACAGCCGTCGCGCAGGTCCTGGCATTCACCATCAGAGCATTGACCTCGCCACCAGTTCCCCAGCAGTGGAGCGATGCCGCTGATGGGCTTGATGTCTGGCCCGTGGAGTATTCCGACATCCTAGACCAGACTCCACCTGCCGCTCGCCTGAAACATGCCTCCCCATTGTACCGCGGCAGACGCACTCGCAACCTTTCTCCCTTCAGGATGACGCTGCGATCCGGATGTCGGCCCTCTGAAAACAAACCTCGACCGACAAGCTCCCCCTCGCCGTCTCCTCCCCCATCCCCTTCCCTTACACCGCACTCCGGCCTCCGTGGCCGAACCAGAAGGGGAGGTTCCACTAGGTCAGATGGAAGGTCCACAGGCGTACCGGCACCCGGCAAACCCAGCGATACCAGGCGCATGTCCAATGTCATCCACACACCGGCCATCAAGGACCGCCCATACTGTTCTCAGCAATGTCTTCTTGCGCTCAGGGACGGCAGCCCATTTGATCCCTCCTGCCCCAATTACCAGGACCATCGGAAGGGTCACATGAAGGTGGAAGACTTCCGTTCTCATATCCGGAAACAGCTCGCTAGGGACCGTGGCCCGGATGCCGACTGTCGTCCGCTCTACAAGGCAGGAAGTTGCGGCACACTGCTCAAAGTGAGACTTTCGTCGCATGGGTACACCTTGGTCGCCAAGGCCGTGGAATCCAAGGATAAAGATAAACTCCAGCATGAAAGGAAGGTCTACAATCAGCTCCGAGACCTCCAAGGCGAATGCATCCCGGTCTGCCTTGGCGTTGTCAAATTGGAGCCAAAGCGCCCCTATTACCATGAAGAAAAAATCCACACCCATATTTTACTTCTGAGTTGGGCGGGAGAATCGATCGAAAAAGCTGGAACGCTTAGCCCCGCGAATAAACGGTCCACGGTATGCCGTGCCCTCCAAGCCATTCACTCGAGGGGGATTCTCCATGGCGACGCGGAGCCGCGAAATATACTATGGGACCAGGCCTGCGAACGTGTGAGGGTGGTTGATTTTGAACTAGCCACTATACAGCGGCCTCTCTCCGATGTGTCCACCAACGTTGCAAGAAAGAGGAAAGTGATGTCAACTTGTTTCAGCAAAGAGCTTCAACACATCGAGACTGTCTTTGGGATACAAGACTTGAAATGACCGATTCGTCGAACTTGTGATCAATAATTTCCTTTCTTGACATTGTAATTCTCGCGCCTGTACTCCACGTTTTTTTAATTTTTGTTTCACTAATTTCACTACACCTGTAATGAAGTGGAAGGGTATTCCTAGCCTAAGAGAGCTCCTTGCTCGAGCACGCTGTCCAACCTACTCTCCTTATCTCATAAACTTCCTTGTTCAGACACGCTTCAATCTGAGTCTCATCCATGCTGGCTCCTGGTCGCACTGCCAAGACACAAAATTTCTCAATGACATCATTGCACATAATTCTGAAATCTAGGAACAGAAACTGGCTCGCGACCAAAAATGCACAGCCTTTTCGGATCACAACAAACAGAAACATAGCTTCTAGCATCAACATATAAAATAGCGAGCGACAGAGAGTAGCGCCAAGCTTAACAGAAAGTTCGTGGAAAGCTACAAGAGACAATCCGGAAAACATAATAGCGTAGAAACAAACCACATGAATTGGAAAACTAAAAGAGAAAAAGAAAATTTGGGTTAGAAAACCCCCAAAGGAATCCCCCCTCGGCCCGCCTTTAGCAAACCTTGCTGCGTAGCCAGAATTACGTGCACCAAGTGTCGTGCTGTCAGCAATCGGAAGATATGAAATCTGCCCCCTAGATCCTCAGGAGCGTTGTATTTCAGTCATTCCTTCCAAGAACGTTATGATCGCAGGCGTTCATTTGGTACCCTTTGCCGCTTCTACGAGGGGTCCTCCTGTTGCTGTCCCCGCTTCCGTTTTCTAGGCTTGTTCTGCTCCTGTAGGTGGTGACGAGCATATTTCTCCCCTTACAACTTCTATCCCGGAACATGATTGGAACACTTCAGCATGCACAGGATAACTCAGATGCTGTAAACTAGTAAAGATTCTACGTATTGATAGCGTGAATTCTCTTTGTTTTGTCTTTTAATATAGCATCTTTGACGAAAAGATTGATTTTCTGGAAAGTCATACGAGGTGTACTTATGAGATTGTTGGAATGCCGCAAGGCCCAAAAAGGTTTGAGGCGATGATAGTTGAGCTCTAATTGATACTAAATAGAATTAATGATTGCTCTTGTTCTATCACAGGTGAGAAGAGCGACGGGGTTTCTGCTGAGATGCGAATATCTTGTCGATTTGCGGCGTATGATATATTACGCTTTAAGAATATACATATAGATACCCAGAACCGAGGAGGCTTTTATACTTCTCTCCGGATCTAGACAGAATAGACGAACGGAAATGGAAGAAAAACCCAAAGTGAGAGGCAAAGAAAGGAGGGGGAAGAGCAAGCAAACAAAGACACAAACAAAGGAACCGTCCGACGAGATCTCATCCAAAATTCTGTCAAAGTCATTTTCTGGAGTTTCGGGTGGCTGGGACCGTTGGCCTGCAGGGCGAGAAGAGATGAGAGGTGTAACAGAGGGGAATAGGCGAGGGGGCAAAGGATGTCCGAGCTGCTGTGAGGGACAGAGTAGGGAAGTGAGAGTGTCGGCGGTGGGATTGGGTCTACGTGCTGGGGGTTTGGGGGGTGTGAAGATGGCGGGCAGGTTGGGGCTTCGTGGCTTGGTTGCACTCATGGGATTTGGAGGTTGATAGAATTGGATCTTGTCCATGGTGACTGCGGCCATGGCTTTTCTCTCTGATTTTGGGTTCGGGGAAGCCTTGATTCTCGTTCTGCAATCGGTGCTTTTTGAGAGGGGAAAATCCGGCGCTTTTATAGAGCAACAACTGGAAAAGCTCCTCCATCGGCAGAGCTCCCAAAGTTTACGAAGGTCTCGTGGATACACCCCAGCATTTTCGGAAAACGTCTCACCTCCTCACTTCAACACCGAGAACCACCCGCAAAATAGTAATCGATCGCCATGCAACACACGAATGCAACATCGAGCCAGGGTTCCTCCGGACCACGCCATTGATCAGGCCTGAGCTTAAGGATCATCGAAAGTTCACCATCGAGCACACACCCGGAAACGAGCGAGGCAAGCTGGCGTTATCCAAGAGGATGAACACAGATTGGTCATGGGGGCGTAGAATCGTCGACGAATTAGGTACGGAATAACAGGCACATGCGCTGGCGCCCACGCCCTTGGATCATGCAGGAGGCCCCGTCTCATCATCACACGATCACTGCGCCCCTGATATTCCCTCGCCCCCCTCAGCTGGAAACAGCTCAGCGTCAGGTTTGCCGACATCCCTCACCAATCAACAGAATCGTGGGCCTGGGGACAGGAATACCGCGCTTGGATACAAGGATGCACGGCCCAACATTTCAGAGGAGCCAATGCAAGTATCGATACCAGCCGGATGCTCAG
>NW_001813980.1:1497546-1499845 GCF_000149585.1 Histoplasma mississippiense
AGAGGGAAGGGGGGCGCTGACGGGGAGCCTAGAACGCAGTTTTCGTTTGAGGGGAGGGAGTGGGGGAAAGGAGCCGCCAGGGCGAAACGGTTCGGGAAGGAAGCTCGGCAGCAGGCTGTGGGAGGGCGAAAGGGGGGGAGCGGCAAGGGGAAAGGGGAGGAGCGAGGCGAGGAGGGAAACAATTTGAGAAGATGGAAGGTGCGTGGTCGAAGAGGGAAGAGGAGCGATCTTATATAGGCTCCCGGACCAGAACGATGATGTACAGTTGCTGCGCAATAAGTTTGAAACCATTGAGACCTCGTGTCAAAATCCACTAGTCCCAAAGGGGTTTAATGTTTGCACTGTTTATTGAGGAATATGTGGGTAGGTGTATCCTTGCTCTCGAAGCTTGAGGGGTCAATTCCTTGCCCCGACCCATAGCAGATGATAGAGATGAAGGAACATAACTAGAGGAATGACAGCAGTATGAGGAAATAGTATGAGAAGGATATAAATGCGTCAGAATAAAGATGAAGCAGTTCCACCCACAGACGCGTTTTATTCTATTCGTTGATTCGTTAAAATATAATGTCAGGCATATCCACTCTGCTCCCAAAGCATCTTGATCGCGGCCACCAGCCGTTGATCCCCACAAGGTCGACCTGGAGAGCCGCGAGAATATGCAATGCGACAACAACCCGACACCAACCACTGGATAGCAAGCAGTCTGGATGGAAGCAGAAACAGGAGTTCTGGCGGAGCTGCTGCTTCTTCTGCCGCCGCTGTGACTGGCTACCCAGCACTGCAGTTATTATTAATACCAACTAAACAAGCAACTCTGGTCGGTTCCCAACGCTCCCGCATCAACTCGACCTGCAGACGCAGAGCACTGAACAGTCGCTGCAGCTCTGGCATCTGCTCTAGTTTCGCCAGGTCGAGACAGCTTATTCGATGAGAGGACTCTCTCAGACTCCATTCTCGTGACTGCGTTTCATTTTCCCGGTCCGAGTCCGCTCATCTTCATATCACGAGAGGTCATACGTACGTTTCAAGTCTCACGTTTCCTTCATCCTCTACCTTTTGTCTGCGTCGACGCATTAAAGCTGTATACGCACTTCAATTCTTCCAAGTTCTTCTCTTTACCTTTCTCCTTGTCTTTCTCTCGCGATTTCTGGATTACAATGGACTCCACCTACGTGAAGCCAGAGCCCCAGGAAACGCACGGGATCTCTCCTGCGATCCCCTCGTTCGCTGAGAAGTTCGCGGCGCGTTTCAATGAACTCAAACAGGAGCAGTCCATCAGTATGCCCTCTGCGATTGATACGGTGGCTTCCAGAGCCTCCGGAACTACGGATGTGGTTGACGGTACCTTGTGGACAGGGCAAACCCCGTCCGTTTCAAGCTCTGCCCTCGAGGACACTCCTGGGCACGTGGATCCACCACTCACCCCACAACCACCTGCAGATAACTCTGTTTCAAAAAGAAAAAGACCTACTGTAGACCCTTGCAAATGCACCTGCGCCGTCTCGCGGGATTGCCCGAGGGCTGCGAGGGATGGCGTGTTGGACTGTCGCATTGCCCCAGGGCTTCCCATCTCCAAACGTAAAAACAAACGTACAGGCCCAAAGCCTGCCCGCGAATCGCAGACGTGAGTATACAGCTCCCCATGACCCCTCCCCCTTTGTCCTGCCATTTCAACGGTTTTTTTTTTACAAATGTATCACGTTCAGATAACCAAAAAGCGCAACTAACGCCTCCAATCCCAGCTTCCGCTACATCTCAATGAAAGAAAGAGGCCGTCTCCAAAGATCAGCCGATGACGTTCTCTCGCTCCTGACGCTCTTCAAAAGCGCATCCATCGCCCCGGAAATCGAGCGCCCTGGCATCTTTAAACGAATGCGAGGACGCGTCCAACAACTCCAATTCTATGACATCGACACAGCTTTACCTTCTGTCCTTGAAAAATTCATGGACCCCACCACGGGCCTTCCAGCAATTGTCCACAGTCCTAACAGCGCCGTCCCCTGGGACATCAAGTTGGATTGCGAAGCGATCCTCCTCCGCTGGAAAAGTGGAGACTTCGACCCCAGTTTACTCCGCGGCATCATCTCCGGGGAACGTGTCCAGACCGCCCGCCGACTAGACTCCAGCTACAAATTCAAACGGGACAGCATTGTCGTGGGCGACAACGGGCTGCTCAACGGCCAATGGTTCCCGTTGCAGATCACCACGATCCGCGACGGCGCGCACGGTGAGATAGAAGCAGGCATCTCCGGCCGCGACAAGATCGGCGCCGTGTCTATCATCCTCAGTTCGGTGG
>NW_001813980.1:1500740-1503521 GCF_000149585.1 Histoplasma mississippiense
ATTTCTGGGCGTCCATTGGGATAGCTCTCGTTCGCGCAGTATCGGGCATTTAAATGGTGGAGCCCGTTTCTGAGTCTCATGAGAGACTCTTGCGCAATGACGTGGCCGCAGGGCATCATCATGGGCGGGTTTTCGTCAGTGGTTTGCTCTTGCGAGACGGGGCAGACGAAGATAGAATGGAATTGGTATGATGTGGGAGGGGGATTTCGACCTGCACTTTAATTAGTGGTGGGCTTGTAGGAGAGTAGAAGTTGGGGGGAAGAAACAATGAGGGAATATGGAGGGACTTGTTTTTCTTACTGGAAGTTCGTTTTGAGATGTCCATTCCGTACGTTTTTCTTTCATGATGGTTTGTAGCTTGAGCAGCGTAGGGAGGGCAATCGCACCAGCCGTAGCTGCTATGTATAGGGGAGATTCTGCTGCTAGGCCCAGCAAAGAGCAGAATTCGCAGGTGAAGGAACGTGCTACATCATCCCAGGAAGAAGGATTATTGAAAATGTTTCTATACGGGGAGTCTGCGAGATTAGGGCAAAATGCCATAGCCCCCATCAATTGTTGGATTTCCGCTAGGTGCCTGCTCTGGAAAGCTGAGAACTCTTTCCTGGCATACTGCAAGGCCAGTTGCCGGCCAACTGTCATCGGTGTTTGCGGATTTTTGCCTCCATGGAATAACCACACGAACTGCAACTTGCACAATTCAAACTCTAGATTGCTTCCCCTTGCTTCTAACTGATGTCGATGATCCGAGGCCCACTGTATGGCTGGTACTAAGTTTCGTTCTTCTTTTAACTCATGAAGGATTCGATACATGAGAACAAACTGCTTCGTGATATCTCCCGATTTCATTTGCTCCATCTCCATGAGAATATCGAAAGAGTCAGAATCAGGTTGCTCAGGAGTGGGTTGTGCGGGAGTTGGATTTTTGGCTACTTCTGATAAAAACGTAGACGCGACGGAAAACTGGCCCTCCCGAAGTAGGTGCATGGCAATAGCTCTGTTCACCAGTGCGGGTTGTGCTGAAAGAGCGTCATAGGGAAGAGGCTTGTCTTTAAAGAGCTATAAAGAAAGACAACAAAAATTTAATACTCCTTGAACCATTTCTATGTGCACAGTATTTTCACAGATTGCCCATTCACATGTTGTGATCTTACCTTGTCCAAAGCCCTTGGTATATTTGTTAAGACCGCTATGGGCGTCTTTGAGATTCTCGTTGGTTGCATCGAAGGAAGACTTGACAGGATTTTGTAGCTTTGCCAAAGTGATGGGCGCTGAACTGGGATCTAAACAGATAAGACATTAGTATAAATCTTTTTAAAATGGTGAATCCCTTTCCCGTAGGCCTTGCATATTGTTATCGATTTCGGGAAATGTGTTTAGCAAGAGGAGCAACTCACTCTTGGCAATGGTGTTTCTTGCTTCTTGGAGCAGGTCAATTGTGGCCTGCACATCTTTGATGCTTTTCCCGCTGTGAGCTCGCTTCCAAAGTCGTTGATATTCCTTCTGGAGTAAATCCATTTTTGCTGCTGGCGTGGTGGGGAAACCAACGAATAACGCCTGGTAAGAGGTTCACCGGTGTTGGGGTATGGCAGACATATCGCGAGGCTCCGGCTCCGGTTTCGAGATCAGAAAAATGAATTCGCACCTGATAAACCAGTTCCAAGAAGAAAGGGTTTCCTTCTGCTTATTTCTTCTCTTTCAGTGTTTTGTATGGTGTATGGTGGCGTGGAGTGATCATGGGCAGTTGATGCAGCAGGTGAGCAAGTAGGTGCCTCTCACTTGTAACATACAGTACAATACGTAATAATAGCCGAATCGTCCTGCACGCAAAGTCAGGTGAACCGATAACGTAATCCACCACCCAACGCCCGCCATTTCGCCATTACTATGATGAAATATTTTCAACATTATTTCAACAACACAATTAGATTTTAAGATAATATACGGAGGTCGGTTTCAAAAGTTTTGTTCAGGCACTAAAAACACCACAACAGCCACTAGGAATTTATACCAGATTTTACATGTAAATTCCCTCTCATTATTTCTTCTGCTTTCATCTATCTTCTTTATATTCATTACCACCCTTCAACTCAATTATCTTCTTAACATGCACTGGAATCCATTCAATCCATGCTTGTATATTCAATTATAGCAGCTTCTTTCATGTCTCCTCCCACATCTTAACAGCCTCTGCTCATGATTTTGGAGCACTCTTCTGTGTTGTTTTTTATAAAGGGTGATAACAGTGTGAAGAGTGAATAGTAGAAGATAGTAAACAGTGTATATTAATATAATAAATAGCAGTAATAATAGTAGCTAATCACTAAGAAAGAAAAGAAAGAGAAAAGAAGATATGCAGAGTACATGCAGGTGTATATATACATATATGGAAATAGTGGTAGCGAGAACATAATAAAAGGCAATAATAAACGAAGATATAAGGAAATGATAAGCGAGTACATAAGCAGGTGATAAATAATAACATAAGCAAGTGCATTAACGTAATCGATAAGCGAGCGAGCCACATAAGCAAGCGAGCCACTTCCCACCTGCCATACAACAAGAATGCTCTTCAAGTTCTGAATACAACCCAAAATTAACAAACTGATATTATCAATTATTTCCTGTACGCTTAGAGCATGTACGGGCAGTATGCCCAATAATCCCACATACACTACACTGTGGTGCTGCACGTCTTCGTGGTTGGGACTCAGCAGCCTCAACCACCCCTCTTTCCCATTCATTGATGCTTCGTACGCGATCCAAGCCTTCTTCCACCCCCAA
>NW_001813980.1:1505024-1508696 GCF_000149585.1 Histoplasma mississippiense
TTATTGAAAATAATTCCAGTATTATCAGCTGTCTGATAGAGCTATAAAGTCTCTGATGAATTTTTTTCTGTAGAATTGATAACATTCACAGTTTTGAGTTTACATCTTCAGAGAAAATGACATAATCTGAATGTTTTAAAAATGAATTGACAAAATTTAATTATTTTGATTAATAAATCATATAAAAGTCATAAACAGATAGCTCTTCTGCTCAATGCATTTGACAATTATTCAAACTTTTAATACAGAGAAAGTATTTCAGATTATCATGATCAGTTATGATCTGAATCAGATATGAATTGTCTTGCAGATAGTGTTATCAGTGATGAAATGATATCACTATAATTAAAAGTTTTAAATTATGAATGTTATAATTCTTTGAAGTTCAGAAAGCTTCTGTGAAAAGAATACAATAAATTTCCACTTTTTTTTTTTAAATATATATCAAATTACAAATGTCATTATTTCATTGTGATGTTATTTTCATAGCTTTTTGATAAGTTTCTGATACTGATTTAAAATATTATTATAGAATATCAGCAATGCTATCTTTGTGCTACGCCCTGCCACACGCAGTGCCACGCCTTCGCTCCATCATACGCGTAGTCACATGACTACGCACAGGGCTTCACCTCCTGCTTGTTTCCGCTTGCACAGCATATCTTAGAGTTACGATGATGAAGAATAAGAATAGCATGCCCAAGAGCTTCTTCGTACGGCTTCGCCTTACACTTTGCTTGCATTCATTTCAATTTGAATTTTCTTTTATAGATTGTAATGAATCAGTAAAAGAGTTTGTATAAACACTTCTTTCAAATTTATAAAAGCTTTTTTTACTGAATTATTAAGGTGAAATTTAGATGATTTATCAGTAGCATTTCAAAGAAAATCTGTAAAAGATGCAGTTATTTATGAGAAAGCATATATAAATTTTCAATAAAAGTTCACAAATTTTATAATTATTATTATTATTCTTCTTTTATTATAGATGTATGCAATCAGTGACTATGACATCTACCTGAAATATTTCAGAATTTTTCAACTTAAGATTAAGCTAATATACAAAGTCAATTTAATACATGCAATAGCAGAATTCCAGCCCAGTGTAAGAAACCCGCACTAAGGTGCCAGTGCTAGGCCGGAATTAGCGATAGCCCTAAAGATATGACATCGCCGAACATAACACCACCAACGTCATATCAAGTTTGAAATCAAGGCATTATCTTGCCACTTGCATCATACTACGCCATCTACATCATAGCAAGTTCGATCTGCTTATGATACTGTGTGTATATAGCTAGCAGCTGGTCCAACCTTCTAGGGACCAGCGGATCATTCTGTTATAATCGGACCCCTACGTTCTACACCCTCAATATCTAACTACTTGATCCGAATCCTCTCCGATATATCACCGTATTATCTCCTACTGCTTGATCCTCGTAGAGTCCTAAGGACCAACCGAAATATAAGCAGCCATTTCCAACATCGCTGCTTACACCCAGAATCAAACAATTATTCAAACTATTCAATTTAAGAAAGAATGTCAAAAAAATGACAATAAATCAATATATTCAATTTAAAATAAATGAAATAAAGAGTATAAAAAACAGCAGATATTAAAAGAAAAGAAAGCATTCACAAATCAAACTTTTCAAAACAAGTTAAAAACAAAAATAATCAAAATAAAACAAATTTCAAAGTAAAGGTTGCGACGGCAAGTGCGCGGCCGGAAACGGCAACCGTACCCCCATCTGGTCTGGCGCCGTCCGTCTGCGGCCTAGCGTGACCCCTTGCGGTCTAGCGCTGCCCCGTTCGGGCATGGCGCCGACCCTGCGGCCTCCGTCGCGACTATCCCCTCGTCTGGCCGCGAGGACACAATTAGCGTATTACTATTAGTGTAACAACTAAGCTGTTAGCTCTGAAGTACCAACCAATAATTTCTCATACTAAATTCTATGTAATCTGATTTGTTGATACCACTCCACTATCTCGCGTTTTCTGCTCTACGCGTTCTACAACCTTGGAATCTTCTCATCTTGATCCATATTCATATCCACCGTGGATGCGATCACCCCCTGGCCACCCTGGGATAGAAATATGACCTCTACAGGTGATTTCCAATTCTTCAATGCTTCTTTTAATCAGATTGACTGATTTATTTATTAGACAGTACAAAAACAGGTGTAAAGCGAAAGCGATCTGTCAGTGCACTTCTAGCAGACATTCCACCTCTGAAGAGTATTAGATTCATATCCATGGAATCTCCTCATCGCTCTCCAACTGCCAATCTGCCCAATATTGATCCGCGGAATCCATACACCCTATTCTCTCTCTATATCTCAGAGTCTGATATTCAGAATATTGCCTGTTCCACCAATGCCTACGCGGAGATACAGATATCAAGGAATTCAGCCATCAATCCACGGGAATGGCAGCCAACTACTTCTACAGAAATCAAGGTATTTCTTGGGCAGATTATCTATATGGGAGTACATAGATCTCCGGCAATTGGAGATTATTGGAACAGGAATGATGTTCAGGGGCCAGTTCATTCATCAAGACTTCATATGGGACAAAAGCGATTCGAGCAGATCAAGAGATATATTCATATATCCAACCCTCGCAGGCCGGAATCCTCCTCCTTTATACAGAAGCTAGAGCCTTTATACTCCAACTTCCATGCAGCATGCCGGAAATACTACAACCCAGGTTCAAATCTCTCCATTGATGAGATGATGATTCGGTTCTTTGGACGGTCCAAATACACAGTTAAGATGCCTCAGAAACCAATCAAGCAGGGATATAAGGTCTTTGGACTAGGAGAACAGGGCTATCTTTGGACTTTCTCCATGTCTAATGATAATCTCCGCATAAGTACGATGTTCCGTACTCCAGGATTAACCAAGACTGGATCTCTTGTGGTGGAATTGATTGAACGGTTGCCAGTATTTATACAGATCTCCGCGGCTCTGAGCTCTCTACAGCACTCTGAGCAGCATCTAGAGTTGAATAACAGCAAAGAGGTTGCTGGCTACTCAATTTACATGGACAACTACTTCACCTCTGTTGCTCTATTCCATTATCTTCGAAAGCAAGGAATTGGAGCTTGTGGAACCACCCGTCCTGCCAATCTGCCTCCTCTTCTACAAGAACTAAAGAACTCCGGACTATCCGCTCATATTCCCTTCAATACTCTGTGTATAATACCTCAAAATGAGGTTCTCTGTCTTGGATGGAAAGACAATAATATAGTATTACTACTGTCTACAATTCATATGCCAGACAGCTTTGTTGAACGTGTCAGGAAGCGCCCAGGATTGAACTCAACTAATGGCCCTCAGATCCGGAGGATATTTGGAGACAATTGGCAAAAAGCAGTGGAGATTCCTACCATCATTGATGATTACAATCATAATATGTATGAATGGGATTGACCTAGCAAATCAGTATAGAGCATCCTATGAGACTCATATGCCCACTAATCGCACCTGGTTGACAATTCTGTACTGGATTATTGATCATGCCATTGTCAATGCTTATATTCTTCATCGACTGGCTACTACTGGCACTACTGGCACTACTGACACTACTATATCTCACGTTAGAATTCCGCCGTGCAGCTCTATTATTCCAATCTCCTAAGAATTCTCAAATTCCTCTTACCTAACTAAT
>NW_001813980.1:1508802-1522604 GCF_000149585.1 Histoplasma mississippiense
TTGAAGAGAGGATGTTGGAAGGAGTTCCATTCCAAATGATATTAATTAGGGCTAGATCAATAGATTACATAAACTACACTAAAACATGCAAATACGGGCCGATCTCTCATATAATCCAGTAGTTTTCGCGTATTTAATACGCTAATGTACACGCTAAAAAATACGCTAATTGTGTCCTCGCGGCCAGACGAGGGGATAGCACTAACCCTTTGCGGATGCGGTAATGAGCCATAACCAATGAAGAGTGGATGAGCTGTGTGTATGCATCAAGATCGAGCAGTCTCGGACGAATGTAAAACTGTGCCCTTTATTTAGAGCACTAACCCTTTGTGGATAGGGTAATGAGCCGTAGCGAATGAAGAGTCGCTGAGTGTCCACACCAAGCTCTACTGCATTTTCCTATTGGAGAGTTATGAGATTGAGAACGAGCTGTCCATCTTGAGCTTCGCCTTTCAGTGTTCGCTTTAAGGTCTCTATTTACAAGCTCAAACTTAGTCATAAACCAACCCCGCATTAGTACGCTGAAATCTAATATCGGCTTGATTGGCTCGAAGCGAACGCATGCACTCGAAGTTGGAAATGACTGCACATATGCGATTTTAAAACTGATTGGGCTTCTGAGAAAGTCGTACGGGATCTTATTGGCCATCGCTCCCCATGTTGCTAATTTTAATCTCAATCAATCCCGCAATGTCGTGTTCGCTTCTAAGGCTAAATGCACATGCTCATACTTAACTACAGAAGTTGTCGTTCGCTGCGCCTAGTCTTCGCCATGCAATGGACACCACCATGTCGCAACGAATTCTTTCAAATTTGGATGCACTCGTCACCGAGACGTTTCAATTCCACTGCGATGGCGAAGGTACCTTTACGTCCTTGAAAGCCAAGGTTTCACATCTTGCAACCCAAATCGCTGTCTTGGAGAAACTTGGGCCAGTTGCTCGACTCGTACGACGTGGAGAAGCTTTACCAATGCGAGCGCTGAGCTACAATATTAAAAAGTTGTCAGAAGACGATTCTAAGCGGGATGGTCAAGGAGACTCTCGCTGGGCTAGTCTCCAGAAGCTAGGCTGCCAGACCGCAATCTTCTCTATGATATCTTGCAGCGGATTAGCCCTATTAGCAGCTGAAGAATACGACTGGCTTCTCAACAACGTGCGGAGGTATTTGACTGTGCAAGAACTTCCTCGCGACTGGGTCGCACGAGAGCAGATAAGGAAGGTTTTGGCAAACGCGCCCAGACGACCAAATATAATATCATTTCTCAACAGTGAGTCTTCTGCCACCGTTCGCCTGCTGCGAAGTTGATCAAAATGCAGGTTACCATGATATCGAGACGCGGTGCATTACAACTGAACGGAACCTTACAGAGGAAGAGCCGGCAAGGAAACGCATACGTATGGAGACGGACCAAAGGCGAATTCCAGGCGATAGGCGGCATTCCATACTGGATTATGATACTGCGCATCACTCTCCCTCACGGCATGAGATACTGACAGCGGTTGATTCACCATCCAATGAAAAGAGGGGTAAGGAGAAGTTTCAGCTATATATATGTGCTACTAATAGTCTTAACAGAAATGAAGTCCATGTTCACGAACGCGCCTGCTAGCAGCATTTCTAACTTGCCGGAGCCGTTTAAAACAGCCGTCGAGAATAGCCGGCTATGGAAATGGGAAAGAAGTCAAGAAATGGACACGACAGGATGCCTGGCTACTTTGTTTCCGAAGGATGAGACACAGGATGTCTCTTTTACTATCTGGTGTGGTCACAATGACGGGTATTTTCTGAATGATGTCTTCGCGGTCCAACGTGCAATTTCCTCCTAGAGTTTGAAATATACGCTAGCTGCTCTGATGTAGCATGTATACCCAGCAGGCACCTCATATTCCTTATATTCACTTATGTCTTCTTCGAACGTTTTTCGGTGTTGTGTCTTTTCGTTGAAGATCGAGAGATATTCGCCTTTAAAGTATATCGTCCGTTTTTTGGTATTATCTGGAGGGAAGCGATGGCTCGGAATATCCTTTTCTTCTCGCCCAGCAAGGGCTTCGTCACCTCTCTGTATAGAGATACATGTTAGCTAATTCACTCGGAGTAAAATGGACATTTGAATTATCTCACCCCCATGATCAACAATAAAATCTACCTGAAGAACCTCGCACTTTCGGTTGCTTGTCAAAAGGAGATATAATGCGACTAGTAGGAACGTGAATATCGCCTATAGTACACGGTATAAGAATAAGAATAAGAAGAAGCTATGGACAGCGTAGTGGCTTCTACCTTTGCAGTATGAGACGTAGAGCTGTCGATGGTGGAAGACTTGATCGAAGAAATTAGACTTTCAGTCGACAGTAAATTCCGAGGCACTCTCTGGATGAAATATGACAGTATATCTAACGAGGCTGTTGTGTCGGGGAAAGCGTGAGATGAATGTGTCACCTGCGAATGTCTGGTGCATTTAAAAGTGGAGGGGCAAGTGCATGGCTCCAGTGCTTTTTGGGAGGGGTGATTAATGGTAGCCTCGCTAAGCATGTGACGCAAAAGTATTTTTCAAGAACAGTACTAAGCTACGTCACGCAAAGCAGTTTCAACCTCGACGCAATCCAATTCACGTGGCTGGTCAAAAGCCTATTGGTGACAAGGATTACTAGATGATGTTTTGCTGGGGAAGATACACTACTGATGTTAGGTAGCAGTGCATGAGAAAAGATGTTTTGTTGACAGAGCCTATTATATACCTGTAATGTGACGGCGCCGAGGCGGTTGCTACTCGGCAGCGGCACAGAGGAGGATGGTATATAATGGGAAGCTTTATGAATGAGCTTGATTATCTCACTTGAACCGCGAACTCGTAGAATACTATACAAACACTGAACTATCAGAGATACTCAGCACACTAAGAATATTGTATGAGGACAGTGATAACTCTGATATCTTATTGTTAAAAGATAAAAGACAAAATCACTGACTTCTGAAATAGAACACCAGCATCTAGCTATTCTATATAGATAACAGACAATCATTCTCTCCTCACTTTATAAGCAAGAGTAGCTGAAGCAGCTTCACAGTGATGCTGCATTGATCTGTCAGAAGAAATCTACTGACTCTGTATAGAAACAGAATTCTCATATCCCATCAATCAGATCCTCTTCTATTGCATCTGAATGATGTCATAAAATGGTTGAAAACCAGTTCAGACATCTGCATGACATCATGGGATAGATGAGATTATCCGAAGAGAAGCGATGGGCCGTGCGGAGCCGCCACACAGCCTTGGCACAACCAAGGGTGTGACAATACCTTAGACATGGGTGAGAATACCAAACCAACTCCATCTATTCAGCATCTCTGTACCACCTTGAAACCTAGGAAAATCAATGTTCTCGCGATGGTATCAATTTTTATTTTCATATTCCCATTTCTTAGATATGAAGTATCACCTCAAAGTCAACTCATTTTTTTTTAAACACAGGAACAATCTGCTATTTACTTGATTTCAATCAGAAAAAAAGTGATCATTGTCAACAAGATACATCTATATTAAGTATTGATTTTTTTAATATAAAAATTATATATTTATATTCTTCTTTTCTTTAGCTACAAGCTAAGGTGGTTCACAAATATCAAATATGTATGATGATTATGTAATTGAAAGTCAAAGTTGAACAATTTGAAGAATCTATGAAAATCTCAACAATCTCCACAGAAGGATGAACCGTTTCTTCTCAGACCCTCTGGCGCGGATTGCTCTGAGCACATGACTTGTAATTAAAGTAGTTTAGTGTCATGCTGCTGCAACCGGAGCCATAGAGGGTCTGAGCTCGCTGAGATAAGCTAGCTGGAGTATTCATCCCCATGGTAGCTCAATTTCTAGAAGACATTCTTCCCTTTATATCAATCAATTTTTTAATATCTTTTTTTTGCAATCAAGGCTCTTCTAGACTTCATCAGAATCCCTTCTGCTGATCAATGTAGCAGCTCACAAGATGTTAGATGGGCAGTGGAAGATTTAATAAAAAAAATAAGCAATCTGGGTCATAACCTGTGTCTAAGTGGTTTGGTTGTATTAGCATGTCGGCAGCTGACGGATATATGTGCGGTGCGCTAGTCCGTGATAGGCAGCCTAGGGCCAACACATTCTATATCTAGCATTTTCCTCGGGGGAATCTCTCAAAATCTTTGGCCTCAATTTCGATGCACGTTGCGTCGTTGCGGATTGTTAATCAAAATACTACTCAGTACTGTGCGTCAACTATCCCTGGATAACTGCTCCTTTCGCTTGATACGAAAAATTAAAACCCTTGAAGACGTTCAGTTACCCCGACCCCATATCTAGCCATATCGTTATGGTACCTGCGACGGCCAACAAGCGTCCTGCTCAAGATGCAACAAGTGTGGACGAGGATTCAAAGTTGCATGATGGAGATCTGCTCAAAGGCTACAGTCATTTAAATCAGTCGCTTGTTGCTGAATTGCAAAGCAAGTTGGCTAAAAAAGAGTGGGTTGATCTCACTCAAGTCGTAACAAAATGGGGACGTCGGTATCCATTTAAGCGGCGGCAACTGGAGAACTTGTGTAGCAAGAAAAGGTAATCCCCGCTTTCACTTTAAAATAATACAGACGGAAACACTGACGATTCTTAAGTTCAAGGTAGTAGTGAACATCACGGCAACGCGATGACAGCGGCGATTTCTAGACGACGAGCGGAAATATTCTCAGTTTCGCCAGACGAACCTATCATTCACCGACCTCTCGCGCCTGAGGTTCAACTACTCCTTGGTGGTGGCCAGGAGAGCCTTTTGATCTCCGCCGGTCTTTCACAAGCGCTACTGAAGGGGAAAGTTCTCTGGGAGCGCTTTCTGTTGGCTGTTATCCAATTGAGTGAACAAGTCGTTGTCAAGACCGGCATCGATCTGCCTCTATCGGATTTCGATGTTATTGACCACATATGGAAAGTGTCCCATGATATTCCCGCTCCTCGGCCTCTTGGGGCGATGTCCATCGGAAAAAGGACATACATATTCATGAGTTTTGTTGAAGGTACAACTCTGGATACGCAATGGGATTCTCTGTCTAATGAGGAAAAGCGTAGCATCCAGGATCAGCTGAACGCCATAATGGAGAAGTTGAGAAGCCTTCCGGTTCCTTCCCGATATCTGGGCATTGGGAATCCCCCGCGCTGCGTTGATACGAGGATGTGGACGCGGACCAGCCCAGAATACATCGAAAATGAAGGACAATTCAACGCCTTCCTCCTGGGAAATCCTGACCCGCTCAAGACGGAACCATACGTGGAGTTTGTCCGTTCCATGCTTCGGGAAGATCATCGCATCGTCTTAACACACGGAGACTTACATCCAAGAAATATCATGGTGAGCCGTGCTCAACATGGAGGTCTAATAATCACCGGAATTATTGATTGGGAAATGGGCGGAGCTTATCCAGAGTATTGGGAGTATTTAAAGGCTCTTAATACCATGTTCCCTCTTCGTAGAGGCGACTGGTTCTTTTTCCTTCCACTAAAGGGTATTGGCAAATATACTGCGGAATTGGCTATCGATAACTATATACAGAAACTCTTGTAGTGACAATGCTTATTTCAGTTGCAGCGAACAAATCATTGGTACGCCTACTTTGCAGAGTAACCACACGGTCATGGACTACCTTGCCCTATTTTCAAATACATCACCCCAAACCCCAAACCATTTCCGCCCAGCTCTCAGCATCCTTCCACGCCCAATGGAGACGAGTGATGACCATATATTTGGAAGCAGCGGTATTCTAAGTCAGTCAGTTCTTAGCTCTCTTGATTTCCGGCGTATTAGAGCTTACCAGCTAATCGTCAGCTTCTTCTCCAAAGATCAAATCGAGCTTCTCTTTCGCCTCCGCATGTGCATAATCGCTGATTATGCCGCTGTCGTTCAGGGACTCGACTCGAGCGCCTCGAGTACCCACTGCTGGCAACCCCAGCTAAGTAACTCGTTATTGATTTCCTGTGCGCGAACCGTCTCATGATAGCCTTGCGTGTCATCGATTTCGGCTACAAATATATTCTCCTCGTGGTGTTTGGAGTTCCTTGGATCCGCTTTGCGTTCATCGTACTTGAAGGAGAACGGGCTTCCCCAGGCTTGGGATATTGTCAGATCTTGGCCGTCCTCGAGAAAGAGCGCCCAATGATAGGTGCCTTTGTTGTCTGTGGGCCGGTAAATGGCTACATATAGAACTGCCATGGTTGTGAAGCGCAAATGTTTCGCAAATGTTTCGCTACTATGTGTGCAGAACAAGACAATTAGGTACTCCGAAAGGCGGGCTCAGATATGAGAATAGATTTGACAATATGCAATGGGATAACGAATCGCCGATTATTTATGTTAGATGAAATCGGGGTTTCAATAAACGGTTGGCTAGGATGGGGAGCCGCTGGCATAAGCAGAGGGCTTCTTTTGTTAGAGCTCTCTGGAGGCACGTCAGCTTCACATCCCAACCACCTGCATATGCAGATACGAAGACAGCGAATCGATGGTATCTCAATCTGCTCCTCCAAACGGCGACTGGAAAAGCCATATTTCTGTTTAAACCCTAACATGACCACCAGAGCTTCCTGAAAGTAACATCGCCCCCTGGACAGGGTAATGGATGCGTATATGTTGCATGGTTAGCGGTGCGCTTGAAACGGGGTGAAGGCAGGAAGGAAAGGGATAATCACCGGCCCTACATTTTTGGCTTAAAATTGACCAGAATTAAATAAGCCAGTCTCTTCGGAGGTCGTGTGCGAGGATGTCTTAACAAAATTATAATTGATTGTGCTGTTAACAGTTCCAGATATTAGCGCTGCGGGGATAGAATGTAGTACCAATCACCCATCACGCTTTGACCAAAAGTTTCAACATCGTACTGGACGTCGAAATTTTCACAATCGCCCCTGTAACCAAACTTAGCTCAGCATCGACGAAGTTGTTCAATGGCATTTTGGTGGGAGGGTAGCTTACATCTCTAGGCTAAAAGTCGCCAAATCTGCAAGCCCTTGTCAAATAGGCGAAACAGGAGATCAAATATTATCCCATTCTCCAGGTTCTGATGCAGCGTAGTGAACTAAAAGTCGCGGGATCTGCAAGCCCTCTGTAAGCTCGACATATCTGTAGACTAAAAGTCGCGGACCTGCAAGCCTCTCAGCGATTGTCCCTCACCATTGGCTTGCTTTATCTTGAGGTCTAGAACCTGGCACTTTGTGGTTCGACAACATGCTCCTTCTGTGGAGAGTGATCTAAACCTCATTTCGTGGAACAAACTTCCCTATGAAGAAGCAAAGAGAAATAAATAACCCCAGACATCAATATCTGTTTAATGCCTCTATTTCAGTTTTACCCTGCTTGAATGCGAAACTTTGTAATTTCCCAGGCTTCAAATATTGGACAACATGGTATGGATAAATATTTCCAGTTGTTGACGCCTGCGCTAACAGGTCTCAGAGACAGGAACCAGGCTCAGCTCGTGATAATGCCTTCAATACCTCCTTGTCGCCGCGGGTAAGTTGCTACCTTAGATATAAAAAGTTTCACTATCTAAGAGCAAAAGTAGATCCGTTGATTTGAGGGAAAACTTATTACTGTCCGCCTTTGCTGGCCACAAGACCGCCCCTGTAAGAGGGTTATAGACCTGAAAGCGCCCGACGATGAATACAATTATCTCGAAGATCACATTGCGGATAATGGATTTGATTCCAACAATGTCGGACCAATAATCCAACTGGGCGAAGGCCAATACGATATCGGGGTCGCGAGTTCAGCTGAGGCAAAATTTGACTTTGTATATTCACATACAAGGGCAGTCCATTTCGGCATAAATGATCGTCTAGCTCATCTGAGAAGTGGATGCGCAGCTCAGAAAAATCCTTTGCAATGAGCTGAGTCTTCTCAAGAGTTGCCACCTGGATTCTGTTTTCTCTCTCTCTCTGTGTACATAGAAATCTCTCCAGCGTAGCACGTCTCCATGCCCTTCGGGAGGCTTCTGAAACACGGGCGCTGCCCGTGTTTTCTCCGGGACGTTAAACCTATACATACATACATACATCACGGTAAAAGACAAGCTGCTATGATAGCAGTGGAGAAATATGAAACTGCATCGCGAAATGGGGTTTTCCCTGGGGCAGAAGAATGGTTCAAGGCTCAGATATTCTGGTATCGCCAACTAAGCTTTTTGTGGGACGTCTAAGTGGTTTGGTTGTATTAGCATGTCGGCAGCTGAGGGATATTTAATGTAATCCAGCTTAATGATCACAAGGGAGAAGTCTCCTACGCTTCATTATCACGCCTCACATGTATCTTCCAAACAACATGCCGACCGAAACAAAGAAGAACCCCCTCGCCTCCAGAATGCGAAGGCGAACTTAATTATTTAAAACAACATGCCGATAAAGTCACTGAATGGCGAGCGACACCTGATTACTCTGAAGGAAAGCATGGAGCCTCTGGATGCTTCGAAGATTAAAACAATACTACATGCAGGTAAGGCAGATGTGAGTGTGATATTACCTTAAATGGGTAAATATGGAACTGATCTGTATGGCAGCCCTCAAAATCCAAAAATTTTGAGAATAGGTGATCACACTCGGTTTTGGGCTAAGGGCCCCATGAGCCTCATTCCTATATCAAATAATCTCATGATATCCGCTCCTCCTGACGAAAAGTCAATAATAACTGTTCCGGTTGGGAAAATTGTAGATATCAAAGAAATTATTTCCTATATACACACCCGTGTTGACTTACTCACCATTAAAGAAATTATAGGGGGGATAACAACAAAGCATAGAGAACGGGATGAATGGGATATGATGGATATTCATGGAACTTTGCATCAAATGATCTGGACTTAGAATTCTGTTATGTATTACAGTGATTGTGCTTGTTGGTATGCTAATTTTATGTGATGAATGGGAAGCAAACACGGGAATAAAAACGCAAAATTGTTAGGAAGTTATAATGTAATCCTTTCTAGTGTGGCAGGCATTCTTCAGAAGCTGGCACAGCTACAAAACATTGCCAGTCTGGACGAACCTCTTCAGCGTTTACAAGTTGTTTGCGCAGGAAGCCAGAGCAACTGGAGGAAGAAAGGCAGCGAATCAGCTGCCCAACCGGGTGGAATTGGACATTTTGACTAGCGACCGAATCGGGTCACCAGTGCTCCGCTAGAATTTTTGTACTTGATGTAATCCAATATGACTATCATATATATAGCGTTCAGTGTTGGCTGGGCAGATTCTAATCACTCAACAATACAAGCCGGATAAATACAAGGCCTCACCTTTCAGATCCTCTAACCTCAAGTTAGCCAGATATAGCGGCAAGACAAGCATACAAGACAACAATGAAACAAAAGTAATTCGCTGACTCCCATTCGACAGAACCTATACTTAGCACTGCCGCGCCTTTTTCTGACGTGATGATCTCCTAGGCTCTGGAAAAGGGGACCGTGCTCGCTTTCTCGCCTGAGAGGCCCTTCTTGCAGGCCCGACGCCCAACCTCTCCTTGTATCGCTTGAGCTGATCCGGATGGACCTTCGCAATCTCATCCTCCGACTGCCATATGGGCGCCCACAGGAGAAATTCAAGATGCCCTTCCCTAGCCTCACGATGTAGCAGGATATGGGGGCCGCTTGTGTCTGGCTCAAGGTGGGGTGCGAAAGAGTCGCCGACTCTGGCATGGGTTTCCTTCGAGGGTCCGTCCTCGGAGATGTTATTTGGCAGTGCACCGGAAATGGACCGTGGCGGCAATGGTTCAACATTCTCCTTGCCGCTGCCAACGCAGCCGAGGCCTCCTGTATCCATTAATATATGCCCTCTGCAGCCCACAGCTATCAGGGAAACTCACGTTCGCATGCAATGACCGCCTTTGGCTCTGGCTCTGGTACTGGCTGGGGGGATCCTGTTGGCCGTGATCCCGACTGTGGCTGCGTCTGCGGCTCCCCTTCCAAGTCCCGAATTGACGTTGCCTCCCTGCTCCTTCCATCACCAGTTTCACTATCGCACTCACGCTCGGCGTCGCCTCCAAGGGGTGACGATTCTCGATCTTCAATGAGAAATTCCGTGTCGTGTTCTTCATCCGGTCTATCATCCAGATCAATCGGGTTGTCCGGTGACGATCCAGGTTCGCCGTCGGCCGAGCGAGGAAGGCTCGGGCGGACAAATTGTGACAGAAGTTGGTCCATAGTCGGGGGACTTGATCTAGGCGACCTCTGGGGATCATAGAAGCTCGCTGCCAAGGATTCTTGTTCGAATACTGATCAGATTTTGATAGATTTTGTACCGACAACTCAGGGCCGTTGTACCTACTTGGAATCTCGCGTGCCGCAGCATGTTCCGGCAGAGAGGGTGTCATTGTCTGAGTTGGAATCGCTGCTTGCAATGATGGGATCTGGGGTGCGCTTGCTGTGCTCGTGCTCTGATATTTTTTGTAGCGACAATTTTGGTCGGGAATTTGGCACCTTTTTATGTTTACGACGATCTCAACACGGCGAATGAGAGAAATCCTGCTGGTGCCATTCTACCTGCTCGCTTCCACCACATTGTCCCTGCAGGAAGAAATCGCCATGGTGCAGGAACGTTGGCGCCACGGAGGGGAGGTCGGCCAAATCCTCGTAAAACAAGGCAGGAAAATGAGTGTCACATATCACCATGCAACGCCAGCCGCCGTCCACGCAGAAAGCAAGGGAAGATCGTAACCCCTCTCGCTTTTTATTTCCTAAACTGTAGCACTGACTGACGGGGTGCTAGATAATTGTCATGCGACCATCCGTTAAATCATCGAAGTGCGGATCGGGAAAATGGGGAAACTCGGACGTCGCATCACTGTCGCATCGCCCCTTTCTCTCCTGGTCGATTTGAGCTCCCAGGAGGCTGAGGCTGAAGCCCCTTTTCCAGTGGACATCTATCTTTGTCAGCTCGGTATCTTGCTGCTGGTCAAGAGAGAAAATAGCGTGACTGAGAATTCACTTGCACTGGAGCAGTTTGGATCATGTCCACGTCATGCATCGGCCACGCCGCGAGGCTTGAATCGTCGGGGAGATTTTTTTCTTCGTCTGGACATGTCACCCTTGCAACCAACCAGACCTTCCAGACCTTGCGCTCTGGCCAGGGCCTGACGTGTAATGGTCCGCGGCGCAGCAAGGCAGATACCGTTTCTGCCATGCAGAGGCATTTTTTTCATTGGCGTACCATCTCAACGAGTAGAGGCCGCCCATCACCGGCGTGCACCACAGGTGAGAAACATCGGGTTTGCCGACCGATTGCGGAAGGGAGAGATTAAGGACAACAACAAGCACCAAGGCACAGACAGGATGGATGGGATTGGCAGCGTTGATAGGATAGATGTGCAGAACCCCAAAACATCAAATATAGAATCTAGAGCATTAGCTCGTCGTGTATGCGACAAGAAAATGAGATCAACAAAATGAACAGGAAACCTCAGCCAGCCACAGTCCCGGGCAGACTAGATATCCCAGTAGCGGGCCTCAGTCTGTGCATGGTTTTAGGGTAACTTGACGGTAGTGAGGCGAAATTGCATCTGGGACGAAGGGAAAGTGGACATGGTCACCATGTCGAGAACGGTTCAGCTGCGGCACAGCCGGGCCAGGTGACACTAGCAGTGGGGCCCAAGGGGAAAGAGGGGATGGGCACGGCACACACGAGACAAGAGAATTATGAGGAAAGAAAGGGAAAATAGGGACGATGGAGAGAGGATGTTCGAGCGGCGGGGGGAGGGGATTTATATAGTCCAGAAAGCGGCGACGTTGCGATCGGAGACTGGCGCTAAACTCTACAGGGCAATTCCCCATGATACGGTATACCTAGGTAAGTTAGTCCTCCCGGTCTGGTGACAACGTCAGCCACATGTGACGTCGGTGCTTGAGCACACTAACTACAACACCAACAGGGCCAATTATTGTTGTATTTGGTTCTCACGGACTAACCACAGCTTCTGAGGATTCCCATGTTTAGCCACAGACTGTGTTATCCTCCATCAAACCGATAATGGCCTTTTTGGCGGACGGTTCCTATTTCGCTCAGTCCTGGCCTGCTAAAGCCATTCCAGATACAGCAGAGGTGCAGTACAACACCACTTGACCAATCCAACAAGCTCCTAGGGCAAAAATTTGTTCCACTGATCATTTAATATATCTATTAGCAAAAGGACCCCAGCATATCGCGTTAGTTCATATTCTGTTTACAAGCTGCCATGGCCTATCCCAGCGACCCTAGTGCCTTTTCCCCACAGGCTGTGAGTCCTCGACCCGATGAAAGGAGCGTCGGTAGAGGTTATTCGACACCTCCTCATACCGAAGTCAAATGTGATTCGCCTAAGCAGGGTCATCAGAGGTTCGTTTTTACAGACCCTGTTGCTTTTCGATACCTGGAGGAGGACCCGTCTACAATAGTGTTGGACCGGCGACGTACCTTGACGGGCTATGAAATCTACATTGTTGAGCAATGGGCGTGCTCAAGGGTCCATCCTACCTTCGTCATCAACACATACACGGGCGATCCCTCAAACACTGCGATAGTAGCTGTACTTAGTATTCCAACGGATGAAAATGCGTGGTCCCCCCGATTGAAAGTTTACTTCGATGCTGTTGCCCAATTTCATTCGCGAAAACGAGAAACTCCGCTTGGTATTTTGATGGTGACGAATCTGAGCAGTTTTCCCTCTGCATTGACTGTAATTCTCGTACCCCATGGCGATGTGAAGAGACATAGAGAAGATTTCGTTGTGAACGAGAATCTGAAACGCCTTGGATGTTCGGGACGAGCTGGTATGAATCTCAAACAGCCTAGTGCCGCTACGCAAGCCAAATTCCACCAATTATACAGGACGAGCGAACGAGTGCCGTTATATTCGGCAGTCATGGAGCTGGTAAAACAATGCCAGATGGCGTTGATGATTTTTGATAAGCTCGCCCCTGAGTACGCGGATGGTTTACTCTGTGACGTGACAGAGAAAGCCATAAACGACTGGTGGACTGACATTGGAACCGACTTTTTCAACATCGAGCCAAGCGATGGAATCCTAGGTCCAACGACGGTGTCTGCCTTACTTGGGACGGTGATGGGGGCGAGGAACCGTCTTCATGCATATGGTGCTCCAGTTTCCAAGGACGTTTTTGATGTGGCGACTTTAAAACGAGGAATAGAGAGCTTTCAGAAATCCCAGAAACTTGATAGAACTCGCAGGCTCGACCGACAGACTCTGGATCGACTTCATCGGGTCACTACAAAGGTTGCCAGTGGTGATGGCTGGAATGTTCCTCGCGCAGTAAAATCTACTGTTGCAGAGTTAGGAGGCAAAGGCGGCGAGATGGTCATTGGAATGGTTGCCGGACGTGCCAAAGCTGGCATCGCAGAAATTGAAACCATTGACATGGACCGATTTGTTCAGTTGGTTAGTGGCGAACGGCCGAAATGGCTCTGGCATGGGAAGCCACGCAAAACTGGAAGCGATATTTTCCGCCATGCTACTGGCGACGATTCGATGGTTTTTACGAATGATGACCGTGGTGGATATAAATGGACTAGTAGAAAAAGGGATGCTGCATCTGATCAGACTTCTGGTCGCCATAGTCTCGAAACTGAATGTTCTGGAAGACCGATTGAGTTTCCAGGTACCTTTTTGGATGATAGGGAGCCGCAATTAAAGGGTGCTATAAAACGCTCCGTCACTGGCAAAGTATCAGATGCCCGTGCAGGATTTGGTCGGTTCAGGGACGCCGTTGGGTTGCCTGGTCTCCGGTCCCACCATCACAAACGGTCT